>NW_006199896.1:0-432 GCF_000334495.1 Tupaia belangeri chinensis | reverse complement strand
AAGGGAAAAGAGCGCAGCGGAGTATGGGATCTCTTTTGCGGATGGGGACCAACGGCAAGGTACAGAGAGGGACACGATACCCGCCCCTGGCCAGAGACCTGACGGACAATGGGAGCAGCTGCGAGAAGGAGAGCGGGCTGACCGGCCGGTCATGTCCAACTAACCGAAAGCAGCCCCAGACATATTACACAATGTACACTCTGCAGGCGTTTTACCTTGCCTGTTTTCCACGCAGTTTCTGTCATGGGACTTGTGCACTGAACAGACACAGTCGTAGGGAGGGCTGGACTGAAAACCCATCCCCTTACCCCGGGAGACATGGCTTTGTCGCGACTCCTCCTCCTGCTCCGTTCTACTCTCCTGGGATGCCGAGCGCATGTTCTCCAAGCTGGAGGTCTGATACAAACTGCGTGCACTCGGCCACCAAGGAGA
>NW_006199895.1:0-968 GCF_000334495.1 Tupaia belangeri chinensis | reverse complement strand
AAAAATATATAATATTAAAAAATGGATGTTGCTAAAAAAGCAATATTTTTTACCTTTTTGCTACAGGGAATGTGCTCTTACCAGAGACAGAAAGAGGGAAAGCAGATAATTCAATCACTCCCCCTCCCACCAGGGTGGAAGGCCACACCACAATCCCTTCTCTTCCATTCTCCTTTTAAAATGTTGGACAAATGACACACATGTATTGTATGCAACATAATTTTCAAGCTTCTGGGTCCCAGACTTGAACTGCAGTCAGCCATGTAGGAGTCCAGTGCCTTAACCACCATGCCCCTTATTGGCCCTAGGCCAGAATATTTTTCTTTAAAAGTGTGCTCAGTGGCACACCATGGGAAAGGGAGGCAAGCACAAGACTGGCCCAAATCTCCATAATCTTTTTAAGTGGAAGACAGGTCAGGCCCCTGGATTCTTTTACGCCATGCCAATAAGAACAAAGGCATCCATCACGTGGGAAGAATATACCCTAATGAGGTATTTAGAGAATCCCAGGAAGTACATCCCAGGATTAAGAATGATCTTTTCTGGCATTAGCCACTGTACAGTGTATTCTGGGTGGGAAATCACATTTTGTATGCTGTGATGGTGTTCAGTGAATAAATGTAAAATAAATTAAATTAAACTAAAAAAGAAGTCAGAGGGGCCAGCAGATGGTCTAGAAATTATATGCTGGACTCCCACATAGTCCACAGTGGTTTAAGACCCAGGCCTGGTGCCTTGAAACTCCCTCTGGGTGTATGTGTGTGTATGCTCAAAATCCAAGGAGGAGAATGGAGAAAGGGATTGTGGTGTGGGCATCCCACCTGGGGATGATTTATCACTTTCCCTTGCACTGTCTCAGTCTCTCTCTCTCTCTGGCAAGAAAACACGTTCTACGACAATAATTTCTATAAAAAATAAATTAAAAGAAGTCAGAAAAAACAAAATTTATAGCTAATCTTAAAAAAGTT
>NW_006199894.1:0-567 GCF_000334495.1 Tupaia belangeri chinensis | reverse complement strand
ATGTCTGACTCTGGGAACAAGACACAAATAACACAACAAGCATGTCTTCCTGCTTGGGGAAATTTTTGGAATCCAGGAACACAGCTGTGACTACACACAGATTCAGGAGTCTGAGAAGAAAAGAGAATCATTAGTCATAATCATATGTTATAAACTGTTTTGATGGAGTCTATTTTTTCCACTTCAGAGAAAACTATTGCCTTTAATAGTTTATCACTGTGTATCATTTAAACTCCCATCACATTGATATTAGCTAGGCTTTCTTTTAATTGTTTTATTTTTCTAGAGAGGGATTTTCACTGGAGAGACAGAGAAAGTGAGGAAAAAACTCTGGGGTGATGTCCACACTGTACCCTTCTTTATTCTACTCTCATAATTTGGTGCAACCAGGCACATATGCCTGACATGAGTTCAAGTCTCTGGTTCCAGGACTCAAACCTGCAGTCAACTGTGTGGGAGTCCAGATTCTTAACCACTATGCTATCTGCTGCTCCCCCCAAAAGACTTCCAATAAAGAACAAATATGCTTCCCTTTCTTCTTTATGTATCATTACTATTTTTAATTTT
>NW_006199893.1:0-3180 GCF_000334495.1 Tupaia belangeri chinensis | reverse complement strand
TGCTACTCCTGATCATGGAAGTTTGTGGTGGTCCTGCCAATACTGACTGATCAGATCCTAACTCTGCCCTTAATTAGCTGTGTGAACTTTGGCAACCTGCTTAACATCTCAAAATATACTCTTTCATCTTTAAAATGAAAAGTCAAACTAAATCAGTGATTTCCAAATCCTGGCCCATGAGTAGGAGGTATCATATTCACAGAGAGACCAGGTTTGAGATCAATATTCCCTTGGCTTGTCTGGAATTTCTTCACAATCTCTTCAGAGATTGAGAACCATTTAATTTTTAACAAAGACATTGGGAGCAATTGATGCACAGTTGATGGACAACTACTGGGTTAAATGAGCTATGGAATTTTTTCCCCAGGTCTACAATTATTTTCCAATTAGAGTCTAGATTAACTGAATTTAGTCAGAGACCATTTTAAAGCTCTTGACTGAACAGATTCCCATAGAATTCCAAAGAACCCAGAATTGGAAATCAGACCTAACTAAGACTGTGACACTTGGAGTCCAGTCTGGGAAGGCCTCAGGTGAGTCTGCACTTGGGCCCGGGAGCAACTTTGGAATCCTCACAACTCTGCTGCCCATCACTCTGGTGGCCTGGACTTGTCACGCCAATCTGCCAGGACACTTGAGTCCAATCTGGGCAGGCTTTTTTGGGTGAGTCTGTGCTTGGGACTTTGGGTACACCAAAAGTTTTTGGTACAAAGCTGGTATCTCCTCAGCTTGTGACTACCTCATCAAGACCTGAACGTTTGGTAGAGGAGCAAGCATCTTAAGTTACCTATAACTGCTCTGACCTGGGAGACAGCCCTACCATAGGAATACACCTGGGAACTAAGGGTGCAATTTACCCTTAGTTCTACCAAAACTATAGAATCAATTCCAATAAATATAAAAAGGAAACTACTGCATCAAATGACTAGGAACCAACACAGATCTAGAGAACCATGAGAATACAAGGTGGCTGCTCTCCCTCAGATGAGCATAGTAGCCCCTCAGAAATGTCAGAAAAATAATTCTGAATACTCATAGTGACAAAACTCAATGAGATTTAAGAGAAAACAATCAGTTCTGGGAAATGAGAAAATCATTTCAGGACATGAAAGAAATAGACTCTCTAAAAAAGAATCAAGCTAAACTTCTGGAAATAAAGAATAAATACAAGAAATTAAAATGTCCCTAGAAAGCATTAACAACAGATTGGACCAGGCAGAAGAAAAACTTTCTGACCTTGAAGACAAAGTCTCCAACATAGACAAAATCACCAAAAAGAAAGAAAAAAACAACCAAAAATAAATAAATAAATAAGGACAACACACGAGAAACTCCAAACACCATGGGAAACACCCAAATATCCATATAATGGGTGGTGAGGAATCTGCTAAAGGCATGGAAAACCTCTTTTATAAAATATTATCTGAAAAATTTCCAAATATAGAGAAACATGGAGAAATTCAGACCCAAGAAATTAAAAGGACCCCAAAAGAATCAACACAAGAAGAACCTCCCCCTAGCACATCATAGCCAGATTAGTAAAAATTAAAGACAATATTCTAAAAATGGTAAGGGAGAAACATCAAGTTACTTATAAAGTTTATTCCATTAGGCTAATGTCAGACCTTTCAACTGAAATAGTGCAGGCAAGTAAAGAACAGAAAGATATACTAAAAACATGAAAATTAAAACAATTTCAACCAAGAATACTATATCCAGAAAGATTATTCTTCAATTGAGAACCACAAAAAAAAAGTATTCTCAGATACACAAAAACTAAAAGAATTCGCCAGTACTAGAGCAGCTCTGTAGGAAGTACTGAGGGGTGTGTTGTATCGGGATAACTAAACAGAGACAAACAGAAATAGGAGAACAAAAAACAGCTGAGAAAATGGCTAAGACAATGATAGGTATAAATACATGAATATTGATAATAATGTTGAATATTAATGGATTAAATTCTCCTATTAAAAGACATGGACTGGGGACCAGCAGTTAGCATAATGGCTATGTCACTGGACTCCCACATAGATTGTGGCATGGCCATCCCCCCTGGGGGATGATTTCTCGCTTTCTGTCTCTCTGTCTGTCTGTCTGTGTCTGGCAAGCGCACACGCCCTATAGCAAAAACCTCTCCCCCCAAAAAAAGACACGGACTGGCTGAATAGATACAAAAACAGAAGCCATCTATATGCTGCTTAGAAGAAACACACCTCATTGATAAGGACATACATAGACTGAAAGTGAAGGGCTGGAAAAAGATATTCCATACAAAATAGAATTTAAGATGAAAAGTGTAAGAAGAGACAAAGATGGACATCATATAGTAGTAAAAGGGTTGTCCATCAAGACGATATAACACTTATAAATATCTATGTACCCAACACGGGAGCAGCTAAATACATCAAAGAGAGACTGTTAGATCTCCAGGGATTTCAATATCTCACTGACTCTTCTGGACAGATCATCTAGACAAAAAACAAATAAAGAGATACAAGATCTAAATCATATCATTCACGAAATAGATTTGACAGAGATCGACAGACAACTACCACAAAATACGTATTTTTCTACTCCCACACAGGACATTTTCAAAGACTGACTGCATCTAAGGACACGTGGCGATCGCACATGCCCTATAGCAAAAACCTCTCAAAAAAAAAAAAAAAAGCAATTAAATAAAGAAGAGGAATTTTCCAGACAAAACTAAGAAACAATCATTCTACTTAGCAAACAAGAGTGTGGTGAATACAAAGATTGGACACAGGGAGGGCAAGAGTTTCCATATGAACTTGAAAGGAAAGCAGGAAAATGCAACAAAGCTAGTATGGGGATGAACACCACACTACAGGGCAACGCTGTTCCAGAGCTGGAGCTCACCCTCTACCAGGAACGACTGTAAGACTTGGGAGCAGTATACATTAGTGATATGATATAATGTTCAATCTTAATAATATTTTAACATATCTTGTGGCATATATAACATGAAAGAAGAAACTAGGTAAATACTGGAAGTTGAGGAGGACCTTATTTTTAAAATACCCATTTGTCACTATATATATAGTTCAAGAAGCAACAGTCTGGTTAGTTACAATTGCGTTTAAAAATAAAATGATTACAAAACTTTAGTATGTTTAGTCTAGTACCTGAGACTAATATGAACAGAGAATTGTCATTATG
>NW_006199892.1:0-755 GCF_000334495.1 Tupaia belangeri chinensis | reverse complement strand
TGCCTCTCTTTCAGATTCTGGGATATTCTTTCAGGTAGGTTTTTATTCACTGAGTCAATTCTTTTAACACTTGTAAACTAATTCAGATTTTTATTTTTATTGGACTTATGTTTTTCAGAATTTGACCTCATCTAAATTTTCAAATAATTTGGGAAAAAAATTTAACGTTTTCTTTTATTACATATTGATACTTAATGTCTATACCATATGTAGTGATGTCATTTTTTGCATTCATGGATAATGAAAAATATTCTTTTATCAGTCTTGCAAAAATAAAAAGAGAGTAGAATACCAATGGGACTGTAAATTTCCATGATTGGCTATAACTGATATGTTAAACCTACATTTTCAAGACCAGTTAAGGTTGTGATATAGATGTTAATGATGGATACAAAAGGAAAACATTGTGTTTCATATATTTATTGACAATAAAATTACATCAGCAAACGTACAGTTGCCAAGTGTAGTTTATTCCATAAGATGACTCATCAAAATACAAGTTGAGGACTAAGCAGGTGTCAGCGTGATTAAAACTGGATCTCACATAGCTGACTACACAGTTTGAGTCCTGGATCTGGTGACCTGCAAAATACCCTGGGGACATGTGTGTGCATAACCAAAATTCAAAGAGGATAGTGGAGGAAAAGGGATTATGGCATGGACATCTCCCTGGGGGCGCTTCCTCACTTTTCCTCTCTCTCTTCTCTCTCTCTCCCTCTTTCCAGTGAAAACATACAGCTTACAGAAAATTACAA
>NW_006199891.1:0-910 GCF_000334495.1 Tupaia belangeri chinensis | reverse complement strand
AATAAATAAATAAATAAAATAAAAAAATAATAATTTACTAAAGAATAATTACACACTGTAACATTTATCTGTTTTATTGGGGGGGTGGAAAGAGGTTTTTGCTATATGGCATTTGTGCACATCAGAGACAGAGAGAGATTGAGAAAATACCTCCCAGGGGCAATGGCCAAGCTGCAATCCCTTCTCCTCCATCTTCTTCCCAAGACTGTTGGGCTAGCACACAGCTGGTGTGATTTTCAAGCTACCAATCAACCACTGAAATCATGGTCAGCCATGTGGGAATCCATGCCTTAACTGCCGTGGCACCTGCTGGCCCCAATGTTGAGATTATTAAAAGCTACTTCCTATGATGTTCTAGAAAGAAGAAACATTTATTAAATATGATATAATCAATGACCTGGAGTTTTTGACCCATTTCATTTTAAATGGGTGAGATAAGTACTTAACAACAACACCAACAAGAGACTACAGTGCTGCATCATCATTTAAACAGTATGTCTGAATGTAATGGGAAAGAATCAGCACTGCTGTTTTAAGGTGTCCTTCCAGCAGTGTCAGAGCTATATTTTGCATTTCACCATACCCACTGTTATTTAGCTTTTCCATAAAAGTCTTTGAAGATTTTCTAGTTGTTTTAAAAGGCAACAAGAAATAAATGTGTAAAGAGAATTTTTTTTCCCAATTTATCTTAAATTTAAATTGAGCACAGGCTCAATTGGGCTACAACATACAGATAATAGCTACTTATTTAGAGAAACTAATCAGTTGGGGTAGGGTGGGAGCCATACCAGGTTCTGCTTTGTAGGTTTTCATAGAGCGGTCAGTGCCAATTTAGTTTGCCTTTTATTGAGAATGAGATGGGAGAGTTAGAAGTGGGACACTGAGAGCAAGTAAGTTATCCAATAGTAGA
>NW_006199890.1:2149-2560 GCF_000334495.1 Tupaia belangeri chinensis | reverse complement strand
GGCCTTTTATACTAAAAGCCTTTTCTTTTTTTCTTTCAGGAGCCTATATTGGCAAGCTTTCCCTGTAGCAAACTATACTTCATACCTTCTAATGAGCCGCTCCTTTGTAATCGCCTCGGCCATCAGCTTCTGGGATGGAGGTATTTCGCAGAGTCCTACAAGAAGAATCAGAAAACAACTCTAGAGTCACACATGGCCTTTCTTTCAGTTCTCCTCCCTTGAGCCTCCCACTGCTCCAACTTCAGGGCATGTGACAGTTAAAGCTTAGCATGAATTTGGAGTGCAGAGAACTTTCTAGAGGTCAATTCCCCCCAATTCTGCTGCCAGGCTTGCGAGACAGACATTCCATGGCTCAGGCCTCAGCCCTCACCAGACACCAGAACCAGCCTGCACCAGCTGCCTGTCCCACAT
>NW_006199890.1:0-1165 GCF_000334495.1 Tupaia belangeri chinensis | reverse complement strand
TCCTCTCTCTAGCCACCTTAGATGGTTCATGTGGGATGCTGATTTAGAGATGGTGTACCTGAGCAGCTGTTCAACTCAACTCCACAGCAATGTCTCCTCCAGTGTTCCTAAGACCAATCACTAAGACATTTGTCCTGAAAGCCATCTGGATCTTATACTTTTGACTGTGCAGGATCTGGCCTTTAAACTTATGGATTCCTGAGAAGAGAAGGAGCAGAAAATCTCAAATATCTACAGCTAAAATTCCCTACCATGCAGGGATAGAGTCTGTGGAAAAAGGGGGAAGTCCCAGTAGTAAGTTAGTCCTTTGCTCTTGCAGATTGTTGCAGTAGTAGAAAAGGCAATGATACCCTCCCTGCTGGGATGCTGTGAGCCCAGACATAGATTTGGTATAACCTGTTCTATTAAAAATGTAGAAGCAGGGCCAGCAGGTGTCAAGGTTAAGGTGGTTAGAACCCACATGGCTGACTACACAAGTTTAAGTCTCAGAGCAGTGACTTGAAAAATATACCAGGCCCATGTGCATGACCAAAATCCCAGGAGAAAAATAGAGGAGAGGGGACTGTGGGGTTCCTCCTGGGGAGTGAGGGGTGATTTCTCACTTTCCCTCTCTCTGACTCTAACTCTGGTGAGTGCATGTGCCTATATCTCTCCACCCCAAAAAAATGTATTACAGGAGAGCTTACATTACATTCGAGTGTTCTCTTTAAAACAATTACTTTGTGATGTCATACTAAAGAAAAACAACAAAAAAACACCTCATGCGCTACCTTAAACAACCCAGGAAAGTAGACTGGGGACCAGCAGATGGCATAATGGTAACGTCACTAGACTCCCACGTAGTCAACAGCGAGTCGAGTTCCAGACCAGGTGGCTAAAACTCATGCTGTGTGCGTGTGCATGCATACCCAAAATCCTGAGAGGAGAATGGAGAAGGGATTGTGGCATGACCATCCCCCTTTGGGGGGCAGGTGATTTCTCATTTTCTTTCTCTCTGTCTTTCTGGCAAGTGCATGTGCCCTATAGTATAAATCTATCTATCTATATATATATATAAGTGTACTGTTTCTACTTACATGTTAATACACACCATCTACCAAAAAATATTATATCAAATTGTGATTTCCCCATCACCACAACACTCTGTTTTTAAAGTATATTTATT
>NW_006199889.1:0-850 GCF_000334495.1 Tupaia belangeri chinensis | reverse complement strand
CTGAATTTTTAAAAATAATTATTTATAATTTGAACACTCACTATCTCCTCTGGACAGATCACCTGGACATAAATAAAATAATAAATGAATAAATAAATAAATAATGAATCATTTTTTAAAAAGCAAGGAGATACAAAATCAAAGCAATAGAGGAGCCCTCCTGTTTCATATCTAGCCCACTTGCCAGCAAGGGAAACTGAGACAGGGGCACCACTGACCCCAGCTCACTTCCAGGTTCCCAAGACCAGGACCCCATAGGTCCTCTTGCCCTCCATGTGGTCTGTTTCCATGTGACTGGGCAGCCAGGGAAGCAACAGATCACCGGCTTCTGAAATCTTCAAGACTGGTGATATTTCTCCCTGACAATTTCAGAGAGCCAGAAAGAAACCTTGCAGAATGCTCTTAAAGTTCTTTTAAAAGCAATTAGAGGGACTAGCAGTTAGTATAATGGCTATGTCACTGGACTCCCATGTAGTCGACCATGGTTCGTGTCCCAGACCTGGTGGCTTAAAATTCATGCCAGGCACGTGGGCATCACCACCCTCCCCGAGATGATTTCTTGCTTTCTGTCTCTCTGTCTCTGTCTGGCGAATGCACACACCCTATAGCAAAAACCTCTCCAAAAGAAAAAAAATTGTCTAAATGTTTTCTAGTCATCTATGCCTGAGGGGAGTTCATGTTCCTGTTTGAACAACTGAGCCTTGATCTTATTCTGAAAAACCACAACTTGGTCTATTTTGTATATAAGGTTTGAGTAGTGTTGCCTACAAATGATTAGAATACGACTTAAGCTTGGTCAATGAGAAACGTTTCCCCCAAACTGTAATGAGTAGATCAGGGTTCTAGTAGC
>NW_006199888.1:0-889 GCF_000334495.1 Tupaia belangeri chinensis | reverse complement strand
CGCCTGCCTATCTTGGGGGTTGGGTCCTTGGCTTGGGAGCCTGAAACTAAGTGGGGGCAGTGGTGACACTGTCTCAACCTCCTTTCCTGGTCAGGAGCCTAGAGATGGAATTGGAGCTCTCCTGTAATGAAAGGGCCAGTATGTGGGACAAGAAAAAGGAGAGTAATAACAAAACAAAAAAGAAGAGCAAAGAAAAAATAATAAAAACCTGCCTTCCTGTATAGGAAATAGACCTCTTCTTGGGAGCTTGGAAGTGGGGTGGGTGTGGGAGGCAGTTGTGCCTCTCCCTCAACTTTCCTTAATGGTCAGGGGACTAGCGGCATTCCTCCGTCTCCCTCACCTTTCCTTAATGGTCAGGGGACTAGCGATAGAACTGGAGCTCTCCTACAGAGCAATAGCCTATCTGTGGGACAAGAGAGAAGAAAATATTAACAAAACAAAAAGGAAGAGCATAAAATAAAATGAAAACCTACCAACCTGTCTAGCGGTTTGAGCCCTAGTCTTGGAAATGGTGGTGGTGGGGGCAGTGGTGCCCCGACTTCAACTTCCCTTGCTGGCCAGGAGCAAAGAGAGGGAACAGGAGATTTCCTGCAGAGCAAGGGACAGTCTGTGGGACAAGGGAGAGGATAGGTATCAATAATACATATAGGAAGAGCAAGAAAACCTATCTAATGTGTTTGGTCCTTGACTTGGGAGCTCGAGAATAAGATGGGGGGAAGTGGTGCCCCTGCCTCAACTTTGCTTTTTGGCCAGGAGTTTAGAGATGGAAATCTAAATGCTCTTGAAGAACAAGGGTCAGTATGTGGGAGGAGAGAAGGGTATTAACCTAACAAAAAGGAAGAGACCAGAAAAATATATATATATATATATATACCTTCCTTTGGTTTTT
>NW_006199887.1:806-1428 GCF_000334495.1 Tupaia belangeri chinensis | reverse complement strand
TTTCAAAATCAAGCCAGCCATTATTTTAGTATTAGTTTTTATATGAGATACTAAATTCGCATTTTAATGCCAACCTGGAGTTAAAGGTTTCCAATGCCCTGAACAGAGCAAAGTATTTTTAGGCATAGTAAATTATATTTCTCATATAATGTTGGAAGACATTTCAAAATGAAGCATAGAGAACTCAAAATAGCATGCTATTAGCAAATAATAATAGTAATAAAACCTTATATCACCCTCAAGAGTATATTCATTGGCTTCTTTGTTTTCACAAGGTAAGTGAGCCAAATGAAGCAATGCCATCTCCATTTTGTGGATAAAATTTGAGACAGAGAAACATTAAATTTCCACCCCACAACTGAAATAAATAAACTTGGAGCTGTTACCCTTGTGTTCCCTCCTCTTCCTCTACAATTCATTCTTCATATCGTACCCAGAATAACCTCTTCAAAATGTAAATTTAGAGTGAGCAGATGGCACAGAGGTTAAAGTGGCTGGATCCCACATGGCCAACTGTACAAGTCAAGTCCTAGACCTGCTGGCTTGAAAAACATGCCAGGCGCATGTGCATGCATGCCCAAAATCCTACGAAGAAAATGGAGGAGAAGGGATTGCAGCATGG
>NW_006199887.1:0-743 GCF_000334495.1 Tupaia belangeri chinensis | reverse complement strand
CCCCCCCCTGGTGGGCCCAAACCCCCCGTAAAAAGCTAAAAAAAAAAAAAAAGATATTGATGTCACACTTCGCTTAAAACTCTCTAGATTTCTCACTTAAACTCAAACTCAAACTCAAACTATCTAGATCTAAGAGTCTGCATGACTTGGACCCTGGCCTTCACCCTCACTCCCCCAAATCTCCTTCTCTCTTCCTTAATTCTAGTGACAGTGGCCTTCCACTTGTGCCTCGAATACTTCACATCTGTTCCCCAAATCTCCTCTCTTCCTTAATTCTAGTGACACTGGCCTTCCAACTGTGCCTGGAATACTTCACATCTGTTTTCACGACTTTGTGTTTTGATTCCCTCTGCCAGAACCAGCTGCCCATCTTCCTGGGGTCTCATCTCAAGTCCATCTCTTAAACATCTGTCCTTAAAGTCCAACCCAAGAAGCTGAGACATTCCTACTTTACACACACACACACACACACACACACACAACACTGACTATCACACTATCACACTCTGTGTGATTGTCTTTAAAATATTTATCACTATTTGAACTCACCTTGCTCATCCCTCAATTCTAAAAGGTGAACTCTATGAAAACAGAGGGCATACTCTGCTCTATACTCATAAGCCTAGCACATAGTAGCTGCTCAATTTTTTATTTTTTATTTTTTATTTTGAGAGATTTTCACTGTAGGGCACGTGCGCTTGCCAGACAGACAGAGAGAGACAGAGAGACAGAAAGAGAGAAAT
>NW_006199886.1:0-883 GCF_000334495.1 Tupaia belangeri chinensis | reverse complement strand
CAAGCTTTTTTTGAGAATTTTCTTTTCTTTTCTTTCTGCTCTAGAGCACACACATTCATCAGAAAGATAGAGAGAGACAGAGAGACAGAGAGACAGAAAGTGAGAACTCACACCCCTCACAAAGGGGATGGTCACACTGCAATACTGAAATCCTTTCTCCTAGTATCTCTTCTTGAGATTTTGGGCAATGTGCACATGAGCCCAGCATGAGTTTAAAGTCTCCAGGTCTGGGACTTGAACCATGGTTAGCCATATGGGAGTGCAGCAATGTAACCATTACACCATCTTCTGGTTCCTGCACCCAACTTGTAAAAAGCTAAGTTAGTCTTAGTCAGTTCATGCTTCTCCAATAACCATATAAAATCAGTTCTAAACTCATGTTTGACTACTCTCTGCTCACTTGAAAGCCAATACGTGGGAGGCAAGCATTGGTAGAAAGGAAAGGCAGCTTTATTCAGAAAGCCAGAAAGCTGGAGAACATGGTGTGCTATGGTCCAAAGACCATTTCCTCAGTCATGGTCTAACAAGAATTTTTAAGGGCCGGCAAGTGGTGTGGTGGTTAAGGGCATTGGACTCCCACATGGCCGACCTTGGTTTGAGTCCAGGACCTGGCAGCTTGCTTCCTCACTTTTTTTCTCTGTCTCTCTTGTTCTGCCCTTCTCCAATCAAATTAAAATAAATAAATAAATAAAGTTAAATAAAATAATTATTTAAAAAAAGTATTTTTAAAAGGTATATAAGAGGGTTTTACCCAGTGCAGCAGTTCATTATTTCCTTGGCCATCCAACAGAGGAGACTTGTTAAAATTCTGGTTATTATTTTTAGTTGCAATTGAGTAGGGTGGGCTTGGTCAGAAATAATTTTTTTTTTTTTTTTTTTTTTT
>NW_006199885.1:787-991 GCF_000334495.1 Tupaia belangeri chinensis | reverse complement strand
GAAACAAAAATCCATATATGATACCACCCCCCAAACTAAAGGCCTTATGCACAAGTCTAACAAAACTTATGCAAGTATACAGTCACCAAACCTTGAACCAGTTGAGAGAAACATGAATAAATGCAGGTAAATTCCTTGTTCAATACTAGTACACTCCTTATTAGAAGACAATCTTCCTCACTTGAACCACAGACTCAGCAGAAT
>NW_006199885.1:0-512 GCF_000334495.1 Tupaia belangeri chinensis | reverse complement strand
TTCATAGACTTAAATTTTCAAATGTGAAATCATAAAAGTTATGCAAGAAAGCACAGAAGAGCATCTGAACCACTGCACTTGGGGATGCTACCCTCCAGTCTACACCCCTCCCTCTAGATACTAAAGATTCACTCCGTGCTCTGCCTCACCCCTGCTCCAGGAACTGGTGTCACTGAGGCTCCTCATGAAAACTCCAGGGGCTTCACAGGCTCCATGGCTAGGAGGGACGCCTATCGAAGCTGGAGGGGATTTTGTCTTTGGGAGTCTGTGACTGCCAGTACTTCTTCCTGCTCAGGACACAGGGAACAAAGAGCCCCAGGAGAGATGCCCC
Source organism: Tupaia belangeri chinensis (assembly GCF_000334495.1). Classification (NCBI taxonomy): domain Eukaryota; kingdom Metazoa; phylum Chordata; class Mammalia; order Scandentia; family Tupaiidae; genus Tupaia; species Tupaia belangeri. The sequence continues at coordinate 181 of NW_006199885.1, read as the reverse complement.
TGTGACTCAGGGCCCATTTCTTTTAAGTTTATTTGATTTTCCCATGAGTGACAGAGACACACAGAGAGACAGGCACCCCAAATGGAGATCTCCATGTCACACTCACCTCCAGTCTCAGCCAGTCACCCCTGGATCGTGAGCACACATGCCCATGCCTACCTACACATACTCTGGCTGGTCT
>NW_006199884.1:0-731 GCF_000334495.1 Tupaia belangeri chinensis | reverse complement strand
TGACATGTTTTTGCATAGAAAAACAGAAAAACTCAGGACTTTGCTGATGACCCCATATAAAGTGGTTAAATAACAACATGAGGCACAATAGGATTAGAGATCATGCTTGAAAGAAGTTGATATTGGCTAAAGCATGGAATAAAGATTGATGAAGAGGTGGTTTTTCTTTTTCTAAGAATTTTTTCTTTTATAGTAGCACAGGCACATGCACAGAGAGAGAAAATACAAAGGGAGAAAGAGAGAGAGTGAGAGAAGCACCCTCGACAGGGTCTTGTCATCCCATAGTCCCCTTTACCCTCCCCTCCAGCTCAGCAGGATCTTGAGCACATGCACATCCGAGTAGGCATATTTTCAGGCCAACCTGGGGATCTGAACCCATGGTCAGCATGTGGCTTCCATCACTGCAATTCAGTGCTACTGGTGGCACCACCAGGTTAGGCCAGAATTGGCAGTTTAGTTAAGATGCAAAAATGCACCTCTTCGTTATCTACCACCCCACCCCTATTTTAATGAAAAAGAAAATAAATGAGGCCTGTCCTAAGTCTGATTCACCTTTATAACTGCAAAGCCCAGTGCCTTGGCACATCAGTGGTATACACTCAACAATGCTTACTGAATCAATGAGTGACTAAAAATCAATGGACAGAAAGTAAAGAAGGGCTGGGTCAGAGGTGCTGTAGTGGTTAAGGCACTAGACTTGAAGAGACCGCTCCATGGCTCCTGTGATCTAG
>NW_006199883.1:0-917 GCF_000334495.1 Tupaia belangeri chinensis | reverse complement strand
CTATATTTTATTTATATAATCTTTCTCTTCTTTCTCTAGTAAACTAATCAGCATTCCCAGGTTCTTTGCAGAAGTGTACTGTGATGTTATAATCTTCTTTTTGTATTTTGTTCATTCTTTTTTTTTCCTTTTTTGCTATGGGGTGTGTGTGCTTGCCAGAAAGACAGAGAGAGACAGAGAGACAGAAAGCAAGAAATCACCCCCCCGGGGGGATGGCAACACTGCAATCCCTTCTACTCTCGGGATCTTGGGCACACATGCCCATGCAACCGGCATGAGTTTAAGCCACCAGGCCTGGGAACTCAAACCATGGTTGACTACATGGGAGTCTACCGACATAGCCATTATACCAACTGATGGTCTCTGTATTTTGTTCTAGTTTAATATTGGGTTTGGAAAAGTTATGACATGTTTTTCTATGTACATGTCAGTTTACATAGAAAAACATCATATTTTCTAACAACCCCATAGATTTCTGCCATTTTCTCCCCACTGAATATGTATATATTTTTTCTTTGTACTTACTCTTTTTCAGTGTTTTAAATTCATTCTGTTTATTTATAAATGCACTAGAATCAACACACTTTAACAGACCTCATTTAGCTATGTCCTAATGATGATTGATTTCCATCTATCACCTGAGTATATAGCTCATCACCAGATGGGGTAATTATCTATGGAAGAACATTAAAAAATGCTCTAAAATGATGTTTTCTTAAATAATGTATAGAATTTAAATCTAAAGAGGTATTTTGACAAAAATTGTTCTATGTTTTAAAAGCACTCTGCATATGTGGAATTTCTCAGTGAGCATTAGCATTTTAATTGTGTTTGGCGATTTAACAATTAGCAAAAAGACTGACTTTTTTAACCTGAGATTTACAGTCATTTCTACTCACAATTTTTTTTCTTTTCTG
>NW_006199882.1:0-1493 GCF_000334495.1 Tupaia belangeri chinensis | reverse complement strand
AAAAAAAACGAAGAAGAAAGATGTTGTCCATGGACAGGAGGGAAATTTGTGAACTCATCCCGACCTCGGCCTACCAACTAGCATGACATCAGTCCCATCAACGCCTCTTGTCTTTTTCCAACTTTTAGCATCACAGTTGGAGATGAGACCTCACAAATCCACACAAGAGACCCTCCAGAGAAGAGACCTTGCATATCTGATGTGTAGCTGACTAAGCCCCATTCGCTATGGCCAACAAGATGAGAACAGTCAGTGGGCCCATGCAATGGTCAACTGACAGACCAACATTAAGGCATCATTAACTCACAGAACGTAACCGGGGCCCTTCAGACACTCTTCTTTCTGGCGCTCACTGCTTCTACCTCTCCTCGGGAGTATACTTTTGCATTTATGTAATAAACTACACTTTGTGGGGCCCACAGGTGGCATAGTAGTTAAGGCACTGGACTCACACATGACCAACCACGGTTCAAGTCCCAGACCTGGTAGCTTGAGAATCACAAGGCTGTGTGTACATGCATGCCCAGAATGTCAGGAGGAGATGGGAGGAGAAGGGTTTGCAGCCCCCAGGGGCTGCACTTTCTCTCTCACTGTCTCTCTCTGGCATGTGCACACACCCTCAAAGTAGAAATAATAGATAAACTCCCCTTGGCTTTCGCTAGTGGCTGTTTCACTGACTTCTTCGTGAGACACTTGGGCATGGCAGAAGCCATCACAACATCCTAAGGCATTTAGAGATGGTCCAGACCTTAGGCTGAGCCTGCCCACCCTTTCTGGCTGTCCAGGAGGCACTGATGGCCTTGGTCCCAGCCCTTCCCATGGTGGGGTCTCAGTCTGACTGCCTCCCAGGTCGTCCTCAGTACAAAGGCCCTCCCTTCTACCCCAGTCGATCTGCAGGCCACGCCCCTCTCCCCACTGTGCTCCTTTGGAAAATGGCATCTTCTCCCTCCACTCCTGCCTGTGGACCCTGGACTCAGGAGCCCGGGAGGAGCTCCTCTCTCGGCACATCTTGGGTACCACTGCCAGAAAGTAAACAGGGACTTCCCAGTGCTGTTGTTGCCAACATAGCCCAGGCCAGGGCAAGTTTTCTAATCTCATGATCTTCCTGCTCAGGAGCTGGGCCCAGCCCTATCAATAGAAAACAAATACATTCATTGATATTAAGCAATAAGGGTGTTCATGGGCGTGGGCCATGGCATGCTACACTTGTTTCTGGTTCTCAAACCTCAGTGGTGCCCCCAGCGGTGGTGAAAATGCAGACTGGTGGGGTAGGAGGAAGTTCGAATCCCGGGGTCTGCAGGGAGGTCTGGACTGACGTTCTGAGGCCGCTGACTGGAGACAAGCTTCTTCCAGCCCCTTCTCCTCCCCCCATGGAGCCCGCCCTTGAATTCCAAGGTCTGAGAACGATGCCACCTTCTCTCCCTTGTTCCAGGAAGGGACGTGGGTGCCTAGGGAAGTCCCCAGTGAACCCTGAGCCTGCCTGGAAGGGAAGA
>NW_006199881.1:0-1268 GCF_000334495.1 Tupaia belangeri chinensis | reverse complement strand
TAAAATTCAGAAGTGACCCCATGAGGACATAAAGTTTTCTTTGCTGGGAGTTTTGTTTTGTTTGTTTGTTTTGTTTTGTTTTGTTATTACTAGTTCAATCTCATTGCTTGTTATGGATCTATTCAGGCTTTCCTGAGTCAATCTTGGTACATTATATGTGTCCAGAAATTTGTGTATCTCATCCAGGCTTTCTTGTTTGTTAGCATATAGTCAATCATGGTATCCTCTAATGACGTTTTGTATTTCTGTTGTGCCTGTTGTAATATTGCCTGTTTCATTGCAAATTTGACATATGTGGTTCATTTCTCTCTTCTTCAAAATTAATCTAGCTAATGCTGTGTCAATCTTGTTTATCTTTTCAAAGAACCAGTTTTTTCTTTGATTTATTTTCTGTGTGGTTCATTTATTTTCTATTTCAATTATTTCTCCTTGAATATTTAGTATTTCTTTTCTCCTGGAATTTTTTGGACTTGTTTTTCCAGTTCGCTGAGACCTGATGTTATGTTATTCATTTTGGACTTCTCCACTTTTTTCTTATGTGCACTAATAGCTATGTACTTACCTTTTATGACTACTTTTGCCATGTCCCATAAAATATGGAGACTCATGTATTTATTATCATTGGTGTCCATGAATCTATTGTCCAAACAATATGCCCATCTTCAGAGACATTCACAATGCTGTGGGCAGGATCTCTCTCCAGGGTTGGCTGAAAAGGACTTCCTGAGACATTAGAGTATGTCCATGTTATAGGATTCTTCTCAATTCTGCAATTGACACTGAGATTTGAATTAGTGGAAAATATCTTAGATAGTTTTTGGTGAATAGGTTCTTATAGAGCAAATGGCCCCTAAGGAAACAGGACTGCCAGAGGTTCTAGGTCAGGCAGGGATCAGGGCTCCCAGTTCTCACTTTATTTTGCCTTTAAAGAATCATTTAATTTTGAGAACAGCAGATGGCATAGGACTTATATTACTGAACTCCCACATGGCTGATGGCAATCTGAGTCTCAAACCTGGTGGCTTCAGACTCACACTGGACGCATGCACACACACAAGGTCTCAGAAGAATGAAGGAGAAGGGTCTGCAGCATGGCCATTCCCCTGGGGGATGACTTCTCACTTGCTCTCTCACTGTCTGTGTGTCTCTCTTTCTCTCCAATGAGCATATTCATCCTAAGACAAAAACCTCTAAAAAATAATTATTTAACTTTATATATTATTATTATTTGTCTTATTTTGCTATAGGGCAAATGCACTTACTAGGAA
>NW_006199880.1:0-423 GCF_000334495.1 Tupaia belangeri chinensis | reverse complement strand
GCCAGTACGGCGGCGTCCGTCAGCGCTTTGGCAACTGCGCGGGCATCAGCGACCGTGTGGCTGGTGTCAAAGACATAGACGGCTGGCGCCAAGTGAGGGTTATCGGTGATGATCGATCCATCTGGTCGCTGAGCGACCGCCAAGGCGATGTTTCTGGCAGCCAAATGTTCCGGCAACGGCATCTCCGGCGACCAGACCAGGCGAGCGAGCACGCCGTCGTAGTCCTCAAATTGACGCTCGCTCATTTCGGCGTCGGCACCGGGCGGTAGACCGATGTCGACAGGGTGTGTCATCATTATCTGGAACTTCCTTTCAAGTGGTGGTTCGGTTCGGTTTCGGCGAAGCCCCGGTTGCAGCCCGGGGTTTTCGCATTTCTGGGGTGCAGATCCTCGGTGTGATCCGACTGTGGATCGAGGCCGAGGG
>NW_006199879.1:0-532 GCF_000334495.1 Tupaia belangeri chinensis | reverse complement strand
TTGTCATATTGAAGGTAATGGTCACTTTTGTGTAATTTTGTGCAGAAAAAGTCCCTTAGGTGATACCGAGATACACCAAATTAAAAGCCTATATTGAGGAAATTAGGGAGAAAAATAGAGAGGTTAGACATTTGTGGGATACAGAAATAGTTTATTACCTGTTACCTGTTGATGACAACCTGTATTGTATCCTAAACTGGACTGTTTTGATGTGTATTTTTTGTCAGTTAAATTTACTTTACAAGCTTGTAAAGTGATGTATAGTGATTGAATGTGTAAAATAAAATTAATAATAAAATAATAATAAAAGAGTCTATGTTGGTGAAATTAGGTGAATTCTTTCAGCTGCAGAGAACACCAGAGTCATTTAAAACTGAGTCTTGGGACTAGCAGATGTTGTAATGGTTGTCATTGGACTCACATGTCTCCAACTGTGGTTCTAGTCCTAGACAGTGGCTTAATATTCACACCAGGCATATGTGTGTGCATGCCCAAAGTCTGAAGAAGAGAATGCAGTAGAAGGGATTTTGGT
>NW_006199878.1:0-500 GCF_000334495.1 Tupaia belangeri chinensis | reverse complement strand
GAGGAATCAGAGACAGAGACAGAGGTAGAGAGAGACAAAAACAGATACACTGAGAGGAGGCCAGAGAGCAATCTTCCTACTACGTGAGATTTCTATACTGGAAGATGAATAATCAGTGGGACCTCTTCATTCCTCCGTTTCTCCCAAAATGTCTAGATTGCAGGAGCTATGGAGCTGGTTCTTGAAGAAGGGCTGTTCTGTTCCCTTCTGCCTCTCCTGAGTGGGGAGTGGGAGAGGGAATTATTAACAAGATAAAGGGCTAGGTGGGGCCAACAGGCCCTGAAAGATGCCTCACCTTGAACAAAATTTTAAAAACAAAAATAAAAAAAGAGAGAGGAGTGAGAGACAGAGACAGAGGTAGAGAGAGAAAAAGACAGATACAGAGAGAGGAGGCCTGAGAGGAGTCTTCCTACTGCAGGAGTTTTCTATATTGGAGGCTGAATTATCAGTGAGATCTCTTCATTCCTCTGTTTCTCCCCAAATGGCTAGATCGCAGGAGC
>NW_006199877.1:0-435 GCF_000334495.1 Tupaia belangeri chinensis | reverse complement strand
CCATTAGGTTTCACTTCCTCACTGAGCAAATTGTATCTCAGAAATCATGTGACCAACCGTTCTCCCCGGAGGTGGTTGGGTTTCTAGGCAATGGGAGAGATCCACCCACATCAATGATTGGTTCATGCTGTTCTATCTCATTTGCATTTCAGGCAACCAATTGGTGTCCACCAGCTGTATATAACTCATCATTTCAATAAACAGAAGACGGAGGAAGAAGAAGATTTGATCAGCATCTCGTATTCTGTGTGTGTATGTTTGTCCCACCTCTCACTCCCTCCCCCAGGAAACCTGTTCTACTGTCCTGCAGGTTGAGGCACTTAGCGCCTGAACACGAATTTGGGTACGAGAGATCCAGTGAAGAGCTCCTAAGGGAGGCTCCAGTGCAGAGCAACCAAGAAAATCCAGAGGAAAACAGAAGGGGACGGCAGAGAT
>NW_006199876.1:0-313 GCF_000334495.1 Tupaia belangeri chinensis | reverse complement strand
GCTTCCTAATACTGGCTTTTCCTCCCACCCACAGGAGATTTCTCCCTGGAAGCTGACGCTCTCCTTCCACACGTCAGGCCCCCCGTCCTGGTGGGCTCTGGGTGTTGTGGGAGTCCTGGGAGCGGCGTCCCTCTGGCTGTGCTGGGTGAGCACCTCTGTCCTTCTCACAGGCCGGGGGGCGGGAGGGGGGGAAGAACCCATGAGTGAGAGCAGGAGACTCTGTCATAATACACAGGAGCTGGTGTAGGAAGGGAGGGGAGGAATTCCAGTCAAGGGATTGGATTTAAAGACAATTTGTCTGGGCCAGCAGGTG
>NW_006199875.1:41180-43172 GCF_000334495.1 Tupaia belangeri chinensis | reverse complement strand
ACACTGTTTTTCAATGGATATTTTGAAAAGAGGCTTTCTTTCCGTAGATAAACATGTAGATTTTCAACCAAAATCTGTACTGTTTCTTGGAATATAAGGATGATCTTTGGCACAATCATTCCACTTAATAAGATGAATTTCACATCTAAAGATATTTGCTGTAGCTGCAAGTTGAGTTTTGTGCCTAAGACTGGAATACACATTCAAATCAAATTAAGACGAAAGAAAATCTCTTCCAACACAATGTTAAGAATGTACTAAGACAATCTTGTTTGTTCCACTTACTCAACTTTGTAAGTTGAACAACTTGTGATGTTCAATGTTGCTCTACTTCTAAATTTTGTTTGGGAAGCAATTTTACCCTGTTGTTCAATGGACGTTTTGAAATGAAGCTTACTTTCCCGCGATAAGCACGTAGTTTTTCAGCCAAAATCTTTACTATTTTGTGGAATGCCAGGAAGATCGTTGGCACAATGACTCCACTTATGGAACTGAAGATCACACCTAAAGATCTTTGCAGTAGCTGCAAGTTGAGTTTTGCGCCTAAGAAGGCACTACACTTTCAGAGCAGACGAAGACTAAAGAAACACTCTTCCAAAAAAATGTTAAGAAAGAACTAATACAATCTTGTTTGTTTCACTTACTCAGCTTAGGAAGTTGAACAACTTGTGATGTTCAATGTGGCTTTACTTCTAAATTTAGTTGTGGAAGCAGTTTTACATCTGTTTTTCAATGGAGGTTTGCAATGAAGCTTACTTTCCCGAGATAAACATGTAGTTTTTCAAAAAAAAATCTGGACTTTTTCATGAAATATCACAAAGATCTTTGCAAAATGTCTTCACTCAAGGAGCTAATTTTCACACACAAAGATCTTCGCTGTATATGCAAGTTGAGTTTTGCACCTAAGAATGCACTACACTTTTAAAGCAAACTATGTGTAAAGAAACTCTCTTCCAACAAAATGTAAAGAATGAACTAACACAATCTTCTTTGTTCCACTTACTCACCTTTGGAAGTTGAACATATTATGATGGTCATTGTTGATCTACTTCCCATTTTAGTTTGGGAAGCAGTTTTACACTGTTTTTCAATGGATATTTTGAAACGAAGCTTACTTTCCTGAGATAAACATGCCGATTTTCAACCAAAATCTGTACTGTTTCTTGGAATATAAGGACGATCTTTGGCACAATGATTCCACTTAATGAGATGAATTTCACATCTAAAGATATTTGCTGTAGCTGCAAGTTGAGTTTTGCACCTAAGAATGCACTACACTTTTAAAGCAAACTATGTGTAAAGAAACTCTCTTCCAACAAAATGTAAAGAATGAACTAACACAATCTTCTTTGTTCCACTTACTCAACTTTGTAAGTTGAACAACTTGTGATGTTCAATGTGGCTCTACTTCTAAATTTAGTTTGGGAAGCAGTCTTACCCTGTTGTTCAGTGGATGTTTTGAAATGAAGCTTACTTTCCCGAGATAAGTATGTAGTTTTTCAGCCAAAATCTGTAGTTTTCTTTGGAGTTTCAGAGAGATCTTTGGCAGAATGACTCCACTCATGGAGCTGATTTTCACACCTAACAAACTTTTCAGTAGCTGCAAGTTGAGTTTCATGCCTAAGAAGGCACTACACTTTCAGAGTAGACGAAGACTAAAGAAACACTCTTCAAAAAAATGTTAAGAAAGAACTAACACAGTCTTGTTTGTTTCACTTACTCAGCATAGGAAGTTGAACAACTTGTGATTTTCAATGTGGCTCTACTTCTAAATATAGTTGGGGAAGCAGTTTTACATCTTTTTTTTTTTTTTTTGAGCGATTTTCCCTGTAGGGCGCGTGTGCTCGCCAGACAGACAGAGAGAGACAGAGACAGAAAGCGAGAAATCACCCCCCAGGGGGGATGGTCACGCCACAATCCCTTCTCCTCCATTCTCCTCTCGGGATCTTGGGCATGCACGCACACGCACCCGGCGTGAGTTTTAAGCCACCG
>NW_006199875.1:17355-40911 GCF_000334495.1 Tupaia belangeri chinensis | reverse complement strand
TGCAAGTTGAGTTTTGCACCTAAGAATGCACTACACTTTTAAAGCAAACTATGTGTAAAGAGACCCTCTTCCCACAAAATGTTCAGAATGAACTAACACAATCTTCTTTGTTCCACTTACTCACCTTTGGAAGTTGAACAAATTGTGATGTTCAGTGTTGATCTACTTCCAATTTTAGTTTGGGAAGCCATTTTACACTGTTTTTCAATGGATATTTTGAAACGAAGCTTACTTTCCCGAGATAAACGTGTAGTTTTTCTACCAAAATCTGTACTGTTTCTTGGAATATAAGGACAAACTTTGGCACAATGATTCCACTTAGTGACATGAATTTCACATCTAAAGATATTTGCTGTAGGTGCATGTTGAGTTTTGTGCCTAAGACTGGAATACACTTTCAAAGCAAACTAAGACGAAAGAAACCCTCTTCCAAAAAAGTGTTAAGAATGAACTAAGACAATCTTGTTTATTCCACTTACTCAAGTTTGTAAGTTGAAAAACTTGTGTTGTTCAATGTTGCTCTACTTCTAAATTTAGTTTGGGAAGCAGTTTTACCCGGACCTGGTGGCTTAAAGCTCAGGTAGGGCATGTGAACATGTGTACCCAAAACCCTGAGAGTAGAATGAAGGAGAGGGGACTGTGGTGTGGCCAGGCCTCCTGGGGGTGGTTTGTCTCTCTCTTGTGCATATCCACCCTATTGAAAACTAAAAACAAAAAGAAAAGGAGTACAATGAAGACCATCTGTTTCTCTGGAGCAAAATTTCAATATCCTCTCTGCATCTCTGAACTTTGTAAAACATCAAAACTCACAGTCTCTATTAAATCATTCTTAACCAATCAAGTGGGAAAGAAATGAGAAAGCTGAATAACTTTCCAGTTATAATTGTAGCCCTGATTTCGGCAAATAGCAGGTATGGGACTTATCTGATGCCAAGTGTGTGAAGCTTTAAGGGCACCGAGATTGAAATGAGGCACAGTGGGAGAGAATGCATCTGATCACTCACCCAGGTTTAATTATTATAGCCTCAACCGGGAAATGGTGATTAAGAAATGAGAGGTTACAGGCATAAGCAGTTCCTGAAATTGTGCCTAAATTCCTCTACTATTCCTAAGGAATCCCTCAAACAGCTCTGTCAGAAAGGAGCTGACGAATGGAGTGTAATAAGTGCAGAGATCATGCCCTTGTCAGCCGCCAGACAGCGGGTATTACTGATCCTCACAGTAATGTACTGTAGTGGGAATAAAACCTGACTGAAATTTTCCCTCAGTGTGGGATGCTGGAGATGGGTTTGCAGGTGCGATTGGCAAATCACCTTTGCAGTGCACAGTAGGTCACAGGCAGTGGAGCAAAGGCTGCTCTGCTCTTTCTCAAGCAGGAAGGGATTTTAAAAGTGCCACGTTGTCCCTCACAAAGGATGGAGTAGCAGATTTTGGATTAGCGATTAATGCAGTTATCTTTGATCTCTTAGTTAATGTCCATCTTTTATCTAGGATACAACTCTCAGGTGCTGCTTGATCAGTCACAGTCTCCTAAACAGGTACTTAACCAGGACTGGAGGGGACAGATTGAGGCCTTAGCATCTGCCTGCCATCTGGAACCAGCTCTTCAGGATGGCTTTAGATAAGTTCCTGACTCCTTTGCAACTGTGGTTCTTTGGTTTAGTGTTTGTGTATGTTTAAATATAGGATGCAATGATAACACTACTTTGTGGCATAAACTAGTTATAAAATCCTCCATTTCCACAAATATACAAATAGTAAATGTTTTCTCTTATGAAGCAATAGCAACAGTTTCTCCTACATAAGTTTCTAATCTCGTCTTCTCTGGCAAAGATAATAAACAAACCAGGTAAATAAAGTGAAAGAGGAGAAAATACATAGTATTTTATCCAATCAAGTCTTGATACTCAAGCATGATTCTTAACCAAGACTACACAATTGTTAATAGCACCAGGTTTAACAACAGTTCAGTTTTCTAATGTCAAAATGCCAGAATTAGATCTCTACTCTGAAAACCCCCAAGACCTGGAATAAATTACTTCTCCAGTCTTCTTTTCCTGCACCTGAGAAAAATGATGGTTTTTACTTTGTTCTAGGTTGAATAATAATACCTCCTCTGGATATCCTGGGGATGGTCCCTGACATGGCTAAACAGATCTTGCAGGTGACATTAATTAATTTGTTAAGGAATTTAAGGTGGTGGAGATTATCCTGGATGCACTGTAATATAATCACAAATGCTCTTATAAGCAGGAGGCAGGGGGAGATTTTACACAGACAGAAAATCCAATCTTGAGGGAACTAGCAGTTAGCATAATGGCTATGTTTCTGGACTCCCACGTAGTCGACCGGGGTTCATGTCCTGGACCTGGTGGCTTAAAACTCACGCCGGGTGGGTGTGCATGTATGCCCAAGATCCCGAGGAGAGAATGGAGGAGAAGGGATTGTGACGTGACCATCCCCCCTGGGGGGTGATTTCTCACTTTCTGTCTCTATGTCTCTCTCTCTGTCTGGTGAGTGCCTGTGCCCTATAGTGCCCAAAAAAAAAAAAAAAAAGGAAAAGAAAAAGAAAATCCAATCCTGAGCAAAGTTTGGATTGATGCAGCCAAAAGCCAAGGAATACTGACAGATATAGAAGTTGGAAAAAAAAAAAAAAGTAACCAATTCTCCTTCTGGGGCCTAGAGAGGGAACATAAAAAAAAAAAAGTAACCAATTCTCCTTCTGCGGCCTTAAGAGGGAACATGGCCCTTCCAGCTCCTGAAGTCAGCCTGTGAAACTGGTTTCACACTCTGACCTCCAGAATCATAAGAGAATAAATGTGTCTGTATTAAGTCACCAAGTTTATAGTCATTAGTCATAGCAGCTATGTGAATCTAGGACATATATATTAGCAACTGTTCGCTCTTTAAAGTAAGTTGCTAGAAACACACTTAGTGGCATGCCTAACACACAGTAGGTATGCTGTACATGTATGCCATCCTTGGAAATGGGAGGTTTGGTTTTTTTTGTTTGTTTGTTTGTTTGTTTTTTTAGAGATTTTCACTGTAGGGCACGTGCGCTCGCCAGACAGACAGAGAGAGACATAGAGAGAGAAAGCGAGAAATCACCCCCCAGGGGGGATGGTCACGCCGCAATCCCTTCTCCTCCATTCTCCTCTCGGGATCTTGGGCATGCACGCACACGCACCCAGCGTGAGTTTTAAGCCACCGGGTCCGGGACACGAACCACGGTCGACTACGTGGGAGTCCAGTGACATAGCCATTACGCTAACTGCTGGTTCCCGGAGGTTTGGTTTTGAAAGGTCACTAAACTCCATACAAAGGCTGTCACTTCTCTCCATGCTCATTCTATTCTGGTAACAAATTTCTAGACACTGAGTGAAAAGGGTTCTACACTTCCCCAGAAATCCTCACTTCTCCTGTTTCTTAGAGGGAAAAGGATACCATCATTTGAGTCACACAATTCTTGTCCTTTTCTACTTTTTTTTCCCATTACTTATCCTTCAACCTGTCTTTCTGAACTTTAAGGAAATCAAAGTCATTACTCAGTGGACTCATCGGCTGCCCTAAGTTAATATTCTAATAGTGTTTGTTCTGCTTTTCATTTCTCCTCACCAGGAACTTCTGAATTTGATTTCTCCTCAGGTTCTCAAGTTCCTCATTCCCTCATTTCTCTTTTTTCCCTTTATTTATTTATTTAGAGAACTTTTTGCTGTAGGATGTATGTGCTTGCTACAGAGACAGAGAGATACAGAGAGACAAAAAGAGAGAAATCACCCCCCTGAGGGAATGGTCATGCCACAATTCCTTCTCCTCCATTTTCCTTCAGAATTTTGGGCGTATGTGCACACGTACCTGATATGAGTTTTAAGCTGTTGGATCTGGGACTTGAACCTCATTCAAATATATGGGAGTCTCGGGAACCAGCAGTTAGCGTAATGGCTATGTCGCTGGACTCCCACATAGTCGACCACGGTTCATGTCCTGGACCCGGTGGCTTAAAACTCAAGCTGGGCGCATGTGCATGCGTGCCCAAGATCCCAAGAGGAGAATAGAGGAGAAGGGATTGCGGCATGGCCATTTCTCGCTTTCTCTCTCTATGTCTCTCTCTGTCTGTCTGGCGAGCGCACGCACCCTATAGCAAAAACCTCTCAAAAAAAAAAAAAAGGGGGTATGAGAGTCCAGCAACATAACCGTTATGCCATCTACTGGTCCCACTTTTATTTCTTTTTAAGGTTATTTACTTAATTTCATGAGTGAGAGAAAAACAATAGTAACAGAGACCAAATCACCAACAGGGTCTTGATTATCCACTCCCACCATCCTAAACAGGTCTGCATGTAGTACCTACTAGATGGTGACTGGGGCAGAAGGATCCTGGCATGGTGAGACCCTGTCAAAAATATCTCTCTCCTTCTCTTTCTCTTTGTTTCATAATTTTAGTGTGTGTTACAAGCTAAGAGAACCAACAGATGGCCTAGTGGTTATGTCATTGGACTCCTACATGGCCAACTGTGGTTTGAGTCCTGGACCCGGTGGCTTCAAACTCACACTGGGCAGGTCTGTGTGTGCCCAAGAGCCCAAGTGGAGAATGGGGGAGAAGGGATTATGGTGTGGCCATGCTCCCTTGGGATGATTTCCCACTTTCTGTCTCTTTTTCTCTCTCTGTATCTGCAATGTCTCTCTCTCTCTCTGTCTCTCTAAGTCAAAAACCTCTTCAAACAAAAATTTAAAATGTTAAAGCTAAAGGAAACATTTTTTTATAGCTTAAAATGGTTTTCGTGGGTTTTGATATGCTTTTAAAAAAGTGTCATTTCAGCAATTAAATCTAGTGAAGACCCAGCAAAACTCTTAGATCAGCTACACCTAGTTATAATTACAACTCTTGTGACTTGATAGATTAGTGATTTAGACTAGAGCCAGATCAGTTACCAAAGAGAATCTTTTCTGATAGTTTTAAGCAGCATTAGAAATTCAAAGTAAATTTTAATGTTACTAATTACAGAGCATGCATGAACACTTTCTTGCTTTATTCTCTAGGTATGAGAATATAGATGGCCAATGTATATCCTCTTTGAGTGAAGAGGGAATGTGTGTGTATGACAGGCCTAAGTCAAAAATTAAAGAAAAAGACACAAAAAAAGACATTTAGGGTTTTTTTAGATTTCTTTTTTTTTGGGGGGGGAGAATTTTTTATTTTTTTTGCTATAGGGTGCTTGCACTCGCCAGACAGACAGAGAGAGACAGAGAGACAGAAAGCGATAAATCACCCCCTCAGGGGGGATGGCCATGCCACAATCCCTTCTCCTACATTCTCCTCTCAGGATCTTGGGCATGTACACACATGCTCCGGGCATGAGTTTTAAGCCACCAGTTTCGAGACGCGAACTGTGGTGCACTACATGAGAGTACAGGAACATAGCCATTATGCTAACTGCTGGTCCCTACATTTAGATGGTTTTTAAAGCTAAAATAATTAAATATAGTTTCCTGACTCTCATCAGGGAGGGTCTAGCCTCCAATGATGTCAGGGTGGTGGGAGAAAAGCATAGAGGGAAGAGCTGGGGATCCTCCACCTGGTTTCTCCCTCCTCTGTGCTTACTTCCACCTGGATTGTCATCCCTAACACTCAAACCAGAGTTAGTAAGTCAGCACTTGTAAGCTGACAGAGTAGCTACTTCCACATCTAATTTCCTGGGACACAGAAAGTTTTGTGTGAAATCTGGCTCAACAATTTACCATTCATGTCAGTTCTTCCTCCACAGTTGAGTCAAAGAGCAAAGACACATGAATAGAAACGGATTAACAGATTAAGCAAATTATATATATATATGCTGTATATGCATATTATGTACAATGGGTGTTAAAGGAAAGGGCCCATTGAAGTCAATGAGTAAGGAAAATTTAGAAAACTACATGGTCCCATGCCCTATTTTGGATCTATGCTTTGTCCAAGTTAGCCAATGTTTCTGTATAACAAGATGCTGTTATTTTTCATGGCACCACCTGGGCTTCCTCCAAGTGCTCTCCAGGTGTTCACTGCACCAACTGCACTTTGTAAATGTCAGTTCTAGGTGTTGTAATGGAAAGAGGGAGCACAAGGGCCTCTAACCACAGGGATAGTGTCCCCTCCTTTGACATAGTCCATGTTTTGTGCAGGTAGGCCAGCCCTCACTGCTTGGAATTTGGGTACCATTGGCAGTGTGCTCTATCCAAGGAAAATGATGGTGTTTGCAACCACCATGGATGTGGTATGGGGTGGCCAGATGAGCCCCAGTATCTCTGTTGACAGTTGGTAACAGATGTGTCTCCAATACCTGTTTCCTTCCCATGACAGCAGCTACTCTCAGTGTAGGGTTAGGTGTGTTAGGTGTGCCACAAGTGGAAAGCAAGAGCACAGAGTTTTCCAAACATAGGGAGAGTGTTCTTTCCCATCATAGTACCTTTGTTTTGAGCAGGTGAGACTCCAAGTGTGATGATATAGGTGGTGTAAGAATGTCTGAATCCAGAGATAAAACTGTCCTTTCCTATTGTAGCAGTAATTGGAGCCAGTTTTTCATACTGTGGTGCCTATTGATGTTAAGGGGCCCGCTTGGTCATCCTCCTTGACTGACTGCTCCAGATATGACCCTGGGGTGTGGGGAGATGTTGTTTCCAAAGCTCCCATCATTTAGAGGGTGGCAGGTTCTGTAAACGCCAGTGAGCTTTGAGAGGTGTTGGTAGTCAGTGAGGTGCTGAACCCAGGACATGGTATATTGGTGGTAACTTGAAAGGTCGGAGCTGGGACTTTGCCAACAAGAAGAACACCTAGGGTTTTGTTATTAAAGCCCTGCTGTTTGTTGACATGCATGCCAAGTGTGGACAGTGGCAATGTTAAAGCTGCAACATCTGGCTGGTGAGAATATGGTGCCACTGAGTGGAGAAGTTAGGCCCATAGCTGGTGCTGGGGCTGTTGGATTCCCTCCCCAGAGAGAGACATCTTGATGCTTCCCATTAGGGTCCCCAAACATGAGCTATGGGATAACACCTGGATAGCTGGAAGCTGCTTTTGGTAGATTGAGTGAGTGATCAGGAAAATTAGGCACATGAGATGAGGCGATGCTGCCACTAGATGACATGTTTCTGGCTCCAGGATGTGCTATGTGGTTCTGCCTGGATTCAGGAGGAGAGTGAAAGATGACCACCTTGGAAGGAGAGATGGTATCCTTGGCATCGGTGTCAAAGGCAGGCATAGGCAATGACACAGAGATGCTACCTACTAGAGTAGAGACAACTACAGGAGGCATGATGAGAAGTCCTCTAAAGCCTAGGACACTGGGTGAGAGGCATTCTGCTGCTGGTCATTTAGAGTCCAAAATGTGGTCCCAGGAGTGGCTACTGGGCCAAAGAGATGGTTAAAATTGGAGTGGGGGAGAGAACCATAGGTGGAGGTGACCTGATGAAGATTCGTGCCATTGAAGGAATGTGGGAATGGACTTGAGGCAACGGGATATTGCTCCCTCTGGAGTCTGGGGGCTATCTGAAGATAGTGGCATGGGAAGAGGGGGTAGTGTTCATGTCAATGATCCCAGTAATAAGAGGGTCCTGCTGGAAAAGAGTGGAGGAGGGGTGGTGCCGGAAAGAGGAGGAGAAGAACCTATGCACATTGGTATTGGATGTTCCCTTTTGTGCAAGCTGGAGGATTCAAGGAGGGCAGAGGAATGAAGAGGGAAGAAATAGGAAGCCCTATACCTGAACTAGAAGGGAAAGGACTCCTACTTCCATTACATGGAATCCTCAAAGGGGTACTAGACTTATAGGTAGGAAGGAAGTCAGAAGGAGAAGTCAAAGGAAGAGAATTAGTGATTGTATATATTATTTTCTCTTTTGTTTTTGGTGTGGGCAAAGACAGGATGGGTGGATAAGCAGAAAGGTCAGCTGAGTCATTGCTGGTAGCCATAGCTGGGACTTGAGCAGTGCAAGTGGCAGGGGTGGGGCAGGGAGTCTACATTCTTTCCAACAGGTGGAACAAAAGTGGACACAGGCTGAGAAGCACTATGATTGTCCATGGCCTTAGTTTTATCCTCCAGAGTCCTCACTTTATCCTCCAACATCTTCACTTTATCCTCCAGTGCCTCCAATTTATCCTCCAAAGTCTTCCTGTGCCTTTGACACTCATGTTCCAAGATTCCCAGGTCTTCCACCAGAACTACATGAGGAATCTTTGGAGATGGGGCAGCTCATCTCTATCCCAAGGCAAGGTAGCAGCAGTGGCAGTGACATATGCATTTTTCTTTTTCAGGGTCTCTTCCTGAGAGCTATGGATGGAAAGCAGATCCTCAATGAAGAGTGAGAAGGTTTTACACTCTGTATCTCCTTCTCTGACACTAGTGGACCTGGAGTACTGGACAGATGGTTGTTACACAGCACTTCCTTGGCCAACTTCTCCCTCAGAGGGAAGCAACCTGGAGCCGGGTCAGGGGCCACTGCTGCACCTGCACCTGAATCAGGCTTCCCAATGGGCAGGCCATTTCCAGCAGGGCTGGGAAAGATGGGGGAAGCTTGATCATCAGAGCAGGAACCCATCTGAGATACCTGGGTCTGCATGCTCAAGTTGTTTTCTTAGTGACAGGGATGAAGATTTTCCTTCAGAGGTCCAGGGCTGTTCTTAGAGAAAGTGAGGTTTCCCCTGTTCTCCAGAGGTCCAGATGTGCATGGTACTTTCCAATTAATAGAGGGCTTCCTTTTGTTACTTTCACACCCTCTGGTCTCTAGAAGAATCTCCCCCTCTCCCACCATTACTTTGCTACCACTTTTTGGGCTCTTACCTCTGTTTCCTTTGGGCAAGGAGCATGGAAATGTATGGATGTTATTTCCACATTGGTGACTACTTGGTAAAGTGGTGAAGCCAGGAGAGTCAATTTGCTCTTGAGAGAAGGGATCATTATGTTTCCTGTGGGTCCAAATGTTATGAAGTTTTTAGTGGATGGCATGGGCTTCTTGGAATGTCCCCCCAAGATTCCAGGGAAAGTAGTTCCACAGAGGAGTCAGCAGACTGAAGAAGGCATTGTTTCTTAGGGGCGACATAGAAGCAGCTGGTGAAGGCTCACCCTCATGATTCCTCTTGAAATGGCTGTGAACGAGGTGGGAGTGTGCACCAGGCAGTGTGGCATCAAGGTCATGGCCAGGTGGGGGCTGCCTGCAGGGCAAGCAGTTGCTCATTTAGAGTAGGTTGTGCACCTGTATGATCTCAAAAAGAGAGAGGACATGGAGAGAAATTCCTTAGTTACCAACTACTGTGAAGACCAAGCTCACACTGATAAGCTTAGAGCATGTGATGTCTCGCTGAAATGAGTAACAGAGGAAGAATGTGATGAAGAGTGCAGTTAGCCAATCCCAGGGTGTCAGAAAAAGGTGCCAAAGGTCAAGAGGTAAAGGGAGATGTCCTGCTCTCCTCTTCACCCCTACCTCCTTCCCCTCAACTCTCCCCCCAACTCAACAGTCTACTGCCTGGTGATGTCCACTGCTGGTGGTAGGTATTTGGCCCCAGGTAGGCCACTACATGGGGACTGCTGAGGTCTGTGAGGGCTGGATTGACCAGAGCTCATCCTGCTTGGAGCAGGCTCTGTGGGTCCTCAGCACCTGTCCTGGGTGCTAGCATGTGCCTCCCCACCACCCCACAAAGAATGCTTGTTTCCCAGCCCTCTTCCCTGGGTCATCAGGACAAAGGCTGCTCAGGGCCCAGCTGAGACAACAGGTCCTGCCAGGCTCTCTCCCACCCTCTCTGCATTCATAGGGTGTACAGGCACATGCCTTCTCCAATACCACTATGGCCACTCTGGTTGTGCATTCAACAGTCAGGCTGTGAAGGATTCCTAGAGGACTTGGTGCCCTGAACTGACTGGATGCCATACCCCAGGACATCCCTTCATGGAAGGCAGGTTCTTTTCACTTATGTTTACTGGTTTGGTACAACTACATTGATACCTTGGACCTGCTCTTTGAGGTCCCAAGCTCTGGAATCACAGTTTGTGCTGTAGGCTGTGCTGCTGCCTTATGCATCATTGTATTGCCATTTCCCCCAGTAGTCCTTATGGTACTGAGCACCATGACAGATATACAATATAATGGCACAAGTACAAGGTCTTAATTCAACTCATAAACAGCATGGCTCTCCTGGGCTTCAGTTTCCTCAGAACATGTAGGGCAATAGACCACCAATTATCAGCATGGCCTCATTCTACATTTCTCTTCTAGGTAAGCCTTACAACCCAGCTTTTCTGTTTTGGTCTGCTTTGAAAGATGCAAATATGTAAAGATTACATGCTCAATTAATTTTGGTCTATCATAAAAAATTATTTACCAGTGGATTGATTTTTCCAGGTCTTTCTGAAGTGTTTAAGAACACAAATATCTCATTTATTTTCAAGTTAATAGGGGAGCAAGGTATTATTTTAAAGTAAGATCAACAAAGTTTAGTCATTATGAACACACCAGCTTTTAACTCCTGACTATGCATTACTGTCTTTCAATATAACGCTAGATATTCCTATGCCCACGAGAGGAGACAATCTTGGGTTTCAGGAAAAAGGAAATGTGTATTGTTGTCCTAGGCTCTGGTAGCTTCAGCATGACACAAAAGACCTAGAAAATCCTGCACATGGCTTTATCTACTTGAACCATGTTTCTTTGGCTTACTTTAGTAGAATGTTTTCCTCTCTACTAGAGCTGATATGTCTCAGAAGTTTGAGAACCAAGATCCATATATATCACTACAAACATTCTTGTTTGTTTGTTGAATAATCTATTTCAGGTATTTCTAGATGGCTAATGGTTATGTCGCTAATCCTGACTATGCATTACTGTCTTTCAATATAATGAATAATCTATTTCAGGGATTAGTAGATAGCTAATAGTTATGTCGCTAGACTCCCATACAGTTGAAAGTGGTTCAAGACCCAGACCTAGTAGCTTAAAACTCATGCTGGGCACATGTGTGTGTGCCCAAAATCCCAAGAGGAGAATGAGGGAGATGGAATTGTAGTGTGTCCATTCCCCCTAAGGGGTAATTTCTTGAATTCTGTCTCTCTGTCTCTCTGGTGAGCACACATGCCCGATAGCAAAAATTTGTCTAAAAATACAAAATAAATCTACTTAAAATAACATTGAAGAAATTCACATATTACAAGTTTGGTTTTAGCCCTGTTCATAAGATTCCTTTTGATATATGACAACAAATTTGGACTTTCCTCACCATCAAACTTTGAGATTGGTAGGACACAAAAGGTCTTGCTCAGATCTAAGTTCTGTTTAAAAAGAGGAGAAACATTTTAAGCCCTTCTAACTTCTCTAGGAAAAAAAAAGAGAGTTATTACACTTAATTGTAATTCCTTGACATCATTTGAGAGAGTTCAACAAGAAACAATCACTTGATAATGTTTGTTTTAACAAAAATGACAAACTGGGTAATATTTTGAACAAATAATTTTTTTTCTTTCCTTCTCTCTCTTCTTTTTTATTTTTATTTTTGGAGAAGTTTTCACTATAGGGCACATACACTCACCAGAAAGACAGAGACAGACAGAGAGACAGAAAGAGAGAAATCATCTCCCAGGGGGTATGGCCACACTGCAATCCATTCTCCTCCATTCTTCTCTTGAGATCTTGGGCACATACGCATATGCACCTGGCATGAGTTTAAGCCACCAGGTCTGGGACTCAAACCACAATGAACTACATGGAAGTCCAGCAACATAGCCATTATGCCAACTGCTGGTCCCTGGACAAATATTTTCTATAGGAACTTTGAAACATATGACCATATGTCAGACTTATTTGAAAACAATAAATTACAGTCATGTTAGGTCCCTTTTCTTTCCCAAGGGAAAAATTAATTAATCATCTGATAAATGTTGTGGCTTCAGGACAATAAAAAGGAATCTGGACAAGGGTTTTTCCAGGAAAATCTACCTCTTGATTTTTCTTGTGAAATGTTAATAAATAGATAAAATCATTCTTTTGGATATAGAAAATTTTCTGATTTTTCCTTATAAGGCAAAATAACATTAGATGTCCAATAGTTATTCTGAGATAATTTGCCTTGATGGAAATAAACGTATTAACATAAAATTTTTCAAAGGAAAATATGTACCAACAATTTAATTCAATAATTAATAAAAAATACTTTAATAATAACAGGAGTTTATAGTTTCTGGATGGACCAGCAGGTAGCAGAATGGTTACATCATTGGACTTGCATGTAGTCAATTGTGGTTTGAGTCCTGGAGCAGCAGCTTAAACTCTCACTGGGCTCATGTGTGTGCATCCCCAAGATCCCATTGTGGCATGGCCATCCTCCCTGGGAATTGATTTCTCACTTTCTGTCTCTCTGTCTCTCTCTGTCTTTCTGATGAGCACACGCAGTGTAGCAAAAACCTCTCTTCAAAAAAGAAAGAAATAATGAAAGAAATTGCTTTCTGTTTAATTTTTTTAAAAAAGCACCAATTTGTAGTCATGCCAACTAAACCTTGGGGTGGCCAGCATTGGATAAAATTGTAACGAAGAGAGTAAATCAGCAATGAAAATTGGTGGCTAAGCAGGCCCACTCCATTTCCTTGTTTAGATCACCAGCAATTGAACATCATACAGTTATCCTGGGAACATACTGAGAGATGCATGGAGCTCATTAAATTAACTCTTGCCTTAAGTAACTTTTGACTCCTTGTTTTCAATCCCTCTTTCCTCTTCTGCCCTTTACCTGAGATCAGTAAAAAGAGATGGACTATATGGCCCCCTCTTTGGGTAATCTTTTCTTCATGGTTTTATTTATCATCCTTCCAGTACAATATTTGTTCTAGAAATACAGAAACATCTTTCTGTGGTGGATGACTTCTACAATCTCTTGGCTTTTATTGGTTCACTAATTTTGGTATTTCTATGATTGTATTTATTTATTTTTAGGTTCTTGCCATAGGATGTGTATGCTCACCAGAGAGAGATGGAGGGATGGACAATGCACATTCCAGGTTGGGCAGGGAGTAGGAGGTTGGCCATGCCACAATACCTTCTCCTCTATTCTCCTCTCAGGATTTTGGGCAGGCACACACATGCTCCTGGAATGATTTTCAAGCCAGCTGATGCAGGGCATGAACCAAAATCAATGTATGTAAATAAATGATGTGTGTATTATTAGAGTAAATAAATATATGCTATTTTTTTCTGGAAAGATAATTGATTAAATTCACTAATTAGACATTTGTCAAACTGTTCTTTTAAAAACCCATTATCATATATTTGGAACTTTATCCCATATAAGTCTATGTGTTTTTTTTTGTTTGTTTGTTTGTTTTTGTTTGTTTTTTTTTTTTTGGAGAGGTTTCACTATAGGGCACATGTGCTTGCCAGACAGATAGACAGAGACAGAGAGACAGAAAGCGAGAAATCACCCCCCAGGGGGGATGGCCATGCCGCAATCCCTTCTCCTCCATTCTTCTCTTGAGATCTTGGGCACGCACGCACACATAACCGGCGTGAGTTTAAGCCACCGGGTCCAGGACACGAACCGCGGTTGACTACGTGGGAGTCCAGCGACATAGCCATTATGCTAACTTCTGGTCCCTAAATCTATGTTTTTAATACTATTTATTTACATGGTTGATAGTATCTACTTCCTGCTACTTTCCCACAATATTAAGAATTCTGCACAATTAAGAATTCTTCTGTCTTTTGGGTATATACCAAGTAGTGGAATTACTGGGTCATATGGTAGCTCTATTTATAGATTTTTGAGGAATCTCCATATTGTTTCCAACAGTAGCTGGACCAATTTACATTCCCACCAGCATACAGTGTGGGAAGAGTGTGGGTGGCTTAATCTTTGAGACAAACAGAAGCTTTTTTTTTCACTTTATCATTATTATTATTATGTATACAT
Source organism: Tupaia belangeri chinensis (assembly GCF_000334495.1). Lineage (NCBI taxonomy): Eukaryota > Metazoa > Chordata > Mammalia > Scandentia > Tupaiidae > Tupaia > Tupaia belangeri. The sequence goes on along the minus strand of NW_006199875.1, from coordinate 26,999 downwards.
TCAATGCTATATATTATTTAGATTGTAAAGAGATTTTATCCAACATTATATACATCTCAGTCCAGTTGAGAATACTGTACACATCCTAATCAACAGATAATAAACCATATATGTGTCCCACAAATACCTTACCTCACCAGGGTTTGCCCCCAAATTATATTTCCTGTGCTCTTCCCTTCTCATACTCTCCTTCCACTTGAGACAAACGTGCTACTGGCAGGACAAACAAGGTAGACAGAGAGGAAAACACACGCATTAGGAGAACCGCAGGCCCAGCCCCTCCATGGACACCCACCCGCCCACGGCTAGGAGGACCATGGCCTGGATGGCCAGCTGTGGGGAGCAGAATGCCACACACCCATGGAGGGGCCTCTGAGAACGCACACCCCATCACCGCCGTGCCAGGTGGCCTCGAGGACAAGAGGGGTCCAGACAGGAAGGGGGCCCAGGGAATGCTGATGCAGCTGCCTGATGGAGGTCATGAACCTCTCCGGGTCCTGCACTGAGGAAGCAGGGACCTTGCTAAAACCCCGGGCCTGACTCCCCAGTGGATGGAGGGGAGGTGGCAGAGCAACCAAAGACAGGCCTGGCCAGCAGCCAGATGGGGGACCCAACCCATGTGCTGGGCTCCAGAGCCCGCCTGAACAGTGGGGGCCAGAGACGCTGTGTGATGGAGGGAGGAAGGGTGGACAATGGCGCCCACCGAACACCTACAGCCAATGCCACACCTACAGCCAATGCCGCTGATGCCAGCAGAAGGAGTGGCCATGAGGGGCCACAGAGGAGGGACTGATCTGTAAGAGCGACACCCACGGGAGGGACAGGGGCCCCACAGACGATGGCACTTGGGCCGTGCAGGAGAGCCACAGACCGTGGCAATGGTAGGAGGGCCGGACGCCTGCCCGCAAGGGGCATTGTTTACTCACTCAATCACACTGCCCGGGCTTTCTCTGTATGACAGAGCCATACAGACAACACAAGCTGGTAAAGAGGCTGCCTCCCATGTCTAAATGGCAAGGCCTGGACTGGGAAGAAACTGAGGCAAGGCCCAGTTTATGAGCCCTTTCTCATGTCATTGCACTGGCCAGTATTTCTCTGCCGTGAGTCTTACTATTATTATGGTACCCTGCTAGGGTAAAAATATCACCACCAACCATTACAATAAAGCCAATTAGTGATCTTGTCAGAATGTGGTTCCCTAAGACGGCATGCGAGAGGATGGAGAGGATTGCTGGAAGGACTGCTGGAAGGCTTGGGACTTCCCCACCTGTTTGTTTTTTAGCCAAAATTAACATATGTTAAGAGTAAGTTAGTATAAGCCAAATTAGTGTTAGTAACATTTGTAGATTAAGTTAGTTTAAGGCTAGTTTTATGTAAATACCCCTTGTTAAAGCTGCAGGCCAAAGTTAACTCAAGCTAGGCCAAAGTCAGCACATTCATGACATAGCAGGGACTCAGAGATAAAACAAAAGAACTTACTAATTGACAGGACTCAGCAAATAAAATACAGAAACCCATGCATTTTTTAAGAAAGGAAAAGGATGAACAAACCTGAAGGCTCCAGGGAAAGATTATCTTAGCTGGGAGCTCTTATCTAAAGCAACAGGTAGTTTTCAACTATGAAGAGTTTCTCACCCATGAGTTGTTGACTATAAAAAACCTCTAATAAAACATCCTGTTTTATCTCCTGAGCTACAAGATCATCTTCCTTTCCCATATGGGTAATAGACTCACCGTCTTTTGATGTAATACATAGATAGTCCATATATTAACTGTGTCTTTACTTAACAAGACGAGATTTCTATCTAGGCCTATGCAAGCAGTAATGTTACTGCCCTGGCCCGGGACTGAAGTTATCAAGCTGACCTGGGACTGCAAGCCCCCTCTTCAAAAGACCCTGTCCGGTAATCAAGACTGAAGAAGAAAATGCACCAGACAAATAGACTCCTTCATTCTGAGAACTGTGTTTGGCTTCACCTTTTCAAACAAGACAGACATCATGTTTCATGATCACTGTTCCTGTGCTTTAAATTCCCTGTTTTATAGAGTAAATCTTTTATTTCCCCCTTACCCTTCCTACTCCTGTAAGATCCCTCAATAAATATGTGTGTTTAGCAGCCCCTGACACGACAGCCTGGAGCTGGCTCTGGCTGTGGCCAGCTGAGAACATGCTAAGAGGCAATGAGGTCTCAGACTAATATTTTTGTTCCTGATCACCCGTACTGCCTTCCTGTATACGAGTCCCCCACCACTGTCGGGGCATCCTTAAAGGGAAGGGGATGCCACAGCATACCCATCATGACCCGCCAGATGCTTCCGTGGCTCCGTGAGGAAAGACTCACAAACACCCACCGCCAGGGCAGGGGTACCTTAACCCTCCCTCCAGGATGCCTTCCTCTGTGCTGACCTCACCAGACACCCCACAGTTCTGAAGGCCTAGCCGGATCTCCATTTTGCCAGCAGCCCGCAGCTATGACACCTGCATGGGGAGGGTTGGGCTTGGTCCGGAGGTGGCTGACAAGGCAGGGTGGACCACCGAGGATCCCTCCGAGAGCGAGGAAGGGGGATCCAGAAACCCACACAAAGGGTGCAAGAGACCCATGCAACAAGTACCATGAAGACACCCCCAGCATGTCAAGGAACCCCAGGGAGCACACGCAGGGTTCCACCCCACACAGGAGGGTGGCTGCAGCATGCCGGGAATACCCGCCAGGCCTTCCACAAGGCATCCCCCAAGCAGCCTCCTGAGATGCCCTGGTGTCCACCCGTGGAGGCCTGGCACATGGGAGTTAGGGGGAGGAAGGGACTTTGGGAGGGCGAGGCTCTGAATCAACTAAAAGGACTTGCGAGGAAGGTGCCACCCCACAGGCAGGCTGGCCCTGCCTCCTGGGCACATCCCTGGGGCCTCCCATAGGACAGGCCCACCACAGGGACCCCCCAGCACTGCCTCACCAACACCCAAGCACGCTGTAGCTACTGTTTGACGTCCACCTCCTCCATCACTCTGTCTGATTCCACTCCACTGGAGCCACACGCAAGCCACTCCCAGCACTCCAGGTGCACACACGCATGTGGCTCCATACAGGGATGCCAGGCCAAGGCCCTGAGGACCCTCCTCTGACTCGGAGTGGGGAAATGCGAGCCAGGCCAGGTGGAGAGCAACCTCACCCCCACAGCGCAGTGACTGACCCCTGTCCCAGGAGTAGGGGTGGGATCTCTGCCTACCATGCAAAAGACGTGTCCTCAGCAGCTACTGTGTGCAGAAGGAAGCGGCAGCTGGGAGCCCCAAGGCACCCCTCGAAGGTCTCTAGAAAGGTTCTTCTCACCAAGAGTGGGTCATCTCCCACCTCAGCCGCCCACCTCCGGGGAGCCATAAGGGACCTGGAAGGGGCATCTGTGGCCCAGGCAAGAGCGTTCTTGGCCCAGGCCAGCATCCTCTCATCCAAATCAGCAGCCCCCCTCTACTCCTTAACGAGAGAGGGAAGCAATGGCACACGGAAGAATCCCACCTTGAGGACAAGGGCAGTGAGAGCCGGGTGGACACCCGAAGCCGGCCCCACCCACCACTATTCACTCACATGCTCACACCGCAGGGCCTCCTGTAGGCGAGGAGGAGATCACTCAGGCACTGGACCTGTGCTCACCAGTGGTTCAGCCTCCTCTATGGCTGGGGAGCGGGAGGAGGAGGACTCCCCCACACTTCCACTGTCTCTACTCCCAAATACAAGGAACAAGAGCAGAGGCACCTTGGACTCATGTCAGGTACACAGGTAGGCAACTGGTGCAACCAGCAGAGGAGCAACAAGAACAGGAGGGACAAGGAGGTACTAGAACAGGAGCAACACCCACACTCCAGCATCTGAAAGGCGACCCAGATCATTCCAGGGTCACAGGCAAAGGGCCTAGAGCGGTGTGCCCCCAGGACCTGCAGGGCAGGAGGTGCTCAAAGTGGGACAGCTGTCATCTCCAACCCCCCAACAGCCCAGGGGGCACAGCCCACACACAGGGCCCACTGAAGATGCTTCCAAGCATCTCCAACGGGTGGGCAGGAGAGGCCAAGGGGCCACAGGCAGAGGGAGAAGAGCAGGCCCATATGCCATGAATGTCCATTTCTCCTTTGACCCCTGGGAGAGCATTGCATTACATGGATCCTGCAAGCTAGAAATTGTAATATGACCATTACTAGCTTATGTTCATAGCAGTTCTTTGAGTGTGCCTTTCTGTGTACATTTTAACTCTGTAGTCTGAGGTGTATGGTTGAAGACCACACCACTAATACATGGTGAAGCTGGACTCATGGTTGGTGTGCCTGCCCATTCTGACCTATCCCAAAAGAGGCATAATTTTCACGAAGTGAATCAAAACTATACTACACGACCATCAGTGACTCAGGCCACTTCCATGCCACTGAGGCAGTAGCATACTGTTCACAAAATCCATCATCCTGTTAAATTGGTCTGTGTAAGATTTTTTTTAAATTTCTTTATTAAAGATTGTTCCCTCAAAATAATGTAAGATTAAAACTACAAACATACCCAATGCTTTCCTGCATCCTGATCTTTAACCAGCAAATGTGTTACCATATGTGGGCCATGTAGCAGAGCATTTATCAGTTTGTTTGTTTATTTTTGCTATGTATATTCTTATTTTTTTCTTTGAAACTTTTTTTTAAGAGTGGTTTCTGCTATAGGGCATGTGCACTAGCCAGGGAGAGAGAGAGAGAGAGACAGAGACAGAAAGACAGAAGTCACCCCTCACAGAGGATGGCCACCCATAATCCCTTCTCTATCCTCTTCTCAGAATTTTGGGCACATATGGACATGTGCCCAGCAGGATTTTAAGCTGCCAAGTCCAGACTCAAACAGCAGTCCACTACACGAGAGTCCAGGAAGGAAACCACTATGCTACCAGCTGGTCCCAAACTATTTTCTTTTTAATATTTATTATTTACACTTAATCACTGCACATCTGCACAGTGTACAACATGGTTTTTCAGACTGCAAATATAGTGCGTATCAGTCAAGACAAAGACATTACTATATACTGTATCATCAGCAAATAAATTTATTTTGTGTCAATTGAATGTATTGTTTTTCCCTGTTCCCCTCCCTTCCTCCATTACCCTATTACTCTACTCCCTCATATTATCCCTAATATCTACAGTTGCTCTCCCTGTTATTATGCTTTCCAATCTTTTAGTTTCTGCTATAGGACACAGACATTTGGTATAAATAGAGCAGAGACATACAGAGCGTATCTTTCATAGTCTGACTTGCTCCACTTGGCATTAAGTCTTCTATATTTGCCCTATTTGTATTGAATGTCAGAGTGCCATTGTTTTTTATGGCCAACTAGTATTCCATAGAATACATGTGCTACATCTTTTTAATCAACTTGTCTATTTTTGGACATATGGGTTGATTTCATGTCCAAGCATTTGTAAATGATGCTGCAATAAACATGAAGGTACAAGTGTTTTTCTGACAGAGGGTTTTCCTATCCTAAGAGTGGAATTACAGGGTCATATAGTAGTTCTATTTATAGGTTCCTGTGGAACCTCCATATTATTCTTTTCTTTTCTTTCTTTCTTTCTTTCTCTTTCTTTTTTTTTTTTTTTGTAGAAACAACTTTATAAGTAGATTCTTACACAAGAATCTAAACATAGTCAAGAAAAACATATGCAGAGCACCCAAATTACCAGAAAGGTAGGCCCCAGCCCTTCTTTTTTGCTCTGGAAAAAAATAACAGAAAAGAGGAAAATTATTCCTTCTTGTTCTTTTTGTTAGGTTTTTGCCATGGAGCCTGTGAACTCACAGGAAAGAGATGGTGAAAGAGAGAGGGAAAGTGAGAAATCATCCCCCTCAGGGGTATGACCACACCACACTCCCTTCTCCTCCCTTGCCCTCTCGGGATTTGGGGTATGCATGCATGCACACACACATGCACACGTGCCTGACATGATTTTCAACCCACTTTGTCTAGGACTCGAACCACAGTCAGTCACATGGAAGGCCACCATCTTAACCACGACACCACCTGCGGGCCCCTCCTTCTTGTTCTTAATTGTATCCACCTATGCAGTCAGTTTTTCAAGCAGAATTTCTATTCCTTTGCTAGGATTTTTGTTTCTTTACAATGTGGGAATCAGGCTTTTCAGTTCAGCTTTGACTTTGGTTGCAACTTCCTGGTCAGGACTCTGGAAAGGCTAGAAAGAATAATGGCACCTCGGTTTATATTTGTCCTGGACTTCAGGTTCTTCATACCCACATGCTGTACAAGTGTTTTTGCAAAATAAACTTCTCTCCCACTTTCCTTCATCTTTTTATCTTGTTCTATTAACCACCTCAGTACTAGATGTCCTGCAGGATGTTCTGCAACATGAAGCTCTCTGTCCTTGCCTCCAGGGTGCAGTTCTGCTGCTGCCAAGCTGGTGATGGCATCCATGGCATGCTGGACATCCCAGAATGTCAGCCACCAACACACAGGCAGACTTATCTAGCACCGTGTCTTGGGCATGTCCTTGCAGGTAGCTTAACAGAGCTGGAGAAACGGATTCTAACAGCTCTCTTTGGCAGATTTCTGTGTCTTTCTTACTGTGTGCATTTCCATCTCCTTTCTGTAGAACTTCAATGATTTCTCAGACTGTGAGTGCAGGATCTCTTGGGCTTAGGAGATGAAACAAGAACTTTCTTCCATATTTGTCAGCTACTATGTTAGGTAAAGAACTGATCATTTCTGATATGATTATCTGCTTCACAAACTTAGTATCGTCAATACAGTCAAATGCTGCCAGTAAAACCAAATGGGAGTATTGGCCATGAGCCCCCTTTTCTACAGAAGTCTTCATTGTTTTCACACTTTCCTGTCCTTGGGTGTACCATACCACAGGCAGTGCACGGCCACTCTGGTGCCATTGTGTGTGTGTGCCAGGTACATCACTGCTTCACAGATGTCTTCAATCAGTTCTGATCTGAGTTTTGTGGGTGCATAGGTAATGAAGTCCAAGAATACTTTATGCACCAATGAGTGCTTAATCACAGCTTCCTTCTGGGCCATTGGATTTATAATCTGCTTCATTTCACCCATAATGAGCTCTAATTTTTCAGGCTTTGCCTCTAACACCTTGTCCAGAGTTGGGTGATCTGCTGACTTGTAAAGCTGGAACGTGTTCCCATAGAGCTCCTCTGTCAGCATGTTCCTCTGTTCCAGGATGGCTTTGTCATTGTAGGCATACTCCACGATGGCCGATGCTCCTGCGTGTTGCAGATCTTCCACACGTGGCCTTTAAAACTTCTGATTATCTCTGCAATCTGTGGTTTACTTCCATACATGAGAAATTTCTTAACAATATTTCTGGAATATTTGGCTTTACTTAGTTCAGCAAAATCACCTCAAAGTTCTTCAAAGGCCTGTTTTCTCTGTTCTTCATTACTATACTGAATGTAACACTGGGTCACCCGAGTTGAATCGTGTGCAAATGCAATAGTTTAATTTTTCCTTGAATCAATTTCTGTAAGTCATTCATCAACTTCACTCTTTTTTCTTTGTCATAGTCTTTCCTTCTTAAAATCTCCCAGATCTGCTTGGACCGAGTGACAATGTCATAGTTGGTTTTATCATTAAGTTGCCTGCTCTGCTTCAGTTCTATCTTCTTTTTGAAATCATCCCATTTGGGTTTCTTGAGTCATCACTTTGAATATCTGACAGGAATTTTCTCTTCTTGTTGAATTTATTTGCCTGTTAGAATTTATTCTTAGGTGCTTTGTCCCCTTGTTGCTTATTCTTGAACAGCTTTATACTCTTTTTCCTAGGTTTTGTGGCACTTTTCTCAAAGTTCCTTGATGTGATTTTAGGTCCACCTTTCTTAACAACTTTTCTTGAGAATATCTTTGAAGAACCAGAGTCACTGTTTTTATGGAATCTCTTTTTTTTTTCTTGCGATGCCTTTGTATTCCTTCCTGTTAATTATTTTTTAAATTTGACTTCCATCATCAACTGGCACACATGGGGCTGAAGTCTGAGCTAGAAGCAGATCTCCCATATTATTCTTCACAGTGGTTGAACTAATTTATATTCCCACAAACAGTGTAGGAGGTACCCTTTTCACTACAACATCACCACTACTTATCACCTTATTTTTTTAAAATTTTACCATTCAGCAGCAGAGCATTTAATCAGTTAAACCAATGCAGGCTCCTCAGTCCCCTGTGACATAGATCTTGGCAGTGTACAACAAGGTGAAAATTGTTTTGTTTCATTTATCCTCTGCAATTATGTAAAGTAGGTAGTATCATCATTATCACATTACAGATAAATAAACTGAAGTTTAACAAAAAATTAAATCAGTGTTCACAGAATTCAGAGTTAGCAAGTGATGGAAACTACCAAAAATCAAAAGAAAAATAGAAACATATTTATTTGTTTTATTTATTTATTTATTTATTTATTTTTAGACATTATTTATTTATTTATTTTTACTTACTTTTTTAATACATTCAATCACATTATTTAGCTTACAAGGTGATCATTTCAATATATGAACATTTCTCCTCGGTCGAGTTGATCAAAATATAACACTTCCCTGTCTCAACAATGCTGTCTTCATATTCTTCCTCCAAATGTTCTTCACCAGGCCCCACTCCTCCACACACACCACATCTGGCATTCACATCCATCTCTTCTGTTTGTACATTCTTTAGCCTGTCATTTTCAGTTGTAGAGTGCAGACATTCGGAATATATTAAGTGGGGATATAAAGTGTCTCTCCTTCATAGCCTGGCTTGCTTCACTCAGCAGTAACTCTTCCATATTCTTCCACTTTCTGTCAAAATCCAGGGATTTGTTGTTCTTAATGGCTGAATAATATCCCATAGAGTATATGTGCCACAGTTTTTCAATCCATTCAGCCGTACAGGGGCATTTGGGTTGTTTTCATGTCTTAGCAATTGTGAAAAGTGCTGCAATAAACCTCAATGTGAAAGCACTTTTCCAATGAGAAATTCTTCTGTCCTTTGGGTAGATGCCAAAAAAAGGGATTGCTGGATCATATGGCAGTTCTATTTGTAGATTTTTGAGGAATCTCCAAATTGTTTTCCACAGTGGTTGGACTAGTTTGCATTCCCACCAGCAGTGTAAGAGAGTTCCCCTCTCACCACCCCCTCACCAACACTTATTATTTTTTGGGTTTTTTTAATCTTAGCCAGTCTGAAATCCAGTTTTTTCCAGCACCATTTGCTGAAGAGGTTTTCCTTTTCCCACTGGATTGACTGGTACCCCTGTCAAAAATCAATTGATTGAATGATTGTGGATTTATTCCTGTGGACTCAAGTCTGTTCCACTGGTCCACATGTCTGTTCCTGTGCCAATAGCATGTTGTTTTGATTACCACAGCTTTGTAGTATATATTTGGGTCAGGGAGTGAGATGCTGCCCACTCCACTCTTCTTTTGTAGAATTGCTTTTGCAATGCGGGATCTTTTATTATTCCAGATGAATTTCATGATTGTCTTTCCTAAATCTGTGAAGAATGTGTCTGGTACTTTGATTGGCATTGCATTAAATAGGTAGATTAATTTGGGTAGAATTGCCATTTTGGTTATATTAATTCTTCCAATCCAGGAACATGGGATGTCCTTCCACTTTTTT
>NW_006199875.1:11195-17150 GCF_000334495.1 Tupaia belangeri chinensis | reverse complement strand
TTGAAAAGGAGTGGAGAAAGTGGGCATCCTTGTCTTATACCCGTTTTTAGTGGGAAAGCTTTCACCTTTTCTCCATTCAGAATGATATTCGTGACGGGGTTTTCATATATAGCGTCTGGAGCATTAAGGGATGTTGTATCTTATCAAATGCTTTTTCTGCATCAATAGATATGACCATATGGTTTTTGTCTTTTTTCCTGTTAATATGGTGTATTACATTTATGGTTTTGCATATGTTGAACCAACCTTGCATTCCTGGAATAAAGCCTACCTGATCATGATGTATAATCTTTTTTATAAGTTGTTGAATATGATTTGCTAGTATCTTGTTGAGAGTCTTTGAGTCTATTTTCATCAGAAATATTGGTCTATAATTTTCCTTCCTTGTCCTGTCCTTATCTGTTTTGAGGATAAGGGTGATAAGGGCTTCATAGAATGAATTAGGGAGAGAGACACCCTTTTGGATTTTTAGAAATAACTTGAGCAGAATGGGTGTTAACTCTTCTTTGAAAGTTTTGTAGAATTCAGAGGTGAATCCACCAGGGCCAGGGCTTTTCTTTGTTGGGAGATTATTTATTACTGATTCAATCTCCTTGTTATGGGCTTGTTATGGGCTGAATTGGCTTGTTATGGGCCTATTTAGGCTTGCTATATCCTCCTGGCTCAATGTTGGTAGATTATACATGCCCAGGAATTTGTGCATCTCATCCAGATTGTCTTGTTTCTTGTCATATAGTTGTTCATAATATCCTCTAATTATGTTTTCTATTTCTGCTTTGTCTGTTATTATATTTCCTGCTTCATTGCAGATTTGATTCACCTGGTTTTTTTCTCTCTTCTTCTTAATAAGTCTTGCTAGTGGTGTATCAATTTTGCTTATCTTTTCAAAGAACCAGCTTTTACTTTCATTTATTTTCTATTTCATTTATTTCTGCTCGGAACTTTATTATTTCTTCTCCTGGAGTGTTTTGGATTATTTTGCTGTTCCTTCTCCAATTCTCCTAGGCATGATGTTAAGTGATCCATTTGTCTTCTTTCTGTCTTCCTCTTATGAGCACTAATTGCTATAAACTTCCCTCTTATGACTGCTTTTGCAGTGTCCCAAAGATTATGGAAACTTGCGTCCTCATTGTCATTAGCTTCCATGAATCTTTTGATTTCGGACTTTATCAGTAGTTGTGGTGTCATTCAGTAGTAAGTTATTTAGTTTACATGTTTTTAGGTATTTCTGAGCATTTCTCTTGAAATTAAACTCAAGTTTAATTCCATCATGGTCAGAGAAGATGCTGGGAATAGTTTCTATGCCTTTGAATCTGTAGAGGCTTGTTTTGTGCCCTATGACGTGGTCAATCTTCAAAAAGTTTCCATGTGGGGGTGAGAAAATTTCTTCCATGAATCTTTTGATTTCGGACTTTATCAGTAGTTGTGGTGTCATTCAGTAGTAAGTTATTTAGTTTACATGTTTTTAGGTATTTCTGAGCATTTCTCTTGAAATTAAACTCAAGTTTAATTCCATCATGGTCAGAGAAGATGCTGGGAATAGTTTCTATGCCTTTGAATCTGTAGAGGCTTGTTTTGTGCCCTATGACGTGGTCAATCTTCAAAAAGTTTCCATGTGGGGGTGAGAAAATTTTATGTTGTGGTTTTTGGATGGAAAGTTCTATAGATGTCTGTTAAGTCCATTTCATTTATGGTATCATTCAGATCCTTAATCTCTTTATTTATTTTTTGTCTAGATGATCTGTCCTGAGGGGATAGTGGTGTTGAGGTCTCCAAAATTTAGTGTATTGTAGTCTATCTCCCCTTTTTGATCTAACAGTCTTTCCTTCACATATTTGGGTGCTCCTGTGTTGGGCGCATAGATAATTTATAAGAGTTATATCTTCTTGATCTATTGATCATTTTACTACAATTTAGTGCCCTTCTTTGTCTCTTCAAACAGTTTTTGTTTTAAAGCCTATTTTGTCAGAAATTAGTATCGCAACTCCAGCTCTTTTTTTGGTTCCCTATCGCATAGAAAACCTTTTTCCAACCCTTCACTTTCAGTCTATGTATGTCTTTATCAATGAGGTGGGTTTCCTGTAGGCAACAGATAGAGGGTCTCTGTATTTTTATCCATTCAGCCAGTCTGTGTCTCTTGATTGGGGAATTTAATCTGTTCTCATTCAATGTTATTATCAATATAACTGGATCAGTTCCGACGTTTATGTTGGCCATTGTCTTAGTAGCCTTTTATTCTCCTTCGTTTCTGTCTGTTAGCTCTTTAGTTTTCCTGGAACAGTACTTTCTTCAGAGTTTCTTGAAGAGCTGGTCTGGTGCTGGCAAATTCTTTCAGGTCTTGTTTGTCTGAGAAGACTTTAATCTTTTTTTCCAATATGAAGGATAATCTTGCAGGATACAATAATCTTGGTTGAAATTGTTTCTCTCTTAGCACTTCCAATATATCTTCCCATTCTTTCCTTGCTTGCATAGTTTCCATTGAGAGGTCTGGAGATAGCCTGATGGGATGATCTTTGTATGTCACTTATAGTTTCTCTCTTGCCACTTTTAGTTTCATGTCTTTATCTGTGGTCTTGGATAGTCTGGCTATGATGTGCCTTGGGGAAGATCTGGGGTTGATTCAAACTGCAGTCCTTTATATTTTGGGTCTTGGTGCTTGAGTGTCTCTCTAGACTCGGGAAATTTTCCTCCAGTATTTCATGGAATAGATTTTCCATGCTGTTAATAGTTTCTTTACCTTCTGGGATGCCAATTATTCTGATATTTGGGAGTCTTATGGAATCTAGTATTTCTCATGTATTATCCTCGTTTTTTGTTGTTGTTGTTGTTGTTGTTGTTATTTTCTCTGTCTTTTTGGTGGTTCTTTCTAGGTCAGAGGTTTTATCTTCGACATCAGAGATTCAATCTTCAGCATGGTCTAATAGACTTTTAATATTTTCAAGGGAGTTTTTTATTTCCTCTCTTCCAGATTTTATCTCTAATAGCTTCATCTGGTTCTTTCTCAGAGTGTCCATTTCTTCTTTCATATCTTGTAATGACTTCCTCATCTCCTGTAGTTTATTGTCACTTTTCTGTTCCAACTCAAAATATTTGTTCACCAACAATGTTCCAAATTCTTTGTCTGACATTTTGGTGACATCATCCATTAGCAAGAAAGATGGAGGGGAGTTATTCTGTACCTTTGAAGGAGATGTATTTCCTTGTTTATTCATACCTGAGGCTCTTCTTCTACTTCTAGCCATTGGAGGATGTATTCACTTTGAATACCTCTTGTGGAAACGTTTCTCTGACAAGGAGTAAGTGACTTTCCCTTTTGCTGCAAATTAAGGTTTGCTGAAGTCTCTCTTCTATTGTTTTTACCAATGTGGTATCAAGATGGGTACTCTACTGAGGTGTCTGAAAAGCAATATCTCCTTTTTCATAGGTGGATCAGTACAAGGAAAGATCCCAGAGAAAGTTATATTACTAGGGGATTTCAGATATCTGATTATAGACCTGTCTAGTCCTTCTGGCAGGGTGGAAGATAAAGAGGAGAGAGTATTAGGTGAAACAACACACACATAAAAAAAACACAACACACAGAGAAATCATCCTCAGCAATTTCACCAAAGGCCTACTGCTTGGTCTGTGGCCTGCTGCTGGGGACAGGACAGGCTGTGGGAGGAAAAAGACCAGGAAATTAACAAGAGAATAAAGAATAAAGAAGCTGACAAATAAAAAGCAGAAAGTACTAGTCGCCTACCTAGGGGGTGGGCACTTGGGCTGGAGGTCTGAAGGTGAGGTGAGGGAGCAGTGATGTCCCTGCCTCAGAATCCCTGGTTGGCCAAAGGACTGCCGCTTGGTCTGTGTCACAATGCATTCCTTTTAAGAGTTATTTTATTTTATTTTATTCATCATTGTTATTTACTTATTTATTTCTTTATTTTAATTTGAGCAGAGAGTGACACAGAAAGACAGTTGGGGGAGTGAGAAAGCAAGCTGGCACACCAAGGGCTCAAACCACAGTCAGCCTTTCCCCCACACATTTTATTGATTCATTAATGATCTTAATTAATCTAAATTTTTCAATAGCAAGCATAGCTGATAAATACGTATCCATGACCATAAGTCTGACTTTAGGCATAAACCTCAGTGAATAGAATGAACATTATAAAGTGGCACCCAACTGGGGCTATATAGCTTACTGCAGTCATCAAATAGATATTTTTAATGCTTTTTTTAAAATTTCAAGCAAAAGTTTTTGTGTTTTTTCCCCTGAAACATTTTTTTAGATTAATTAATTTGCGTTTGTTTCCTAAGAATCGTCACAGCATACAAAATGTGATTTCCTATCCAGAATATACTGCATAGTGACTTAATCATGTATGCTATCATCAATAATTTTCCAGTTCTAGTTTCATATACAGTTATATATACACACACATACATATGTGTGTGTGTGTGTGTCTGTGTGTGTATAGATAGATAGAAAGAGAGAGAGAGAGGGAATCAAGGATGGGGAAATAAGGAAAATATATAGGAAACAAGAAATGGAAAATTATTTGTTGATAGTAACACGTATGTTGATGTGCTTGACTGAGCCAAAATACAGTGTATTCTAGATGGAAAATCTCATTTTAAATGCTATAATGATGTATAGTAAATAAATGTAATTAAATAAATTAAAAAAAAAAACCATAGTCAGCCATGTGGGAATCCAACATCCCAATCACTACGCCATCTGCCAGCCCACATAGTGCACTTTTTAATGATGAATTATCAAAGATGATGAATAGTTAAGGATGAATAAGCAAAGTTTGATATCCAAACCTGAGCTAATTCTCTGATGTTTTATGAAAACCATTGTAAAAACTATTTAAAAAATATTTTCGAATGCCATAACAATCTTGAAATAATTAGATACCTCTGCTAATTTAAATTCAAACTACTCATTAGTAAAATGAAATATATCTCCTGATTTAAATTGAAAAGGTAATGTATGTAAGAAGTTATTAATACTTTTTACAGTAGTCATTTCCTCAATATGTGAACAGTGCAAAAATACACTATGAGAATATTAAATTTTATTCAAAATTGGAAAATAACAATAGTTATTATAATCATGTACATTGTACTCTATTTTACAAAGGTAGAAAGATTTCTTCCAAAAGAAAGACGAATTAATTAGCCTTTCAAGCAAAAAGCACTCCAAACAAAGAATATTCAAGTGGTTGAGTCAAACAACAAAAGTATAGTGGAAATAACCAAAGCACAGTAATTTCCTCAACAGTAGCAATAGTGGATAAAATATTTAATTGAATAGTTTGGGAATGCTTGTCTACAAATAGCTGCTTTATTTCATTCCTATATTTTGTGTAAAAATATGAAATTATGTACTCTGGTCACATTTCATAGAATGTAGTAATAATAGATAATAAAGGTAAATAATACATTTTTTTCTTTGCACCAAAATTAGCTCATATTTTATTTTATTTTTATTTTATCTTTTTTAATTTCAATTTATTTATTTGTATTCATTCACTGTACATCATTACAGCATACAAAATGAGATTTTCCACCCAGAGTACACTGTATATTGTCTCAATCAAGCACATAAACAAACGTTGTTGTCAGCAAATAATTTTCCATTTCTTGTTTTCTGTATATTTCCCTTTTTTTCCCCCATCCTTGATTCCTTACCTCTTACCCTCTGCCATCTCCCACTTTCTTTCCACACTGTCTCTGGTATCTATGTTTGCTTTCTATACAGTTTTCCCCCACATTTTTTTGAATTACTAAAGACCTTAATTAATCTAAATATTTTCATAGCAAACACAGCTGACATATACATTTCTATGAACAGAAGTCTAACTTTACGCATCCTATAAAGTAACACCTAGCTGGGGCTATATATCTTACTGCAGTTATTGAATAAATTTTTTTTCTGAAACTTTTTTTTTGTAACTTAATTTACAT
>NW_006199875.1:0-6491 GCF_000334495.1 Tupaia belangeri chinensis | reverse complement strand
CGATCTAGACCAATTTACATTCCCACCAACAATGTAGGAGTGTTACGCCTTAACCACATCCCCTCCAACACTTATCAGTATTTTTTTTTTTAACCTTCACCATTTTGACTGGGGTTAGGTGGTATCTCATTGTGATTTTGATTTGCATCTCCCTTACAATGAAGAATGTTGAGCATTTTTTCATGTGTTTTTTGGCTGTTTGTTTGTCTTCCTTAGACAGTTGTTTATTCAGCTCATTTTCCCATCTTTTAATTGAGTTCGTCATTTTCTTCTGGGTAAGCTGCTTGAGTTTCCTGTGTATTGTGGTTATCAGTCTCTTATTTGAGGAATAGCTAAAAAAAATTTTCTCCCATTCTGAGGATCGTTGATTCACACTAATTACTGTGCTCTTTGCTGTGCAGAAACTTCTTAATCTGATGTAATCCCAGTTGTCTATTTTGGGGATAACTGCTTTTGGGGGGGGGATTTTGCTTAAGAAGTCTTTGCCTACCCTGATGTCTCCCAGAGTTACCCCCGTATTTTCTACCAGTAGTTTTATAGGTTTAGATCTTTGATCCCCTTTGAATTGATTTTTGTTAATTGTGACAGATAGGGGTTCAGGTTCATCTTTTTGCAGGTGGAAACTCATTTTCTAGCACCATTTGCTAAAGAGGTTTTCCTTTTCCCACTGGATTTACTGGTACCTTTTTTCAAAGATCATTTGACTGTATGTTTGGGGGTTTATTTCTGGGATCTCTACTCTGTTCCATTGGTCCTCATGTCTCTTTTTGTGCCAATATTATGCTGTTTTGATTATGAGAGATTTGTAATATATTTTGGTATCAGAGAGAGAGATACCACCCGCTCCACTCTTCTTGCATAGAGTGGCTTTAGCAATACGTGATATTTTATGATTCCAGACAAAATCTGATTGTCTTTTTAGATCTGTGAAGAATGTCTCTTGTCCTTTATAGGGATTGCATTAAGTATGTAGATTAATTTAGGTAGTATTGCCATTTTGATTATTTTAATTCTGCCAATCCAAGAACATGGCATGTCCTTCCATTTTTTTGTGTCATTCTCAATTTCTTTTTTTTTTTTTGGAAAGGTTTTTTATAGGGCGCTTGCGCTTGCCAGACAGACAGAGAGAGACAGAGAGATAGAAAGCAGGAAATCACCCCCCTGGGGGGATGGCCACGCCGCAATCCCTTCTCCTCCATTCTCCTCTCGGGATCTTGGGCACGCATGCATACGTGCCCGGCATGAGTTTAAGCCACCGGGTCCGGGACTCGAACCACGGTCGACTACGTGGGAGTCCAGCGACATAGCCATTACGCTAACTGCTGGTCCCTCAATTTCTTTTTTTTAGCTTCTTATAGTTTTCCTTGTGGAGGTCTTTAACTTCTTAGGTTGGATTTATCCCTAGGTACCTTATAGTTTTTTGACCGTGGTAAATGGAATAATTTTTGCAGTTTTCAGTCTGCCTTCTGTTCGTATATAGAAAGGCTATAGATTTCTGTATATTGATTTTCTATACTGCCACTTTAATGTATGCATTTATTATTTTTTTTTGAGAGAGACTTTTGCTATAGGGCAACGTGCACTGACCAGACAGACAGAGAGAGACAGAGAGACCGAAAGCAAGAAATCACCCCCTGGGAGGATGGCCACGTCGCAATCCCCTTTCCTCCATTCTCCTCTCGGGATCTTGGGCACGCACACACACGTGCCCAGCATGAGTGTAAGCCACCGGGTCCAGGACTCGAACCACAGTTGACTATGTGGGAGTTCAGTGACATAGCCATTATGCTAACTGCTGGTCCCTGCATTTATTACTTTGAGAAATTTTTTTTGTGGATACTATTGGAACTTCTGTGTACGCAATCATGTCATCCTCATCATGTCAGAGATATCCCTATTGGAATGCCTTTTATCTCATTCTCTTGTCTAATTAAATTAGCTAGGACTTCCAGCACTATATTGAGTAGGAGCAGAGAAAGTGAGAAGCTTTGTCTTGTACCAGTTTTTAGCACAAAAGGTTTTAGCTTTTCTCAATATAGTATCATATTAGCTGTAGTTTTTTCATATGTTTGAGTCCCTCTCTAAATTTGGAAAGTTTTCTTTCAGTATTTTTGGAATAGATTATCAGTGCACTTATTAAATTCTTCACCTTATGGTATACCAGTTATTTCGGATATTTGGGTGTTTCATGGTATCTAGTATTTTTCTTATATTATCCTCAGTTTTCTTGTTTTTTTACCCAGTATTTTTTAGGTATCTAGTATTTTTCTTATATTATCCTCAGTTTTCTTGTTTTTTTTTTTACTCAGTATTTTTTATAGTATTTTCCTAGGTCAGAGCTTTTGTCTTCTACTTCCAATATTTTATCTTCTACATGGTCTATCCTGCTTATAATATTTTTAAGGTAGGTTTTGACTTCCTGTATTACATCCTTCGAATCTAACAATTCTGGTTTTTTTTTTGTATCCAATTCTTTTTTCCTATCATGGAATGACTTCCTTATCTATTGGAGCTCAACATCTCTTTTCTCTTCAATCTCAGAGTTATATTATCATAAATATTCTAATTTTTCTGACATTTTGATAATATCTTCTAATTTTTCACTACTTAGATAAAAGCTACAGTATTCCCTTCCTTGAGATGTATTTCTTTATTCTCTCATTCTTGAAGCTCTTCTCTGTCTTTTTGTCATTTGGTAATGTATTCACTTTTGGCTAATTTTTTTGAGATGGATTCTATAACTGTGAGCTCATGTGTTTCCCTTACTGTGAAATAATTTGGTGCTATTTTCTCTTTTCTACGGTGTCCTCCAGTATGAGAATCACAGGAGGAGTTTTGAAATCAGATTTATAAAATTGAGTTTTACTCTTTTTACAACCACTACAGTGACTTGAAAATAATTCTCTAAAACTCACAATGTACAGATATTTACTACTATGCACCTAGATTTCTCTAGGAAAGTGGGTACCGGCTGAGCAGTAAAATAAGAAAGTAAGGTAAAAGAAAAAGAAAGTAGGAAAAAAGAAATAGGAAGAAAAGGCAAAGAAAAAAGAAAAAAAGGACTAAAATTAAAACATGAGGAAAAAAATAGAAATCATATTGCAGAAAATAAAATTGAGTTAGAAATGGAAAACTATAAACATGCTGTGTGAAGGGAGACAGTGACAGGGATGGAGATTCCTGGATGGCTTCCCCTCTAGGTGAAGGAAGAAAGAAGAGAAAAATTAGTTAGAGAAAGACACAGAGGGGGCCTTTTTTTTTTTTTTTTTTTTTTTTTTTAGAGAGAACATAGGTGGATAGGGCAGAGAAGAACAAGAGGGAGAGACAGACACTTTGCCTACCTGACTAGCACTGGGGTCTGGAAGGGGGAGGTGTACCTATTGGGGGTGGGGGGCATCACAGTCATGAAGCTGAATCCAGAATGGACAGCAGAGACAGTGATGGAGATGTCTGGAGGAATTCTATTCCTGACTAGCACTGGAGTCTGGAAGGTGGAATCTCTGGCTGGGGATATTTATAGCCCTGAAGCTGAACCCAAAAGGGAGGGCAGAGATAGAGATGGTGATGCCTGGATGTATTCTGTCCTAGGAGAAGGAAGAAGAGACAAATTAGCGAGATAAAGGCACAGAGAGAGCAGATAAAAAAAAAAACAGAGAAAAAAGTATGAAAGGACATAGAAGAACAGAGGGAGAGACAGACTTCACCTACCTTACTAGTGCTGGGGTCTGGAACGGGGGGCAGTGGATGGGGGAAACTTTACAGCTATGAAGCTGAATCCAGAAGAGATGGCAGAGTTGGAGATGGAGATGCCTGGCTGAATTTTGTTCTTACTAGCACTGGGGTCTGGAAAGGGGGAGTCTTTCGATGGGAGGATTCACAGCAGTGAAGATGAACTCAGAAGGGATGGCAGAGACCAAGATAGAGATGCCTGGATAGATTCTGTCCTAGGTCCCAATATAGTCTAACATTCTAAATTAGTAAATTACATGCTAATTTAAGATTCCAGACTTACATTTGGTTTGTTTAATTCTGCTTATTTATGTCTATCAAGGTTAAATGTAAAAAATGACTAGAATACTAATTTTGAAGTAAACTCAATTTATTTCTATCGCTCTTGAAATATTTCTTTTTCCATATAATAGGCAAATTAATATGTGCACATGTAACACATATATTTGATAAAGAAAGTTATAATATAATATAATACAATACAGCAAGTTATTAATGAATTCAGTGTATACATTAAATCCTTCTGCCCCTAACCTTCTAGCATCCTTCCAGAAATAATAAACAAAAACAAACTGAAAAACTATTACTCTTAAATTTATTTATTTCTTTTTTTCGGAGAGGTTTTTGCTATCCCCCAGGGGGATGGCCACGCCATAAGCCCTTCTCCACCATTCTCCTCTTGGGATCTTGGACACGCACGCACATGTGCCTGGCGTGAGTTTAAACTACCAGGTCTGGGACTCAACTGCGGTCGACTACGTGGGAGTCCAGCGACATAGCCATTACACTAACTGCTGGACCCGATCTTAATTTTTTTTTAAATTTGTGATAAATATTTTAATGTATTTTTACTGTTTGATTTGTAGTAACACTGGCATGGAGAAGTGTTAGGAGAATATACATTTCACAAAACAGAAATAAAAATCTGAGTTGATAACTCCATGGAATCATAAAAACAAAAACAAAAACAAAAACAAAAACAAAAAACAAACAAACAAAAACCCCTGTGTTGTGCAGAGAATAGTTTGAATTGGACAAAGCCATAGATATCAAAAATTGTAGGGATTTCAGAGAGAAGTCCTGAGGTTATGGGGACATGCACTAAGCAAACACCACCTATCCCTTTGGGCTATGGCAAAACCTTGCAACTTGTCCTTTCCTTGACCCTTGCTGCAGGCAGAGTTTTTAATGGGAAAGCTTTCAGCTTTTCTCCATTCAGGATGATGTTTGGGATGGGTTTTTCATACATAGGTTTTATTGTGTTGAGAAATGACCCTTGAATGACAATTTTGCTGAGAGTCTTGATCATAAAGGAATGTTGTATTTTATCAAATGCTTTTTCTGCATCAATTGATATGACCACATGTTTTTGTATTTTTTCCTGTTAATATGGTGTATTACATTTATTAAGAAGAAGAGAGAAAGGAATCAGGTGAATCAAAACTGCAATGAAACAGGAAATATAACAACAGACAAAATAGAAATATAAAAAAAAAATCATTAGAGGATACTACGAACTACTATATGCCAAGAAACAAGACAATCTGAATGAGATGGACAAATTCCTGGACATGTATAATCTACCAATATTGAGACAGGAGGATATAGAAAGTCTAAGTAGGCCCATAACAAGCCAGGAGATTGAATCAGTAATAAATAACCTTCCAACAAAGAAAAGCCCTGGCCCTAATGGTTTCAGCTTTGAGTTTTATAAAAATTTCAAAGAAGGATGGCTACTACGAACTAGGTATTGCAGGGAACATGAGAAATGAAGATTTTCTACTGATAATTCAGCCTCCAGCAAACAAGCTAGCATGGCAGGAGAGACCAGGTCTTCAGAAGAAGATTCTGCATGGCTCCTGCAAACTAGACAGGAGAGGCCAGACCTTCAGAAGAAGATTCCATATGGCTGCTGTGAACTAGATGGAACTAAGTGCACTGTAGCTAAACATCCAAATACTATTAGGATTAAAATATTCCTCAATATCAATGCACCAGCGATTACAACAGAATGACAAAGAGATTCTAGATTCCCTCTGTCTGCTTGCTCCTGAACATTCAGACTGAACTTCAAGAATTTGAAAAAAAACAGAGACAGCTCCATGGCTCCTGTGATTTAGCCATTTTGGGAGAAAGGAAGATGTCCCACTGATAACTGGGCCTCCAGCATATAAAACTCACGTGGTAGGAAGACTCCATTCAGGCCTCCTCTCTCTGTATCTGTCTTTGTCTCTCTCTACCTCTGTCTCTGTCTCTATCTCCTCTCTCTTTTTTTTTCTAATTTTGGGGTTTATTAAAATTTTTTGAATATTCATTTTTTGTTTTATTTAAATTTTTTCCCTTCATTTTTTTCTCTTTTTCTTTGTTTCTTGTCTGTTTCTTTGCCTCTGTCCTCTCTCTCTTTTTAATTTTTGCTTTTTAGAATTTTTTAAGGGGAGGCATTTTACAGGGCCCTTTTGTCCCTCCTAGCCCTTTATCTGGTTAATAATCTCCTCTCCTCCTCCCAACCCAGGAGAGGCAGAAGGGGACAGAACAGCCCTTCTTCAAGAGAAAGACAGCTCCATGGCTCCTGCGATCTAGCCAATTCATGTGGCACACCAGTGCACTGTGTGGTTTTCTAAATTTGAGTTTTATTTAAATTTTTTGAATATTAGTTTTTCTTTTTTTTAGATTTATTTAAAAGTTTTTCTCTTCTTTTTCTCTGTTTCTTATCTGTTTTTTTTTTCTTTTGCTGTTGTTTATATTGTTTCCTTCTCTCTGTT
>NW_006199874.1:0-838 GCF_000334495.1 Tupaia belangeri chinensis | reverse complement strand
ATGTTCAATATTGCTGAACTTGAACATTTGGATTGGAAGCAATATGACACTCTTTTACCGTGGACGTTTTGAAATGAAGCTTACTTTTCCCAGAGAAGCGTGTAGTTTTTCAGCCAACATCTGTACTTTTATTTGGAGTATCAGAAAGACCTTTGGCAGAAAGGTTCCACTCATGGAGCTGATTTTCATACCTTTAGATCTTTGTTGGAGCTGCAAGTTGAGTTTGAGACCTAACAATGAAATACACTTTCAAAGCAAATTAATACTAGGGAAAGCCTCGTCCAATGAAAGTAAACAATACCCTCACAGAAACTAGTTGCTTCCGCTGACTTCACTTTGGAAGTTGAATACCGTGTGAAGTTCAATGTTGCGCTACTTGAGCATTTGGTTGTGGAAGCAGTTTGACACTGTTTAGAGTGGACGTTTTGAAACAAAGCTGACTTTTTCTACATAAGCATATAATTTTTCAACCATAACTTGTACATTTCTGTGGACTTCAGGAAAGAAATTTGGCAGAAAGACTCCTCTCCTGGAGCTGATTTTCGTACCTGAAGCTCTTTTTCGTAGATGCAAGTTGAGTTTTGGGCCTATTAAGGCAGTGCAATTTTCGTGCACACTAAGTGTTAAGCAGGCCACTATCAAAGAATGCTAAAATGTAACTAATAAAAAAGTTGTCTGTTCCACTTAACGTTACAATTAGAACAACTTGTGGTGTTCGGTTTCACTCTACAAAAGCCGTTTTACACATTCTTTTCAATGGACGTTTTGAAATGA
Source organism: Tupaia belangeri chinensis (assembly GCF_000334495.1). Taxonomy (NCBI): domain Eukaryota; kingdom Metazoa; phylum Chordata; class Mammalia; order Scandentia; family Tupaiidae; genus Tupaia; species Tupaia belangeri. The sequence continues at coordinate 64 of NW_006199874.1, read as the reverse complement.
AGTTTTCACTTATGGGATAAGTAATGTTTTTTATTTTTTTCATCTAAAATCTGTCATTTTTCAT
>NW_006199873.1:0-276 GCF_000334495.1 Tupaia belangeri chinensis | reverse complement strand
AAAACATGAGCCGGAGCAGAGCCCCAGCCCAGGGCGCAGGGAGGGCTTGTATAGTCGCTGGACGGACACACATTTTCATGCAGAGCCCCTCCTGTGGCAGAGGGTGGGAAGAAAAGGGGGCCTGGGCAGGCCAGTTCATGAGGTGACCAGTGACTATGTCCACCATGGCCTGGACTCCTCTCCTCTTCTTGTTCCTTTCTCACTGCACAGGTAGGGACAGGCCTGGGGGATCAGAGAAATCTTCATTTTGCTCTATGGAAAAGAGACACAAGAATA
>NW_006199872.1:0-749 GCF_000334495.1 Tupaia belangeri chinensis | reverse complement strand
TACATCATGACTTTCCCAGCAACCTAATATGTAGATTCTGTTTAAGGTGTACTAATGGTCTACTAAACATTAGCAGAGAGCTAGCTAGTGTGGTGGTGGTTATAGTTGCTGGATCCCATATGGCTGACTGTGCAATTCACAAATCCCAGTGATTTGAAAAACATGCCAGGTGCATGTGCGTGTGCATGTGTGCCCAAAATCTCAAAAGGAGAAGTGAAGGAGATGGGATTGTGGTGTGACTGTTCTCATGGGGGATACTTTCTTACTTTCCCTCTTTCTCTCTCTTCTGTAGGCACATTCACCCTCCGGGGGTTGGGGGGGTTGTGGTGCAGGGAGCAAGGCGATGTTTCTTTTTTTTATTTTTTTTGTAGAGGTTTTTACTATAGGGCTCATGCGCTCACCACACAGACAGAGACAGAGAGACAGAAAGCGAGAAATCACCCCCCAGGGGGGATGGCGACCACGCTGCAATCCCTTCTCCTCCATTCTCCTCTCGGGATTCTGGGCACGTACGCACACGGGCCCAGCATGGGTTTAAGCCACCGGGAGAACTCGAACCGAACGCGACTATGTGGGAGTCCAGAGACATAGCCATTATGCTAACTGCTGGTTCCAGCAAGGGGATGTTTCTATATAGGAGGAAGTCCTGATATCTTGACAAAGTCCACTTTGAAATAGATTAGCATGGTTAGTCTATTATGTAATCCCATTATCCTACTTTTTTTTTCTTCCGCAAAATGAGAATAATA
>NW_006199871.1:0-644 GCF_000334495.1 Tupaia belangeri chinensis | reverse complement strand
TTTTACTCTCTTCTAATAGATTTCAAAATATATTAAATATGGTGGCAGTCCAGATGCTAAGGTGCTGCTGCTACCCAGGAGCTCTGTTTAGAGCAGCATTGTGTTTGTTTCTAACTCTTCATTTCATTAGAAAAATGTTTCTTCTTTATCATATTTATTATTGAAAATGTGGTTTCAGTCAATGTTCAAGGAATCGATTTTTTAATAGAGTTTTTATTTTTATTTTTTTTTTTGACTCAGGATGTGTCCACTCACTGGAGAGAGAGACAGACAGACAGTGAGAGGCAAAATGAGAAATTATCCCCAAGGTGGAATCACCATGCCAAATTACTTTCTCCTCCATTCTGCCTTCAGGATCTTGGGCACACATGCACATACACTCAGCATTATTTTCAAGCCACTGAGTATGGGATTCAAACTGCGGTCGGCCATGTGAGAGTCCAGTGACATAACTGCTACGTCATCTGCTGGCCCCCATGGAATCAATTTTTAATACCACTTTTCTTACAATTTCATTTTCACATAGAAATTGTTATACTTCATGGGTCATGAGACTGGCCTATTATTAATCTTCTCTTTCCCAGAGATAGATAATTTCTGATCACAGATGACGGAGCTGTTATCTAAATCAACAGCTATCTGCC
>NW_006199870.1:432-948 GCF_000334495.1 Tupaia belangeri chinensis | reverse complement strand
GAAGATTTTCTACTAATAATGCAGCCTCCAATAAACGAGCTAGTGGTAGGAAGCCTCCCTCTGCATCCCCAGCCTTCTCTCTCTGTCTCTCACTTCCTGTCTCTCCCTGCTTCTGTCTTCCCCTTCTTTTTTTTTCAGTAATATTTCCTTTTTACCGTTTTTTTTAAAAAGAGGCCCAGTTTTTCTCTGGCCCTTAGCTCCGCATTCCTTCTTTTTAATTTTGCTCTGCTCCTCCAATCCAGACAGAAGTAGCTGTGGGCCTTCAGGAAAGGGTTCCACATGGCTATTGTGAACCAGATTTTTAACGGACTGAAGATTTTCAACTAATAATTCCGCCTCCAACAAACGAGCTAGAGGCAGAAGAAGCCTCGGGCCTTCAGGACAGGTTTCCACATGGCTACTGTGAACTAGATTTTTAAGGGAATAAAGATTTTCTACTAATTATTCAGCCTCCAACAAACGAGCTAGCGGCAGAAGAAGCCTTCGCCCTTCAGGACAGGGTTCCACATGGCCACT
>NW_006199870.1:0-231 GCF_000334495.1 Tupaia belangeri chinensis | reverse complement strand
CGGGTAGGGGCCCCCCCCCCCCAGCATCCCCAGTCTTCGCTCTCTGTCTCTCAGTTCCTTTCTCTCCCTGCTTCTTTCTTCCCCCCCTTTTTTTTTTTGGTAATATTTCCTTTTTACCATTTTTTTTTAAAAGAGGCCCAGTTATTTCCTGGCACTTAGCTTCACCTTCCTTCTTGTTAGTTTTTGCTCTGCTCCTCCACTCCAGGCAGAAGAAGCTGTGGGCCTTCAGGA
>NW_006199869.1:1849-2153 GCF_000334495.1 Tupaia belangeri chinensis | reverse complement strand
GCTGAGTGAGCTGGCCAGACAACGTACACATGCAGGAGACTCCACTCTGCTTAAGGTGCAGTCATGAAGGGCAGCACATGATGAGAACCATAGAAGTTGTTACAAACTCAATTCAATTTTGCCCCATTTTACTCGCAGGGACCCAGTACATAAAGGCTCCTGAGGCATTGCTGTCTCACAGAGATTACATGCCTAACAGACCTTAATCTGTCAATATTGTGCTATAATAGGATTCTGATTCAACGTTTTTTTTTTTTTTGAGAGGTTTTTGCTATAGGGCACATGTGCTCGCCAGAAAGACAGA
>NW_006199869.1:0-584 GCF_000334495.1 Tupaia belangeri chinensis | reverse complement strand
GTTTTATCATTACTCATTTTTTTTTTTGAGAGGTTTTTGCTATAGGACGCATGCACTCGCCAGACAGAGAGACAGAAAGTGAAAAATCACCCCCCGGGCGGATGGCCACGCTGCAATCCCTTCTCCTCCGTTCTCCTCTCGGGATCTTGGGCATGCACGCACACGTGCCCGGCATGAGTTTTAAGCCCCCTGGTCCAGGATTTGAACTGCGGTCGATTACGTGGGAGTCCAGCGACATAGCCATTACGCTAACTGCTGGTCCCTCCAATTCATTTCTTATCATTACTCAATTTGACTAGAGAGAGAGAAAGCAAACAGCCATGTTCGGAACTCGAACCACACTCAGCCATGTGGAAGTCTAGTGGCTTAACCACCATGCCACCTGCTGGTCCAATATTACTGAGGTTTTCAAATGATTGTCCCAGGATATTTTTGTTGCTTTATAGATTGTAAGACCCTCAGTCATTTATGGAACTTGTATTGAGGGGAAGTTACAGCACAAGCAATAATAGTGCTGTTCGTGTTTTCACAGTGGGATGACTGCTCATGAGAGCAAACTACTAGGAAGAGAGGAGCTGGAGCTT
>NW_006199868.1:2201-2496 GCF_000334495.1 Tupaia belangeri chinensis | reverse complement strand
AAACAAACACAAAACAAACAAACAAAAAAAACCAACTCTCCCCCCAAAAGTACATTTTGTGATGCTCTAATTACCATAGATAGGGATTCCTCTCAGGGATCTGGGCTTTAAGTAAATTAAAAGCTTTGGGGAAAGGATTTACCATTCTGTATGCCATAAGAACATTTGTGATTCATGAAAGAGGTCAAAATATCAACACTGGATGGGAACCAGCAGTTAGCGTAATGGCTATGTCGCTGGATTCCCACGTAGTCGACCGTGGTTCGTGTCCCGGACCCGGTGGCTTAAAACTCAC
>NW_006199868.1:0-750 GCF_000334495.1 Tupaia belangeri chinensis | reverse complement strand
GTGATTCAAGTCCTGGACCCGGCAGCTTGAAAATCACACTGGGTACATGTGCGTGTGTGCCCAAAATTTCAAGAGGAGGATGGAGTGCAAGGGATTGCAGTGTGGCCAACCCCCGTGGGACGTGATTTCTCACTTTTCCTCTCTCTGTCAAATACACACGCATACACAGAGACACAGACAGACACACAGAGACACACGTGCACACACACAGAGACACAGACACACACATGCACACACACTCAGAGACATGTGCACACACACAGAGAGACACAGACACACACATGCACACAGAGAGACATGTGCATGCACACACACATACACATGCACATACAAAACACACATGCACACAGAAAGACATGTGCACACACAGAGACGTGTGCATGCACACGTACACACGCATCCACATGCACACATACACAGACATGCGTACACACACAGAGGCACAGACACACATGCAGACTTGTGCCTACACACATACACATGCACACACATACACATGAACACAGATAGAGACCTGTGTGTGCACACACATATACACAGAGAGAGACACATACATGCACACACAGACATGTGCGTGCACACATATGGACACACAGAGACACAGACACACATACAAGCACACACAGACACATACACACATACACAGACACACACACACACACACACACACACACAGAGCTCAAACTCAAGTTTGATTAAACAATACTTATCCTTTGGGGAAAAAAAAGGAAAGGGGACTGGCAGGTGACA
>NW_006199867.1:0-724 GCF_000334495.1 Tupaia belangeri chinensis | reverse complement strand
TCCATATTCATCCACTTTCTGTCCAAAGCCATGGTCTTTTTGTTTTTTTTATGGCTTAGTAGTATTCCATAGAGTATATGTGCCACACTTTTTTCAATCCATTCATCTGTCCATGGGCATTTGGGTTGGTTCCCTGTCATAGCTATTGTGAAAAATAAAAGCCACAATAAACACAATGTGCAAGCACTTTTCTGATTAAGAATTCTTCTGTCTTTTGGGTAGAGAGGAAGGAGTGGGTTTTCTGGATCATATGGCGTATCTGTTTTCTTAAATTCTACCTCAGTATATTTATTGTTAGTGTATAAAAATACTATAGATTTTCATATATCAATTTTGTATCTCACCACATTACTGTATTCATTTATAACTTCCAGGAGTGTTTTTGGGGATTCTTTCAAATACTTTTATATAAAGTCATATCATGTGCACATAGAGATAATTTCACTTCTTTTTATAATGGATGCCTGCTATTTTACTCCCTTGTCTGACTACATTGTCTAGAACTTCTAGTACTATGTTGAAATGGAATGGAGAAAGCAAGCAATTTTGTCTTATTCCAGTTTTTAGTGAAAAACTTTTTAGCTTTTACACAATCAGAATGATGTTTGCTATGAGTTTTTCATATATAGCTTTTATTGTGTTGAGTAATTTCCCTTCTATACTGAATTTGCCAAGTCTTTTTTTCCAGAGAGATATTTTGCTACTGAGCATGTGTACTCACTGA
>NW_006199866.1:0-877 GCF_000334495.1 Tupaia belangeri chinensis | reverse complement strand
AACAACCAAAGTGTAATAATACGTACTGCATGACTGATTTTTCTGTTTATTTCATATAAATAACAAACTGATACTACTACAACTAATTGTTACTTTTGAGTCATACAGATTGCTATGATTGTGACAATTATTTCATTGTATGGCAGTTTTGTAAGAAATACATTTATGAACAAATAGTAAAAGTCTTCATGTTACTTGTGATTATAAGAAGTTTAGTAGAATATTTAATGCCACTTAACTTCTCTTAAACCTACCTTATGACTTCCCATTGGCATGGAGAAGTTGATTTATCATCCTCAAATGTTAATTGTGAGAATTAAATTAGAAAATATGCCTGTACGAATATAAGAAATCATGATTTTCATTTTAAAGGACCCAGAAGTAATATCTGGGAAGTCTGGTTAGTTGTTGAGATACTCACTTTTAAGTGTATTTTAGGAGATTTGTTCTTAGTATTATTTCACGATGCACTTCTTGCATTTCTTTTATTTTTAAGGTTTCTGTCATAGATGTATACACTTACCAGAGAGACAATGAGAAGGGAAGTGAGAAATCGTCACCATCCCCACGCCACCGCCCATGGGGATGGGCATGCTGCAATCCCTTCTCCATTCTTCTCCTGCAATTTTTGGGCATGCATGCACTTGCATCTGGTATGATTTTCAGCTTGCCAGGCCTGGACTTGACTTGTGACTAGTCATGTGAGAATCCAACACCTTAACCACTATACCACCTGCTGGCCCCTATTTTTTTTTTTCTTTTTTTTTACTTTGTCCATGTGTATCTCACAGATACCGTGAGCTCAGTTCCATATCACTAGAAAAGGGAACTATTGCAATAAAGTGAGGAACATATTTTTTCTTTTTTTGGTTTGCTC
>NW_006199865.1:0-1635 GCF_000334495.1 Tupaia belangeri chinensis | reverse complement strand
CCAATACATCCCTCCCACTCAAAAACATCTCAGGACAGCAGCGCTCCTGCAGAGCCTTCAGAAAAGGGATTAGGTTCTTAGAACACCATCAAGCAAAATCCAGTTTATTTTGAGAATTTTCTGCTTCTGACCGAGCCTTGTGCTCCCAAATGACTCCCTTAGCAGGATAACCTGCTTAAATGAAAATAACCATGTTTCCTTTCTAATTCAAGTCATTTGCTGAACAGAGAGAAGCTCCCTATGTCTCTATATTGACTTACATGCATGGCATTCCCTTTTGAAAAAGCAATGTAATACACTGTAAAGTTATATGTAGTCCAATGTAACATAAAGAAGATTATGATAATAAAAATGTTAAAAGAAGTTAAATTAGACCTTTAATTTTATTAATAAAAAAAGAGAATGTCTTCAATTCTGTCATCAACATGCCCCGAACCCAGGGGCTCTTCCAGATGTTTCCGTTTGTAGTCAAGAACACCAGTGAAGACCTTAGAAGTCCTAAGCTTGTAAAACTGACTTTCCTAATTTGCCTGGGACATAGATTTTGGGGAAAGAGGATTCAGAGAAGAAACACATCACCACTGGCCTGAGCCAAGGCCAGTGTAAGTGCTGCGGAGTCATGCACATTTTTTCAATTTATACATTTACCAGCATAGGATGTGTACCTCTTCAACCACTCAGGTGCTTGCTCTAGGAGGGCTGAGTGCATTCAAACCCCAAGTGGCTCAGAGACTGGAGTAACACTTGGGAGACAAGCCAAAGCTACGTACATCCAACAAATGTCTTGGCTACAGGAGAGGGACATTGGACAGGGGTCACAGGTCTCCATTTAAGAACGTGGTCACTGCCACCTGCCAGGCCTAGTGAGGAATGAAGACTCAGCCCAGGGAGCTTTGAAGCTGCTGGGCATGAACACAACACACCCCAGGGAAAACAATAAGTGGGGAACAAACCAGATACGGTGGCTACAGGGTAGCCAAAGGAGCAATGTGGGCCTCAGACCCGGCCCTAGGCGAGAGGAGGTAGGAGGAACATAGATAAGGTGTCCTCTACCCCTGGGAATTGTTTTTGTTTTGTTGTTTTTTGTTTGTTTTCTTTTAAGTTTAACATTTTTTGCTAGGGAGCACGCACTCACTAGCAAGACAGAGAAAGTGAGAAATCACCCTCCCACCCCGGAGGATGACCACACTACAGTTCCTTCTCTTGAAATTTTGAGCATGTACACATATTGACCCAGTGTGAGTTTCAAGCCACTGGGTCCAGAACTTGGACCAGGGTTGGCCATGTGGGAGTTTAGTGACATAATCATCACAGTATCTGCTGGTCCCTACCCTTGGGGAGTTTTCCTTAATTTTTTTCCAAATGGGAGTCAAATTCTGCTTTAAAACTAGGCATAGGCATTTTTGAGAGGCAAAACTTTAATGGGACAAAGAAATATATTATCTGTTAAAGATGATTTTGTAGTTTTATCAACTAGACTAGGGAGAAATGTTCACATGTTGAAATATTGACATTGTAAGCTAAATGACATGATTGAATGTATACAAGAAAATGAAATGAAATTATATATACACACATATATATTTAAAAACCTAGGCATTCTCAAACACAAAGAAGTTTCAGCTCTGACTGGCA
>NW_006199864.1:0-743 GCF_000334495.1 Tupaia belangeri chinensis | reverse complement strand
CTGTTTCTCTGGTGAGCACATGTGCCCACTAACAAAAAAGAAAATACTGTTCTTGGGCCAGTGGATGTGGTGTTTAATGGTGCTGGACTCCCATATGGATGACCATGGTTCAAATCCCAGACCTGGTGGCTTGCTTTTTCACTTTCCTTCTCACTCTCACTGTCCCTCTCCAGAAAAATGGAAAATCAACATACGTTTTAAAAATGTTCTTTACTAGGATTACCTTTGTATTTTTTATCATAATTGAACTGTGTTATCATTTGGAAAGTACATCACAGAGAAGAATGTCCTTGTCACCCGTGCTCTCAGGTGAATCACCACTGTCTTTAGTGACTCAGATTACAAGGTGAGCTGGTTTTTTTCCATACTTCTTTACAATGGTTACATCCTTTTGTATTCATATCATGTGAGTTCTTTATAGGAGGTCAGTGTTCAGAGTCACCACTTAGGGACAGTAAGTGCCACTGCCTGATGGCTGAATGACTATGTCAGCTATTCTGTGTAGATTTCTATCCAAGTCCATTTCTTACTCTTTTTTATAAAAGCCCAGACACCCAGACAGTTACTTTAAGCTTTGGTTATAGTTCATACTACAGTATGTATTGCTCAATTGAGTTCCATTGTGCTCACTGGAAACTCTTTCCATTGGCTCCTGTGACTTAATTCTATTTTATGTTTTGAACAGTTTCTTACTTTCTAATTACTCAGTGTGCTGGCTTAAATATTTACTGTCGTAATCCTAA
>NW_006199863.1:0-1150 GCF_000334495.1 Tupaia belangeri chinensis | reverse complement strand
ATCAAGGAGAAAAACGGAGAGATAAGACATAGCATACATAAATTTATGATTATCTATTGATGATAATGTGCATAGTGTCTTCAACTGAACTGGCGTGAAATGTATTAATGTTGGGTAAATTTAGATTAATTTAAATTAATATTGTTGGTTTTTAAATTTTGATAGTAATTTCAGTCCAGTAAATACTATCACTGTTTGCCGTTTCTGAGATACAATTGATAATTCATTAGTAGTGCTCATCTTTCACCCTCATATGCCATGGAATACAAGAACACATTCCTCCTATTTAACTGTATAGTATTACTTTTACCCATCCTTGTCCTATGTTCCCTCCCCCAACCCTATCATTTTCATTCTCTCACTACTAGCTGACCCACTATTTCTCTTCCTTTTCTTTTATGTTTTTAGGATGGAACATCTGTGTTTGCCAGAGAAAGAGAAAGAATGACACAAAGAGGGAAAGTGAGGCATCACTTTTCAGAGAGGATGGCCAATGCTGCATGATTCTGGCATCATTTTCAGGCTGTCAAGTTGGGGGCTGGAACTTCTGGCAGCCTTATGGGATTCAAGCACCTTAACTATCACACAACCTCATTGCCCTGTAACCCACTACTATTAATAGATACATTCTAGCCTCCACATATAAGTAACACCTATAATATTTGTCTTCTTGTGCCTGGCTTTGCATTTGTAGAGGAAATAATTCTAAAATTTGCATAAATCCACATAAGACACTGATAGGCCAAAGCAATTTTAAATAGACAAAGAAATACAACAAACCAAGAAAAGCTGGAAGAATTACACTATGACCCTTTAAATATACTATAAAATCCATAGCATAGGAATGATAAGAACTAAACAACAGAAACTGACACATAGCTCAATTGAACAGAAAAGAAAAAAAAAGAAATGATAATTTTTTATAATCAACTTATTTCTTTTTAAAAGAATTATTTTATTTAACTGTATTTATTATTATTATTTTAAGTTGACCAGAGGGAGACAGAGAAAGGAAAAGTAACAAAGCAAGCTGCCAGATCTGGGACTCAAACCACAGTTGATCAGGTGGGAGCCCAGCTCTCAACCACCATGCCATTGGCTGGTCTCTGATTTTCAACGTTGATGCAAAGAACATACACTGGGGAAGAAC
>NW_006199862.1:0-1193 GCF_000334495.1 Tupaia belangeri chinensis | reverse complement strand
TTGATTTCTTGTATCATAGACTTTATCTCTAGTAGTTCCCCTTGATTCTTTCTCAGAGTATCCATTCCTTCTTTCATATCCTGGAAGGACTTCCTAATTTCCTGCAGTTCGTTGTCTCTTTTCTGTATCAATTCACAGAATTTGGTCACAATGAGTGTTCGAAATTCTGTGTCTGTCATTTTGGTAAAGTCCTCCATATTTTTGAGACATAGAGGGGCATTTTCCTTTCTATGAGACATAATTCCTTGTTTATTCAGAAATGAGGCTCTTTATCTACTTCTAGTCATTGGAAGATTAATTCCCTTTTGAAAACTTCTTGGGGGAACGTTTATCCCAATAGGAGTAGGAGTGTTTCCTTTTGGATGGGAATAAATGTTTGCTGAAGTATCTCTCCTGTTGTTTTTACAAATGTGCTCTCAAGAGGGGAACATTTCTGAGGTGTCTAAAATAGTATCTCTGATTTTACAGGTGGATAAGTATGAGGGAGGATCTCAGAGACACTTACCTTAGTAGGAAATTTAAGATATTTGATTCTAGACCTATATAGACCCTCGGGCAGGGTAAAAAATGAGGAGAAAACGATAATATGAAATGAAATGAATGACAACAGAAAAATAAAGAAAAAGTCGATTTTGTCAGAGGCCTGTAGGTGGACCTTGTGCCTGCTAGCAGAAAAGTAGAGTCTGTGGAAAGAGACAGAGGTAGGAATTAACAAGAGAATAGAAGGGAAAAAAAGTGTATCTCATGGTTTTAGGGTGGAAAGTTTTATAGATGTCTGTTAAGTCCATTTGATTCATGGTATCATTTAGGTCCTTTATCTCTTTACCTATTTTTTGGGTAGATGATCTGTCCAGAGGGGATAGTGCAGTGTTGAGGGCTCCAACTATTTGTGTCTTGCAGTGTATCTCCCCTTTTACATCTAACAGTCTTTCCTTCACATATTTGGGTGCTCCTGTGTTAGGCATGTAGATATTAATAAGCATTATATTTTCTTCATTGTTTGACCCTTTTACTACAATATAGTGCCCTTCTTTGTCTCTCTGAGCAGTTTTTGTTTTAAAGCCTATTTTGTCAGAAATTAGTTTTGCAATTCCAGTTCTTTTTTGGTTCCCATTTGCATGGAAAAAAATCTTTTTCCACCCCTTCCCTTTCAGTCTACGTATTTTTTTTCCCATCCAGAGTACACTGTATAT
>NW_006199861.1:0-550 GCF_000334495.1 Tupaia belangeri chinensis | reverse complement strand
TTGGTCTTCATCACTTCGGATGGGATCAAAAAACCATATTGTAACCTGAATAATAATAAATTATAAACAACTTTGAATGCTAGTTGGGGTCATTTACGTAAAATTCAAGCTTCTCAGGCTTTTTTGTTTGTTTTTATTTTTTACTAAAATTAGGAAGTGGGGTGGGGTTATTTGCAAAACTTTCTGGTAAAACACATGAGTCAAAAACCTTTTTTTAAGAAAAAATTTTTATTAAACTAAACACTCTGACGTTTCTGCATGTGGGATATAGATACAATATTGAGCAAAATATGTGGCCTCCCAAGAAAATGGGTCACCTATGTAGTCTTGCACACATAAAACAGTAGGGCAATCAGTTTATTTAAAAATATATATATGTTACATGTAACAAAATTAAATTTACAAAGGCTCTTCCATGTAGGGATCTGATTAGTAGTTTGCCTACTTCCAATGCAGGGAGAAATACTTCCTTTTTACAAAATCACGTACCCCATAGGAAAAGGAATCCTCACAACCAGACCTACTCACTCTGCAAGGCTTTTTCCTCAGA
>NW_006199860.1:0-685 GCF_000334495.1 Tupaia belangeri chinensis | reverse complement strand
ACTGTCATAGATTGTTAGATTCCAACAATTACGTTCTTAAGGATAAAAATGGATGTTTGCCAGCACCAGTAGTGTCCCTAACATGTAATATGCATTCAGTGATCAGTTGTTGGATGTATGAAACCACAGTTGAACAGAGGAATGTCTGTTCAAACATTTCTTTATGCCTGTAAAGTCTCATTTCAAAAAAAATTTTTTTTAATGTTTTGCTTTATGGTGTGTGTGCTTTCCATAGAGAGACAGAGCAAGCTAACGAGAGAGAAGGAAGGTGAGGAAACAGCCATTGAGGAGGTGATCACGCTGTAATCCCTTATCTCCCATTCTCCTCTTGGGATTTTGGGCACTCGTACACATGTACTAGGTGTGATCTTCAAGCCCCTGGGTCCAACACTCACACTGCAGGAAGTCATGGAGGATCCAGCGCCTTGACAACTTTACCACCTGCTGACCTCATTGGCTCCTCGTAGTAGGTTACATTCTCTACGTCCAAGTTTAGCTACATATTTGCTTTCTTTTTTTCACTCTATACCGATATTTATGATGAAATGAATCAGAGACACACTAACATCATTGATACTTTATGAAAATAAAATAATGCAATAGACTGAAAATGCTCCTGACAAATGATTGTGAGCCTTTCGGTGACTGAAATACAAGACAAGGTTGGAATTTATTGTTTTCTCTC
>NW_006199859.1:0-479 GCF_000334495.1 Tupaia belangeri chinensis | reverse complement strand
CATGTTGGAGAACTGTCCGATAAGCTCAGGGATGATGTCAACACCGAGATTCTGGACTCTGTGTGATGGGCCCTGTCCCAGCACTAACTCTAAAACCTTACCTTCGCTGCGCCCTCCAAATTTGGTCCTAAGTTTAGCTCCTATATCTTCCTTGGTCTGAATCTCAATACCAAAATTTAAGCGTTTCTCTAATGACTTTTTTTTGAAGTTCCATAACCTGGCATGTCCCCTTGGTCTTGAAAAAGATCACATCAGTCAGAAACCCAGGAACCCTGGGCCCCAGCATGTGAGGCCGTGGGCCATGGTGTGGATCCAGTTCTGAGAGGACACACTTGCTCCCCTACTCTGAGATACTGAAGAAATGCCCAGCACCCTGTGGGACCCAGTCTTCTCACAGGATAGTGTGTCTTGGCGACTGTGTACGATAAAGGCTTTAGAGAGACGTGTGCCTCAGAGCTGTTGTACAGTGACCTGTGGCC
>NW_006199858.1:990-2298 GCF_000334495.1 Tupaia belangeri chinensis | reverse complement strand
ATGGCTATCCTTACATAATCCTCTCTCTTTTTTAAAAAGCATATTCATTCTTTAGTCTGTGAAAAAGAGACAGAGACAAAAAGACAGGCACCTCCAACAGGAGCTTCCCACCACCATCCGCCCTCGATTTCAGCCGGCCCAGATCACGGGTACACACACACACCCAACATGCTCAGGGAGGCCCCCGACTCAACCCCAGGCCTCTCCCTTGTGTTCAAGCTGTGTCATCCTGCCCCACCACCTGGCCCTGTGTGACCGCTCTCCTTGAGTATGGGCTAGAGCTGCTGACTTTCTCCCAAAAAACAAAACGCAACGAAAGTAAAGGGATGTCACGTCTGAGGTCAGGCTATAAATGACCGTGACCTCTGTCTTGCGGCATCCTCTCAGGCTCCTCTCTGCTCACTGTGATGAGGTGGGTGCATGTTGTGAGCTGCCCTGCAAAGAGGCTGCTGTGGCAGGAACTGAGGGCACACCAGGGAACAGCCAGCAAGGAAGGGAAGCCCTTCATCTTACTGGCTTCGAAGGACTAAATCCAGACAGTAACTATATAAGCGAGCCTGAAAGTGAGCCAGTCAAGCCTTGAGATGTCTGCAGTCCCTTCTCCTCCATCTCCTCTTGGGATCCTGGGCACACACGCACACACACCTGGCGTGTTTTAAAAGATGTTGGGTCTAGGACTTGAACTGCGAAGTTAGTCATGTGGGATCCAGCCACCTTAACCACCATGCCACTCACTGGCCCCTGATGATTTTTTTTTTTTTTTTTTTTTTTTTTTTTTTTTCCATTTGGTACATGCTCTTGCTAAAGAGAAACAGAGAGAAGATAGACAGTAAGAGGGAAATGAGAAGTCATCCCTGGAGGGATGGCCACACCACAATCCCTTCTGCTCCATTCTCCTGGGAATTTGGGCATACACGATGCCAGGCATGATTTTCAAGCCATCGGGTCCAGAACTTGGTTCACGGTCAGCCATGTGGGAGTCTAGCCCCTCAACCACCACACCACCTGCTGGCCTCATGATGTGTTATCTAACCTACTAGAGATATTTGTTATGCAACAATATGTAACTAATACAGTCACCATAGTCAAAATAACAACCATAGCTAGCACTAAGTGAGAGTTTGTGCGCATGGATCGATAATACGCCCTCCATGTATGACAGAAGCAAAGAAACTAGACCAAGGTAACGTAAGGCAAATTAGTACAGAGATTAGTAATAATACTCTGATATTGAACTCTATTAACACTGTACTGGGTTGCTATCAATTCATTGTTTATCATCACTCTTAGGAGCTAGTAACCAAGTTA
>NW_006199858.1:541-910 GCF_000334495.1 Tupaia belangeri chinensis | reverse complement strand
ACCTTAGAGTATGAATCTCAGACCTGGTGGCTTGAAAAACATGCTGGGCATGTGTGCATGCATGCCCCAAATCCCAAAGTGTGGGAAAATTGGGAAAGAAAGAACTGTGGCATGATCCAATCCCATAGAGGGTGCTTTCTCACTTTGTTTCTCTCTCATTAAGTGCATGTTGCTTCTGGAAAATTAAAAGAAGAAGAAGAGGAAGATGACATAGTTTTTGATAGTTTAACTAGAAACAATTTTCCAAAAAAAATGTACAAGTTTGAGAAAAATGTTAGAAAGAATGCTGATACTTAAATAAGGGCCAGCCCTGTAGAGCAGTGGGTAAGTCCTGTGTAAAGGAGGCCAAATCCTTCCTGGCTGACCAGG
>NW_006199858.1:0-263 GCF_000334495.1 Tupaia belangeri chinensis | reverse complement strand
GAGAAAGGGGACCTCATCAAGGAAAACGAAGAAAAACTAAAAAAAGAAATAAAAAATGTTATAGAAAAGTGGAAAGACATCCCATGTTTTTGAATTGGAAGAAGTAAATCTAATGTCAATTCTACCCAAGTTAATTTACAAATGTAATGCAATTCCAATCAAATTACTAAAGACATTCTTCACAGAAATAGGAAAAATAATCATAAAGTTTGCCTGGAATCCTAAGAGGCCGTGTATCACCAAGGCAATACTGTGCAAAAAGA
>NW_006199857.1:0-1131 GCF_000334495.1 Tupaia belangeri chinensis | reverse complement strand
TGCCTCATGATTCTGCTGACTGAGAAGCCTGGGGCCCTCGAAACCTATGTTATAACAAGGCCAGGATGAGCAGAGGGAAGGCAGGGGTGTGCAGTTAGGGGAGAGAACACGAAATGCTTCTCCACTTTCTCAGCTTGTCCCCCATGATCCCAGCTGACAAGATGGGGTTCTTCCAGGAGGCCCCACCTCTTAGAGGTCTCGCCACCTCCCAAAGCCATTGCACTGGGGACCAGGCTTCTAGACATGAGCCTCTGGGGATAAGCCATCCCCAAAACATACCAAGTATCCAGAGGTGAGCAACAGGAGCTTACTAGATACTGAGGGTGGGGGACTTGTCGATGACCTGGTGAGAAGAACCCTCAGCAAACCTGGACTTGGCAGCTCAAGGATGAGGCCTCACCGTGATCCTCAGAGGACAGCCAGTGACGTGTGGGGGGTAGGAGGGAGTCCCTGTGAACACCTGAAGAGCTGAGGTGGTGGAGGTGGGTTACCCTGAAGTGGGGACACGTGTGTGCATCTCTGAGGGAGGAGCTCATAAGCTCAGTGCAGTGTTGGACTGAACGAGACTTGGGGAAGCAATCCCAGTCGAGGATGATGAATCTTCAGAAAGATCTGTCTGTCAGGAACAAAAAAAGTCATACAAGAAATTAATGAAGGAATGGGAGCCAGAGACCTGTCACATCACATCTGCAAAGACAGAGTCCCTCTGTGCACAGCGAGACTGAGAGACCCAGAGCCACCAAGAGAAAGGAACCAAGATCCCTGTGGACAAGAGGGAGCTGGTAGAGAAGCGTCTCCCCTCTCCTCTCTGCACATGTCCCTGACTTCTGCCTGAGTTCTGGTGGGCCCTGAGTGCCCCCTGGTGGCCCTGAGCCCTGCAGAGTTTGTGTCTGGGCTCACACTGAGGTCCCCTCACTGTGTCTCTTGCACAGTAATAGATGGCCGTGTCTTCGGGGGTCACAGAGCTCAGCTGCAGGGAGAACTGGTTCTTGGACGTGTCTCTGGAGATGGAGCTGCGGCTCTTCAGGGCTGGGCTGTAGTATGTGCTACCATCATAGCTGATGTACCCAACCCACTCCAGCCCCTTCCCTGGAGGCTGGGGGGACCAGTGCCCATAATAAACCCCTGTCG
>NW_006199856.1:0-997 GCF_000334495.1 Tupaia belangeri chinensis | reverse complement strand
CCCGGACGTTATGGGGCAGAGATCTGTTGTCTCTGCTGAGCCTTGCCTGAAATGCAAAGTGAAGATTGCTATCTTTTTGGTTTGGGGGTTTTTTTACAGTGATTTTTTTACTATAGGGTGAGCACACTCTCTGGAGAGACAGAGAGATACAGAAAGCAAGAAATCACCCCCCAGAGGAATGGCCATGCTGCAATCCCTTCTCCATTCTCTTTGCAATCCCTTTTCCTCCATTCTCCTCTCAGGATTTTGGGCATGCATGCACACACGCCCAATGTGAGTTTTCTTTCTTTTTAGAGAGGATTTTTCTATAGTGCATGTGCTCTCGCCAGAGAGGCAGAGAAAGGAGACAGAGAGACAGAAAGCGAGACATCATCCCCCAGGGGGATGGCCATACCACAATCCCTTCTCAAGTCTCCTCTTGGGATTTTGGGCATGCACTCACATGTGTCTAGAGTTTCAAGATGCTGAGTCTGGGACTCGAACTGTGATCAACTATGAGGGAGACCGGCAATGTATTCATTACATCATCTGCTAGTCCCTCCTGTGTGAGTTTTTTTGTTTGTTTTGGTTTTGGTTTTTTTGAGAGGTTTTTGCTATAGGGCGCGTGTGCTTGCCAGAAAGACAGAGAGACAGAGAGACAGCAAGAAATCACCCCCGGGGATGGGGGGTGGGATGGCCACGCCTCAGTCTCTTCTCCTGCATTTTCCTCTTGGGATCTTGGGCACGCATGCACACAGACATGCCCAGCGTGCCTGGTGTGAGTTTAAGCCACCGGGTCCGAGACTAGAACCATGGTCGACTACATGGGAGTCCACAGTAACCAGTATACCGTCAGCTGATCCTATGCTGTTGTTTTAAGCTGCTGAGGGTAGCGTGCTACTTAGTTAGAGATAACAGTGTGTGGTGTGAGCAGGTCTGAGGCTGGGACATTGACAATGCCATTGTAGCTGCTTATTTCAGCTCTACCCTTTTGCAAATGTCAGAGGTCTCTGAACGG
>NW_006199855.1:0-1116 GCF_000334495.1 Tupaia belangeri chinensis | reverse complement strand
GACGTGCAGTAGGTACTGTGCACATGTGTCCTCAAGCACGTGCAGTAAGTAGTGCATGTGCAGTGTCCTGAGGACGTGTAGTAGGTACTGTGAACATGTGTCCCCGAGCACGCGCAGTAAGCAGTGCATGTGCCTGTGACCTGAGGACGTGCAGTAGGTACTGTGCACATGTGTCCTCAAGCACGTGCAGTAAGTAGTGCATGTGCAGTGTCCTGAGGACGTGTAGTAGGTACTGTGAACATGTGTCCCCGAGCACGCGCAGTAAGCAGTGCATGTGCCTGTGACCTGAGGACGTGCAGTAGGTACTGTGCACATGTGTCCATGATCACGCTCAGTAGGTTGTATGCACATGTGTCTCCAAGTGCACACAGTAGGTAGTGCTCCATGTGTCCCCAAGCATGTGCAGTAGGTAGTGCTCCACGCGTCCCCGAGCATGTGCGGTAGGTAGTGCTCCATGTGCGCCTGAGCATGTGCAGTAGGTAGTGCTCCTTGTGTCCCCGAGCATGTGCGGTAGGTAGTATATGTGCACATGTCCCTGAGCATGCGCAATAGGTAGCGTGTGTGCACGTGTCCCTGAGCACGCACAGTACGTAGTGAGCACGCCTATGTCCTGAGCATGGGAAGAAGGTAGTGTGCACGTGTGTCTCTGAGCACGCGCAGTCGGTAGTACTTGCACGTATCTCTGAGCACGCGCAGTAGGTAGTGTGCGCCTGTGTTTTGAGCACTGCCGCAGGCTGGCCACTGCCTGGGTGTCTGCGTCCTGGCTCCCAGCCCCATGTCCCACCGTGCTGCCACCTTCACTGTGACAAAGGCGGAGATGACTGGCCCACTGTCAGTTGTGACCACCTGGGAGGTAACATGCGGGCAGCTGTGCTCACACCCAGATCCTCACACACCACTCCTGCACACAGGCGAGGTGCCCCGCCCTGGCCCTCCCCAAGGCCAGCCCTGAGGCCAGCCCATCCCTCTCTCCCCTTACTGAGGCCAGCCTGGCCAAGCCCGCCCAGCTCGCTCTCCTGTGCTGTGGCCCCTCCTGGTGGCTTCCAGGTCCCGACCTGCTCCTCATCCAGCCCACATGGTGACATCAGTTTGAGTCCCAGACCTGGCAGCTTTCTT
>NW_006199854.1:0-790 GCF_000334495.1 Tupaia belangeri chinensis | reverse complement strand
GATAAATAATACTAAATAAATAACTAAAAAAATTTATAAAAAAGTTAACATATGTCATTTCAGTGTAATATTAAACACAAACGCCCATGATTGTCTGAAAACGTTATTAAAAATATTCCACCTAAGGCACCAGCAGTTGGAGTACTGGCTATGTTGCTGGACTCCCATGTAGTCGACTGCGGTTCAAGTCCTGGGCCCGATGGCTTAAATTCACACCGGGTGCTTGCGAATGTGTGCCCAAGACCCTGAGAGGAGAATGGAGAAGGGATTGCGTCGTGGCCACCCCTCCTCCCCGTGGGGCTGATTTCTCGCTGTCTCCCTGTCTCTCTCTGGCGAGCACATGTGCCCTATAGCAAAAACCTCTCAAAAAACTATTCTACCTAAATACTTATATAAGGCTAACTTTTTTTCATAAAGTTCAACCAAAATAACAGATTGAATTATGTAAGCAGACATGAAAATCCTCTGATCTTCTAATGAGACAGAGATAATCCATACAAACAAAATTTCTTTTGGAGTCCTCATATCCTAAGAGCATATACTATCCTAAAACCTAAATAAACGTTTGAGAAAGGCTATTTTCACAGCTCTGTCCAGGACACAGGGGGACGAGGTGACAAAGAGAGCTCAGTGCGCGACAGAAAGGGTCAGGGCAGTCTGGGGTCTCAGTCCCGAGGGCGGAGTCCAGGACGGGAAGCCAGGCACTGGGAAGTCCCCTTCTCCCTGAGTTTCACTTCTTTCTCTCGGATCCCGTGTAGTGTCCTTCTGCCCGGACACTCCTGACGCGGCC
>NW_006199853.1:0-495 GCF_000334495.1 Tupaia belangeri chinensis | reverse complement strand
CAAGAAAAGCAGTTTTGAACTGGTAAGAAAAATTTCTTGAAACTTAAAGCCTGGAAACAGATTAGTATTCTGTTCAAACAGTAGGTACATCAGGAGTTCTTGTTACACAATTCAAATAAAGGAAGCCAGCTGTTTCAAGTCCATGTGAATTATTTTAATAGTTATTAACTTCAAGATACTCCATGACACTATACAGAAAGCAAGATCATGAACATTATGGCTTATGGTAGGAAGTATGTTATGAGGTCCACAAATAAATCATTTATTCTCATTGATTACTAACCATACTAGAGAGTACAATATTAAAATATATAACATTCTCAGTAAATTAATCTTCACTTAGAAAATCTGATTATTACACATAAAATAGAGCATTTAGAATTTTCATTTAAAAATACAAATCTTACAAAAACTTTCAGAATTTTTAGAATGAGAATTTTAAAAGTCAATGCTAAGAATTTTACTTTCAGATAATAGGAATCTTAAAATATTATG
>NW_006199852.1:0-1183 GCF_000334495.1 Tupaia belangeri chinensis | reverse complement strand
ATTTGCTGAAGAGATTTTCCTTTCCCCACTGAATTTTTTTGTCCCCTTTGTTGAAAATCAGTTCTGCATGTTCAGGGATTAATTTTATTCCATTGATTTACTGAATCCTGAATTCTGTAAATTCAGAAGTGAAGGCATCAAAAAAAAAAAAAAGCCTGTTTTTGTGCAAATACCATGCTGTTTAAATTACCACAGATCTGTAATATATTTTGGGGTCAGAGAGTGAGTTGTCTCCTACTCCATTCTTTTTACATAGTATTGTTTTGACAATGCAGGGTCTTTGATGATTCAAGTTAAATTTATGATTTTTTTTTAAGTCTGTGAAGGACATTTCTGGTAATTTGGTCAGGATTGCATTAAATTTATAGATTAATTTTGTTAGAATACATATTTTGATTATATTAATTTTTCCAATCAAGTAACATGGATTGTCTCCACATTGTTGTATCCTTTTTAATTTCTCCTTTAGTTTTTCATAGTTTTCCTCATAGAGGTCTTTGACTTCTTTGGTTAGGTTTATTCCTAGGCATCTTACACTTTTTGAGGCTATCACATATGGGCTTGCATTTTTTTTTCAATTCTACAATGCCTCACTCTGTTCACTGTTAGTGAATAGAAATGCTACAGACTATTGCATGTTGATTTTGTATCCTACCACTTTACTGTATTCATTTATCACTTCTAGGAGGTTTTTAGGACAAATAGTGCTGGAAAATCTGGGTATCCACCTGCAGAAAGATGAAACTGAACTGCTATTTTTCACCATTATCCTATTTGAATACATTTACTTTATTCTCTTGTCTGATTGCATTGGCTAGGAGTTCCAGCACTATATTGAAAAGGAGAGGAGAAAGTGGGCAGCCTTGTCTTGTTCCAGTGTTTAGTAAAAAAATCTTTCATTTTTTGCCCCTTCATTATGAAAACTCACATATAGGTTTTTCATATATGGCTTTTATTGTGTTGAGAAATGTTTGTTCTATTCTGATTTTGCTGAGAGTCTTAATCACAAAGGGATATTGTATTTTATCAGATGCTTTTTGTTTTCCAATTGATACAATCACATAGTTTTTATCTTTTCTTCTGCTAATATGATTATATTCTGCTATATTACTTTTATTATTTTGTGTACAGTGAGTCACTTTTGATCCATGAAATAACGCCTACCTAGTTTTTGTGTATAATC
>NW_006199851.1:0-914 GCF_000334495.1 Tupaia belangeri chinensis | reverse complement strand
CTTATGTCAAAACTGTGTATTGGGAGGTAAAGCATGGAATCGACCTAACTGCTCAACTGATGAATGGATAAAGAAAATATGGCACAGATGCACAATGGAATACTCCTCAGTCTTAAAGATCCAAGATCCACTGTCATTTGACAGGAAATGGATGAACCTAGACAGTATAACGCTAAGTAAAATAAGTCAGGCTATAAAATACAAATACATGTTCCTGTTTAACATATACCAGTGTCCTCACTCTTTGGTGGAAGCTAAATGATTTGATGGCACACGAAGAAAGACAGTAATTGAAGATATTAGAAGCTGCACAGGTCGGGGCATTTAGAGAAACTGTTTAATAGACACAAGAATGCAAGTGAACAAATGGAATAGGTTATGGAATAGTGTGCTACAGCAGAGAAAAAATAATTTATTGACAATTCAATAAAAATCAATCCTCAAAATAAAAAGACAAACAAGTGGAACAACTATTAAATATACATAACATAGTGTGATGTTCAATGTTGAAGATGATGAACATATTTACATCCTTAAGTTGGTTATAACACATGTATATGCTTTTTAAAAACCATTCCCACAAATATGTACAATGATTATATGTAAGCCAAAAATTACAATAAAATAGAGAAATTATGAAAAATGAGCACAGGAATTTTTTTGTGTTAGATAAGGTTAAGACAAGATAAAACATTAGGAATTGGGCTTTGCAAAAAATGTTACACTTGATTTTACTTAGATAAATTTATTTATTGTTTTATAAAAGGTTTTTCCTATAGGGCATGTGTGCTCACTGGACAGACAGACAGGCAGAAAGTGAGAAATTCCCTTTTGCTCCCACTTAAATAAATTTTAAAATCACAGCATCTGGGGCCAGAAGGTAGAGTGTTGTTTAAGGCACTGAATCTCACATG
>NW_006199850.1:61451-62321 GCF_000334495.1 Tupaia belangeri chinensis | reverse complement strand
GAGGAGAATGGAGGAGAAGGGATGGGGCGGGGCCATTCCCCCAGGGGAATGATTTCTCACATTTTCTTTGTCTCTCCTCAGCAAGTTCATGTGCTCGAAGGTGAAAAATTATATATAAAAAAAGAAAAAGTAGATTTAATATTACTAATGTGAATAACTTAATTAATTTCATACATGTAGCTTTGTAGCTACTCAGTACTGATAAAATTAAAACTCAAAAGCGGGGAGAACTCCGAGGAACACCTGAGCTGATCAGCACCGAGGACAGCGCCCGGTAGCGCCTGAGCCCAGGTCTCCCTCCAGCCTGGACTCGCACCGGGGAGCGAGCTCACGCGCTCTGGCTTGGACACATCCCCACACACATCCGGTCGCAGACACACACCCCGCTGTGCAACGACAGAATCCCACCTACAATCACCCCAGGTCACAGCCTCACAGTTTTTCGAGATCTGGCTTCATTTTGACGCTGACAGAAGTGGTTACCTGGAAGGAAAAAAGCTGCAAAACTCGATCCAGGAACTCCAGCAGGCGCCAAAGAAGGCTGGCTTGGAGTTATCGCCTGGAATGAAAACTTCAGTGGCTCAGTGTGGGCTGAGATGACGAAAAAATAGAAAGTGTAGAGTTGGCTCATGTATTACCCACAGAAGAGAATTTCCTCTGCTATTCCGATGCCAGCAGCTGAAGCCTGTGAGGAGTTCATGAAGACGTGGAGAAAATATGACACTGATCTCAGTGACTTTATAGATACAGAGGGATTTAAAAGACCTGCTAGAAAAGGCAAACGAGACTGTCGGTGACACACAATTAGCGGAGCACACAGACCTGATGCTGAAATTGACTGATTCGAATAATGATGGGAAGCTGGAATGC
>NW_006199850.1:56306-61382 GCF_000334495.1 Tupaia belangeri chinensis | reverse complement strand
AAGAGTTCAGTAAGGCATTTGAGTTATATGATCAGGATGGAAATGGATGCACAGATGACAATGAATTCGATGATTACTGAAGGAGCTGTGTGAGGAGAATAGACAGGATCTGGGCACTAATAATATACCAGCATACAGGATCTGGACACTAATATTATACCAACATACAACATAACAGCTTTGTCCGATGGAGGTAAGCTGCACTGAAGGAATGGGTCTTGCTGATATTCTCTCTGCTGAGGACAACTAGGATTGGTGGCCACACCCACTCGCTAGTGATGCATTGTATCTACAAAGAAACTGAACACTGTAAGGGGCATGGTGGGGTCTTTTATATCTGTAAATTTAGCTGCATATAGATAACTACTCAAGATGTGGGGCTTGTTCTTTCAGCTTGTTTCCACACTGTGTAATGTACAGTTTTTGCAACTCTATAATTGAAGAGTAGAAAGTCTCTGCTTAGGCCAGTGAGTACACTCAATTTAAAAAAAGTAAAAATTAAAACTAACATATTCTTGTTTTCATAAATAGACCTGTACAAGTTTTTCCTAAAAATGTTACCAGGATGTAGGATTTATTCTAAAATTCTAGTCTCTGATGTGTAAATGCACATTCGTTATTGAATAAGAGAATATACATGAAAAAACAAGCGTTCTTATTTTAGACAATCACAGGGCTGCCCCTCAAAGTATTTCTAAGATACCATTGACCATTATTAAGATGTGCTGTTGCATCTAAAATACTCACCAAAATAACAAGAAATAGGCGATTGTGTTATGAAGGTAACAGTCTCACTAAAGAAGATTTAGTTTACTAACCAGCAACATCTACTGCTTGAGTCTATACCAAATTATTGACTCAAGTGTATCCGGTGACAAGGAAAGGTAGCAGAAGATGATTAAAAATCCATCTGATTCTATGCCTGTATTTCCAACAAGCCTACTGTTAGAGTCTGCCCTTAATCCATTTACTAAACTGTTTTTATGTGTTACAGATTATAATTATTCTAGTAACTTGCTGCTTTATGTCATATTCTGTGTAATCTCTGACTGAAAATAATGGACTGATGTCTAGTTTGCACACTTCCTGGATTTTTGTTCATTTCCACCAAGAGTATCTGCTGCCTCGGAAAATATTTTTTTCTAGCTATAACAACTCTATTTTTTACTACTTAATTGAATTTTTATGTAAAATTCATAGCACCCTGATTATTGAATGTTAAATCATCAATACTTTCATGTATTCTGTGGATTCTGTATTTCATGTTGAGATCAGCATTCAAATAGTTCTATTTCTATCTGCAAATAGTTGTGAGGTTTTTTTTATCTGATGAGAAATGCTAATATAATCATTTGTCTTACATAGCAAAGAATGTCTAAAACATTCTTGGACCCATATTCGAGTCACGGTTTCACATATCTGTAGATGGAACACCTATATGTACTGGTTGATTAGCTTTGCCTCTAGTGTGAAAATGGAAGCACTAACATTAGGCTGAATGTAACTATTAAGGATAGATAAAGAAGAAAATAACCTTAAAAAAAACTTAAAGGCTGCAGCCAGCAGGTGATGTGGTGGTTAAGGCACTGGATCCCTCAAAGGCTCATTAAAAAAAAAAAAAAAAAAAGAATTATCCAATTTTATTCGTTGTCATTGGGAAGCCCTCTGTTGGAGCTGTGACCTGAGGGCATCCTCACTGCACGTGGCTCATTACTGTTAGGCCTGCCTGGTCTCCAGCAGAGCTCTGTCTCTGACCAGCCCAGGTTCCTCCCACGTGTCCTGCTGCTGGGGAAAGCCTGTGCTCCTCTACATGCTGGGCTGCTTTCCTACAGGGTCCACAGACCTGTTTCCTAGGATTTCACCTGGAGTCTTCCCCTTCAGCATGGTGACTTGCTGGCCTGTATTGGTTAGTCAATTTTATTAGGAAACTACTGTTTTCTATCAAACTTTCCTCCCATGTTTAGGTCAAATGAATGAAGGTTCTTTCTTTGAGCCTCAGCTTATTCCCTTCTTGGAACAAGACAAAATTGGGGGGGGAGGAGTGCTGACAGTCATGAATCACCTCGATTCCTCACCAGGATCAGACACACAGATCACAGAGGAGTAATATACCACGCGTGACCTGGCTCCCTGTGCACAGTGCTTGGGGCCAGCCCATAGGATAATGTGCCTCTGATTCCTGTGTGTCCCCACAGTGGCACCACACCCAGCACACAGTCCGTGTCTGCAGGGCTGAGGTAAACTGACTCCTCGCTGATGCCCCCACAGGAACCCACCCACTGCTTAGGCTGTGGGCCAGACTCCCTGTGTTCTGCCATGTCTCCCTCCAGGTGGGATGCTGGCCTCTGGGACTGTCCTCCCTTCCCACCTCGTCTTCCATGTGCTGTTGCTCTCATGCCAATCACTGGACCTGGGTCTCCCAGTGCTCTGAGTGTCCTTCCCACCCTGCCCCTCCATCCCAGCCTCCTCACTGCCCCCCACCCCAGCCTCCTCACTGATGTTCCTGCCATGCTTTTCTCCACCGTCTCCTCGTCCCCATATCCAGTCTAGTATCTGAATTCCTTCATCTTTCAACCACAGTGATTTTTCTAGAATGCAGGTCTGATTAGGGCTCTCCCTGTATACACACCCCCATGGTGCACATCATCCTCAGGATAAAAGCCAAGGTTCTCCGTGAACTCACAAGGCCTTCATCACTGAACAAGTTCATCCTCCATCTCACTTTCCCGCTGCTCTCTCCCCTCCAGTCTCCGTCTAGAATTACTAGCTGTCCCCCTGACTTTCCACACACTCTCTTTTCTGAGCCTTTGTTTATGATGCTGACTCCCTAAAAGGTTTGCTTTTCTCATCCACCTAGATTACCTCAACTCCTGGGCCAGGTCTCAGTATAGACATCACACCCTCCTGGCAGGGGTCTCCCAGCACTAATTATAAAGGTTATATTTACCGGTTTATTCAGTCACATGGGATTTCTCTGATGCCTCATTCATTGAGGGGCGGCACAGACCCTGCGGCATCATAACTGCCTCATACGTAGGAGCCGTTTGCTAAATGAACACAGGTTTTCTTTTTGTAATTTAGAATTTATTTTACTGACTAATGCATGTATTAAGTTTAAAAGTTTGAAGAAGTCTGTGTTCATGCCCATAGCACAGCAGTTAAGTGCTAGGTGGAGGAAGCTGTGTCCCACAAGGCTGACCCAGCCCTGAGCCCCACATGTTCAAGTCCCAGCCCTGGCAGCAGCACACGGGGTGCACATGTGTCCAGGAATCTGAAGGGATGAAGATCTGAACAGTAAAGGGTTGCTAAGAGACCAGGCCCTTTGGGGGTGATGCTCTCTCTCTCTCTCTGTCTTCCTCTCTCATGTGCACACATGTGCCCTCTAGCAATAAAAAGAAAAAGAAAAAAAAAAGTTCCTAAAGTGACAAGTATATTTCCTCCTCCAACTCATTCACAATTTTAATTCTTCCAAATTCCTTTCCTAGACACAACCGCTGTGACCGTTTGCACAGCCCTACACAGAGAGGTTTCCCTCTATTCCTTTATGTAGGAGTTTAGTTACTGTATATATTCTATCGACACTTTTGTTTTCCATTAATGATATAAATCAGATTTTTTTAATTTTTAAAAATCTATAAAGTACAGCTAAAATTATTCCTCTTCTGCACTAACAGAGTTTTTTCTGGGCACACAGCCACCCAGATGAGAACTGTGTTCTCTGTTCTCCCTTGAGACTCCCGGTGTTCAGGTGACTAAATTCTGGTCGGGAAGATGAAGCAGATGTGAAGTTGTAAGTTTTGCCCTTAAAGGAGCAAACCTTTCCTCCTTCCCCGCTTTCCTGCCCTGCTCATGAATCATGGCCATTGTCTTAGGTTCCTCAGGTCAGTGGTAAGGGCAACCCCGTGGGAACCTAGGGGCTAGACATCCTCCTGGTGCAGACATGGCCTAGGGGCCTGGACTGCCAGCCCACATCATGCGAGACACTTACAAGCCTTTATCCTGTTTCATACCTTTTGTTGGGTGTCTATTGCACACAAATTAATATCCTAACTAATATGTGTGGAGAACAGGGCTTTCCAGGAGTGGGGGATGTGGCCTGCTCTGGAGGCAAGTAGAGAGGTGCTGACAGCGTCCACCACAGCGTGCTCCTGGGGCTTTTGCTAAATTGGAGTAAAGGAGAGCTGGGACACAGGAAGATTGAGGACTGTCACTTCTTCCACCTTTGTAAACATGAGGGCTTCCCAGAGGAAGTGTTTGGGCTCCCCAGGTATTAGTTTCAGGAGTTATGTTTTTTCACGTCCCGCCCGCTCTACAACAAGATCTTTTTTCATACAAGCCAGGGTCAGGCTCTCCTCCGCTGCCTTCTCCCCCTCCTCCTCCCCCTCTGCCTCTTCCTACTCCTCCTCCTGTTTTTCCCCTTGTACCCCCGTCTGATGCCAGATGCAAAACATTTTTTCGAGTGCTCTCAGATCAACCAGTTCTCTATCATTTCTTGCTTTTAGTCTTCAATAATAACTATAGAAAGTGCTGGAAATGCACACTCCTTATACAAGAAGGGGCTGCTTGTAAGAGATCAGGCCTGGGTTGCACCAGCCTCTCCAGTTGGGACAAGTAAATTGCCTGAAGGGGACACCAGGTTTGCCTCCTATGAAAGGCAACTCACTGTGTGTTTCTCATTCCATGTGAGTGTGCTCCATCTCTCTGGGCTCCGTGGAACTGCAGACCAGGGTGCAATGGGGGGAAGTGTCCAGACTCCCACCCCGGCTGTCTACACAGGGATGGCTGTGCTCTCTCCCAGGCGGCGACAGTTCTCTATGGATGTGGGGGTGAGGTCTAGAGGAGAAACCCCTCGGGTGGAAAAGGACTGAAGGGTCATGTAGCCTGTGTTCCCTGAGGGGTCTGTGCTCCCAGCCTGATGTGGACAGTTGACCTGAGACAGGCGAGCCCAGGTCCCTCATGTACAGTCCCCTGTGATCACCAGAGGCATATTCTAGCCCTTCACTGTCTTCTGTTTGTTATCCAGGAATCACAACACCCAGTTTATGCTCCAAGGATGATGATCACATGGTGTGAATA
>NW_006199850.1:52533-56081 GCF_000334495.1 Tupaia belangeri chinensis | reverse complement strand
GACAGAGAGAGACAAAGAGAGAAAGCAGAAAATAATCCTTCAGAGGGATGACCATGCTGCAATCCCTTTTCCTCCATTCTCCTCTCAGGATCTTGGGCATGCACGCACATGGGCCCGGTGTGAGTTTAAGCCACCGGGTCTAGGACTCAAACCATGGTCAGCTACATGGGAGTTCAGTGACATAGCCATTGTGCTAACTGCTGGTCCCAGGTCCGAGGGATTTGGTGCTTACCATGACTAATATAGATGACGATTACAACCCCAGAAGGGTGGCCAGTCTTGCAGATAATTTATATTTTAAAGTTTCAAGTTTATTAGAGATATAGACAGAAAGAAATGAAAAGAAAGCTCTGTCATGGAGCAGAGAACTTGCAAAGGTCTTCTTGTTTAAGAATTACATGATTTGCTAATAACCATGACCTTAAATAGCTTAGGAAATAGTACAATGGACCAAGAGATGAGGAAATCACATGACCTGGGCGTCGATCAGTGTCCCACATTGTGCCACATTCCCAAGCCAAGGGACTGATCCCAGGGGGACCTTCTTAGGGGAAGGTAATGCTCAGGGACATGGAGCTGAGGTTGGCTTTCCAGGAACAGAGAAAAGGGGAAAGGATCTGTTGGCAAGTTTGAGTCCCCGAACATATTCATGTCTCAAGTCAGTCTCATCCCTGCCCTTCCGAGGTAAATTCCATGTTAAATCTCTTTGATAAAACTGCTAACTTATGACAGAAATCCAAATACCATTTGTTTTTAACTCAGGCTCTGAAGAGTCCAATATTCTCTCCATCACTGAAGTACAGTTCTTAGAAGTGGAGCCTCAGGCACCTAAATCTGAAAGTAATAAAATGAGCTCTAACCAATCATAGGGTTTAGAAGACGGAATTAAAACTTAAATACTACCATTTGAATAATTTTTCTTTTATTAAGAGGTTTTTGCCTTAAGACACATGCACTCACTGGGGGGAGAGAGAGAGAGAGACAGCAAGAGAGAAAGCAAGAAATCACCCCCAGGGGGTATGGCCACATTGCAATCCCCTGCCCCTATTCTCCTTCTGAACGTACATGGGTCCAGTGTGATTTTCAAGCCACCACGGGAACCATGGTCAGACAGGTGGGAGTTCAGTGACATAACCATTAAGTCATCTACTGGTCCGAGTGTTTGGAAGAGTTTTCAAACATGTCAGCTCTTTTCATCATTCCTAAGCTGTGCTATTAACTCATTAACAGTTTTTGAGTGGAAAAAAAGAACTCTATTGATACATTGAGTATATACAATATTTTTGTTTGATTGACGTACCATATATTTATCCATATAATTATATGCTTTTCCATCAAGACCAATATTTTAAGGCTTTATATTTAGAGAAATGCAGTCTGAAACATTCTCTGAATTACTCATGGCCACCTGTCTCTAAAGCTCTTTACACACAGTTGCCAAGACTTATTATTCTGTGTGAAGATACTGGATTCTCACAGGGGTGCAGGGCATTTCTTAGAGCAAAGGACCAAAAGTGTCCTTTTAGGAGTGGATCAGCACCGTGGGCCTCTGCTTCTTGTGCTGGGACCAGGCTCCTGGGTTTCCTCCTGATTGTGATCTTCTTCAAGACCAATAGGAAATTTCAGGTTATAGAATTTCAAAGAAAACTAATAAGAGAAACACCTACCCTGGGATCAGGATCACTTTTGGTATTGAGATTTAGATAAAGGAAGGTGTAGAAGTTAGATTTATAGCCAAATTTGGAAGACACAAAGAAGATAAGGTGTCTGAGACAGGGCCAATTGCACAATGAATTCTGGAATCTCGGGGCTTACATCATTCCTGAGCTTATTCTGATAGTTCTCCAACATGAACATCATGTCCTTCCAACATCTCCAGGGAACCCCTAGGGACCACTCCTTAGCACATACGGCACCTTCCTAGGTGGCTACTTTCTATGTACTGTCCCCCTGGATACCCTTGGGAGCGGCACCTGAGATGGTGATTTTCCTCCCACCATCATTGCTCCTGGGATTACAGTACTCTATAACCAGTTTCCTCCTCAGAGGACAAACGACTACCTCTGAGTTTGTCTAGTGCAAAATGAGTTCCATTTCACAATTTAATTTTTATGATATGTCATTTGAAAACAGTTGTACAGGGCTAGGCTCATAGCATTGTGCATTGTGTATTGGGAGCTGCATTCCACATGGCTGATCACAGTTCAAATCCTAGTCCCTGAAGCTTGAAAAACATGCTGGGCACATGTATATGCCTCAGTTTCCAACCAAATGGTGAAGTGAACAAAAAAGGATGGCAGTGTGTGTGATCACACTCCATTGGAGTATTTTATTTCTCTCTCTCTGGTGGGTGCATGCACCCTTTGGCAATCACAAAATAAAAATAGAATAGACAAAAATAGTTTTTTAATGCTTATAATGAAAACTGTTTTCAGGGACAGAAATTCTTCCTTACAACACTCTTCCTCATTAGGGATTTCTGTTTCTTAGAAACATCCACTTTTTTATTCCTTAAAATATTGAACAGAATTGCCATGTGATCCAAGGATTAGTTTTCTAGCTGTACACCCAAAGAAGTTATAACAGGAACTGAACAGATGTTTAGACACCCACGTTCATAACTCCATATGCCAAAAGCTGGGAGAGACCCCAGGTTCACCCTGGATGAATGGATAAACAGATGAACAAAATGTGGTATATTCAGACAGTGGGGCATTTATCAGCCTAAAAAGGAAGGAGATTCTTTTCCTATAACAAGGTGGAAACTTCAAGACATCATGCTAAGTAAAGTAAGCCATATGCAAAAGGAAAATATTGCATAAATCCACTCATTTTATGCACCTTGGCTAGTCAAATTCAGAGACAAAAAAGGTTGAACAGTGGTTACCAGGGCTTGGGAGGAGAGAATGAGAAGTTATTGTTTAATGGGTAAAGGGCTTTAGTCTGAGAAAATGAGAGAATGGTGATGGCTGTACAGTACACATGTCGTTAGGGTCATAGGACTGTGCACTTACACAGTGGTAGGTACCCAACCTCTGTGGGTCGTCAGCCATGTACTAAACTGCAGTGCTGGAAGCAACATGATTGGTGACTTAGACACATGTGACCATGCTCCTGGTGATCTGGAGGGCTGGAAAAACAGGGTCAAGCTATGACCAGGATCTCTCTCTCATATGTGTGCAAACACTCTCTATCACTAGTAAACTTTTAAAAAGTGGTTAAGCTTTTAACTATCCCCACATTTTTTATCTCAAGCTTTTGATTTATTGGAGATATCAGGTTGCATACTGGGTAAATATTCCACATTCTGAGTTCAGCTGATGGCTTCCTCATGATATTGTTGTTTCTCTATCTCTTATGTTTTCTTTAGTCCCCTACCTGCTGCCATACCCTTTTGGTGCAAACTTGTGATTGTGTCATGCCAGCCCCTGCTACTGCTCACTCTATCAAGACATTAGGCTGCCTTGCTTTTTATGGCTGAGTAGTATTCTGTTACACAACAGAATGTGCCACACTTTTTCAATCCATTCATCTGTACGAGGGCATTT
>NW_006199850.1:49227-52100 GCF_000334495.1 Tupaia belangeri chinensis | reverse complement strand
GAGAGAGACAGAGAGATAGAAAGCGAGAAATCACCCCCCAGGGGGGATGGCCATGCCACAATCCCTTCTCCTTCATTCTCCTCTCAGGATCTTGGGCACGCACGCACACGCACCTGGCGTGAGTTTTAAGCCACCAGGTCCAGGACACGAACCGCGGTCGACTACATGGGAGTCCAGCAACATAGCCATTATGCTAACTGCTGGTCCCTGTGCAAGTGTTTTTCTGACTGAATGCATTTCTATCTTTTGGGTAGACACACAGGAGTGAAATTGCTGGATCATAGGATGAATGCAGAAGATTTAATGCTGAGTGAAGGAATTCAGGATATTAAAGAGAAGCATTGTCTGTCCCTACTTTATATCAAAGGTCTGCACTCTATGGAAGAAACTGAAAGATCAGAAGGTATAAAAGCTTGGAGAGCAACTGTGGATGCAAACAACGGTGTGGGAGTAGGGTAAACAGTGGGGTGCTGGAAGAAGGGAATGAGGGAAAAAAGGAAAAAAAAAACATTTAACAGACACAAAAATGTAAAACTGTTAAAGATGATGTGTATGGTATCTTTCTTTTTGTCCTTATCTCCATATTTCTTGTTCCAACCTTTTAGTATACAACATTTCAAAGACAGGAAAGAGGGATAATTACATAAAGAATTCTGATTACCCATTATTATATTTAAATATTGTCTACTGCATTTAGGTGTTTGCCCATGATAAAGCAGAGGTTATAGATGTGGGAGAGGAAAACCACAGAAATGAAGCTCTGGTTCATCTCATCATGACAAGGGTACAGGCTACCAGGATGCTGTTTCCCTGCTGACGCTGACTGTGACCCTGGCTTAGGACATGTTTTTCAGGTTTCCCTTCTGGGAGGTCATTCTCTCCTCCCTCTTCATATTGTACTCTTTGGAAGGAAGTCACTATGCATAGCCCACAATTTAGCATGGTGTGGGTGCCACCACGCCCACATAACACACAACTTAAAAGGTGGGAGTTAAGCTGTCTCTCTGAGGACAGTGTACCTACATACATATACATTATTTGAAATTCTTCTACATAGGGGATTTTGTTTCCTCTGCTCCATTTATTCACTTATGAAATTATACTGATGTAAATAAATGATTGCATAAGTGAATAGTATGAACTCGTTCCCACAACCGCCACCTTTTTTTTTTTCCTCTCAAACCTTTGATTTCTTGGGGAAATTGGGTCACTTCCTCTTACAGGCTGAAAGGGACTGTCTGGGGAAGCCCATTGTTGGTTTCCACTTCTTGCTTCTGAAGCTGCTCAAGATTCTGTGCTCTTCTTCCTGGGTCAGAGCCAGGTTCTGATCACTGTCTTGGACTCTGATGAACTTTGGCTCCATTTTTCTTCACAGTGTGGAATTCTCAGGTTTCCACACCTGTCCAGCAGCAGGTCAACCACTTCTTTAATGGAGGAAAGGCCCCTCTGTGTTGAGAAGAAGATGCTGATATAGGTAAAGGCAATGTCCCCAAATGCTGTCACCACATTTTCCACAAGCTTCCAAGGTGCCAACTTTTATGGTCCAGTCTTACAGGCTCATGCTAACTGTGTGTCCTGGCCAAAGCAGGTCCTCTCCAACCCCTGTCATCTTGCTCCTTATTGGCAACCTGCTGAATCTGGAATCTTTTGAGGGTGACATGGTAACAGCTCCTCCTTATACCTCTTCACACCAGTCCTAAATTGAGCTCTATGCTGTCTTTAAACCTCCTCATATTTGAGCATCTTCCTCCACCAGTCAGTGTCTTGTGTTTCCTATCGTGGTGGAAAGTTTGGATTCAGACTCACTGGAGTAGGTTCACTGTCCCTCAGATTTCCTCCCCACCTTGAAAGAGCCAGGTAGGAGGTAATATAGATTGAGTTTGAGTTCTGCAGATCCTATCACAATGCTTTCACTCAGCTCTGACAGGTAAATTTAGCCTTTCACTCTGTTCTTGAGGACCTCCCACAGACATGTACCACAGTATCAATTCTAGTAAACACCTCTCACACTCCCTCCTGAACATAGCACCTGGCAGCTCATGATCCTAGGCAATGTCTCTGGGGATTGGAATGATGCTGGGTGCCCCCAGATGCAATGCTCTGCACCCACAGTCATCCCATATGCAGGGAACTCAGTCCGGAAGCCAGGCTATCCCTCTCCACCGTCAAGTCCCAGTCAGTGGAACTTACACAGGACCCTGATGACCAGTTGTTGGTGCCAGTGGAGGAGGAAGAAAATATCAAGACCACCTGCACCTGGAGCCCATCACAGACAACCTAAGAACCCCGTCTATATTTTTCTTTTAATGACAGTACTGTGCTGTTTTGGTTATGATATCTTTGTAGTATATTTTTAATTCAAGCAGTGCAATGTCTCAGTTTTTGTTCTTTTTGTCAAAGTTGCTTTGGCTATGTGAGGTCTTTTGTAGCTCCACATAAATTTTCAGATATTTTTATTCCCTATGTGAAGAATGTCATTGGTGTGTGGATTGAAATTTCATTTAGTCTGGAGATCACTTTTGGTGGTATGGACATGTTAACCATATTATTTATTTCAATCCATGAACATGGGATATATTTCAATTTATTAGTGTGGTTCTTTCTTTCTTTCTTGTTTTTTTTTTTTTTTGAGTTTTTTGCTTTAGGGAACATGCATTCACCAAGGAGAGAGAGAGACAGTGAAAAGAAAAGTGAGAAGTCACCCCTCTAGCAGAGATAGTGTAATAAGAGAGTGGAATAGGGCAGAGGGCTAGACATGGGGTAAAAAACATATATATGAAAGTAGAAATGGAATATTTTGGATGATAACATGCATTATTAAGCCACTATGCAGTATATTCTAGATGGGAAACCACATTTAGAATGTTGTGATG
>NW_006199850.1:47769-49099 GCF_000334495.1 Tupaia belangeri chinensis | reverse complement strand
TTATTTTTATAAATTTATTTTATTTTATTTTAATTTCTTTTATACGTTCAATCCTATACATTCACTTAGCCTATAAAGTGAATTTTCTACCATCAATACATTTCTCACCAGTCCAGTTGGGGATACTATACATGTTATCATCAGTAGATTATAATCCACTTCTGTCCCATAAATGTCTTGCCAATTTTTCTCCTTAATGTCTTTCCTCAGACTCTCCTTCTCCTACCATCTTCCCACACTGTGTCCAGTATATATAACCATTTTCTGTGTTTCTATATCCTCTAGTCATTCAGTTTCAGCCCTAGAGTACGGACACTCAGTATGTATTAAGTGGAGACATACAATGTCTCTCCTTCATAACCTGGCTTCCTTCACTCAACAGTAAATCTTCCACATTTGTCCATGTTCTATCAAAAGCCATGGTTTTATTTTTTATGGCCAAGTGGTATTCCATAGAGTATGTGTGCCACAGTCTTTGAATCCATTCTTCTGTTCGTGGACATTTGGGTTGATTCCATGTCTTTTTGTTGTTGTTGCTCTTGTTGCATTTCAATCACCACAGTGTTATTAATCAGGCAGCAGTTTTCCCAAGTCTGGGAACATCATGCAAATCCAATTGTGCTGTTTTGAGGCTTCATAGTTTCAATCTTTTACAACCCTGGAACCCATAGGCCAAGGTTGAGAAGAAAAGCTTCAGAGAAGTTTTCGTTACTGCATTAATCTACTTAAATAAACAACAACAACAAAACCACCTTACCAGAAATCTGCCTAAATACTACTGTTAAAAGTGAACTGCTCATATCTAACACTCATAATCATATGTAGATGTGTTAAATGTTTGAAGGAGAAAAAGATGAATCACTGTGAATTAAGAAATTTAAATGACAAGAATGTATATTATATATGCAGTGACTAGGTTTAAATTTTTTAAATTCTATTTCAGCCTCTGGTGATTTTTTTTTAACTCATTCATTTATTTTAATTTGACCAGAGGGAGACACAGAGAGAAAGTGAGAGAGAGGAAAAGTGAGAAAGCAAGCCACCAGGTCCAGGATATGAACCATGGTCTTACCATGTGGGAGTGACCAGCTCTTTAACCACCTCACCACCTGCTGGTCCCCAGGTTTATATTTTTTAATGCAGATACCTACTTTCCAGCAGTCCAATTGTTGCAGCAACAATATGTAACTACAGTGCTGATGTCTCAGTTTCTAGACAATTCTTAACAGTTTCCGAACACTCAATGTAGAGACCATCTGACATATCTTATTTTTGTTTTATGTACAATATCCAGGTTCCTGTTTTTTTTTTTTTTTTTTTTTTTTTTTTA
>NW_006199850.1:34887-47636 GCF_000334495.1 Tupaia belangeri chinensis | reverse complement strand
GCATGCACACATGCCTGGTGTGAATTTAAGCCACTGGGTCCAGGACTCGAACCGCAGTCGACTACATGGGAGTCCAGCAACATAGCCATTACACTAACTGCTGGTCCCAGGTTCCTGTTCATTTTGCTTCTAAGTCTCAAATTAGCTCATGTATGGTTCAAACTTTTTGTCCTCTTTGCCTATTCAGGCTTATGTAACTTTAAGCGAGCCAAAACTTGGGTCGATATATAGCAAGATAATATACAATAAAAATATATTATTTTAGAGATATTTTAATATTCAGGCTATTGAGAATGCTGTTTTCTAAGCTGATAATTTATTAAAATGGCTAACATACTTATCAGAGACTGGTAAGTCCTTACTCAGGATGTTGCTGAACGTTACATATGTTAGGTTGTCAGAAAAGTCAGGATGTATTTTTTTGTTTTTCTGTGCAAACTGTGTCATGACTTTTCTGACAACCACTAGTAAATGCCTTCAGATACTTGCCTACTATATCAGTGAAGTCATTTTCCCCTTGGCTACTACAACTCCACTTTGTTTATTTTGAAGACAATATTTTAATCCTTCAATTATAAAAGAAAAATATAGCATTGGAATATTTTCTCATTATGGAGAATAACATGAACCAAATTTACAGACTTAAGGAACAATTTCAGGACTTGCTGGAATGTGAGTTATTTTGTAATAACTATGCTTCAGTTGCTGTGCTGTACACTCAGAAACTATCCATTTCAATTTCTGAACATTTGGTTTGGAACACTTGTTTGATGAATATTCAGCTAAACATTAGATGCAAGTTCTTGCCAGGAGGTCAAGTCTGCCATTTATCTTGAAATGTTCTTGAAGACATTCTCTTCCTTCTGTTAACTCTACACACTTCTGTGCTTGAATCTCCAATTTGGAGAGTCCTCAAAAATCACAAATAGAACTACCATATGAGGGAACCAGCAATTAGCGTAATGGCTATGTTGCTGGACTCCCATGTAGTCTACCGCGGTTCGAGTCCTGGATCCAGTGACTTAAACTCATGCTGGTGCATGTGCATGTGTGCCCAAGAATAGAGGAGAAGAGATTGTGGTGTGGCCATTGCCCTGAGGGGGGTGGGGATGATTTCTTGCTTCCATCTCTGTCTCTGTCTTTCTGGCAAGTGCACGCACCCTATGGCAAAAACATCTCCAAAAAAATTCTGAAACCATGAACCAATATAGACTAATTCGGATCAAGTCAGTCACCAGTGGGACATTCCTCTCATCTTCTATTGATTTTACAGCCAAATAGAAGTAACTTAGTCCAACATACCCAAGGTACTTGGGCTGTACCTTCATTTTAGACAGGAATCTGTCCAGTAAATTCAAAGCTAGAGAAAATGTTTCTGTGTCAAAGCCAAAGAACTGAGTTAGACTAAGGAGATATTTTACGTCAAAGTTCTTAGTCTTCCAGTCATTCTGAGGCCATTATCATGTGCAGATTCAATTAGTCTCAAGTCACAGACCTTTGGCTGACATCTAGACCCCTGTTCCAACAGGGCATTCAGTTGGTATAGCAATTTCTGAGAGTCGGTTGTTGTCAGTACCTCTCATCTTGATAGTGACTATGCTTGTAGCTCCTCAGTGGTAATCACCCTCCCTGGCCCTGCTCTCCTCTCACCCTACGATATCAGAACCAAGAGGCCTGTAAAGTGAGTGGACTAGGGGACAAGAAGGGAGTGGCCCGGGGGCGGTGGTGGTGAGCCATCTTTCCTGGAGGTCTCTGCAGTGCTGCCAAGGTGACACTGCCCTAACCAGGGTCAGCTTGAAGCCAAAGGGCGGCTCTATGTCTTAGCAATTGTGAATAATGCTGCAATAAACACAGATGTGCAAACACTCTTCTGACTAAGAGTTATCTTGTCCTTTGGGTTGATACCCAGGATTTGATCATATGGGAGTTCTATTGGTAGATCTTTGAGGAACCTCTATATCGTTCTCCACAGTGGCTGGACCAATTTACATTGCCACCAGCAGTGTAGGAGAGTTCCCCTTTCACCACATCCCTGCCAGCACTTATTTATTTTTTTTTTAAATCTTAGTCATTCTGGGTTAGGTAGTATCTCATTGTGGTTTTTATCTGCATCTTCCTTAAAATGAGAAATGTTGAACACATTTTTTCACATGCCTTTTTGCTGTTCATATGTCTTTCTTAGTTCCCATCTTTTAATTGGGTTGATCATTTTTTGGGGGGGGAGGGGGAGTAAGCTGCTTGAGCTCCCTGTGTATTCTGGTTATCAGTCCCTTATCTGAAGCATAGTTTACAAAAATATTCTTCCATTCTGAGGGTTGTCAATTCACACTAACTACTGTGTCTTTTGCTGTGCAGAAACTTCACAATCTGATGTAATCCCACTTGTCTATTTTGGGGATTGTTGCCTGTGCTTTGAGGGTCTTATTTAAGAAGTCTTTGCCTACCCCAATGTCCATCTTTATCTTGTTTCAGAACTTAGTGTAATAGTTTATACCATCTTCCCATTCTGTATTATGTTGGCCATGAACTCATCACCTATGACCTTCATTGTGTTCAGGTACATTTATTCTATTTTTGCCTTAGGCCATGTGCACTTGTTGGAAAGAGACAGAGACAGGGAGAGGGGACAATCACCCCTCATCGGTGCTGGCCACGCTGCAATTCCTTCTCCTCCATTTTCCTCCCAAGATCTTGGACACCTATGCACACCCCTCTGGAGTGAGTTTCAAACCACCTGATCTGAGACTTGAACCACAGTCAGCCATGTGGGAGTCTACCAACATAACCACTATGCCATCTGCTGACCCCTTATTGAGTTTTTATCATAAACCACTATGTCACATTTTGACATTTTTTTCCTAAATATATTGAAATGATCTTGTCCTTACTTCTGTTAATGTGACTTATCATGCTTATTGATTTCTGTGTGTTAAACCATTGTTACATCCCTTGGATGAATCCCTCGGTCATTGCAAATGATTCTTTTAAATGTGCTGTCTAATTTTGAATTCAATTGACTAGCATTTTATTAAGGATTTTTGCATCTTTCTTCATTGGGCATATTGGTCTGTAATGTTTACTTTTTTTTTTGGCAGGGTCCTTTTCTAGTTGTCATGTCAAGGTAAATCTGACCTCATATGTGCCATCCAATTTTGTTCAATTAGCTGGAATTTTGTAGAATGATTTTCATCTTTGTTCATCAGGTATGTTGATCTGTAGTGTTTTGTATTTTTTAAAATAATGTTCTTGTCTAGCTTTTGTATCTAAGTAAATCTTTCCTCATATGTACTGTTTAATTTTTAATTTAGTTGCTGATATTTTCTTGAAAGTTTTTGCATCTTTGTTCATTAGTATATTGGTCTGTAATTCTGTTGTTGTCATTGCTTTGTTTACTTCTTTGTTTTGTAGAAGCATTGTCTAGTTTTTGTACAAAAATAAATCTGACCTCAAAAATTAGTTTGGAAATGTTCCCTTTTTTGATTTCTTCGGAAGAGTTTGGAAAAGATTGGTATTAATTCTTCTTTAAATGTTAGGTGGAATTCAACAGTGAAGACATAACGTTGGGCTCTTCTTTGTTGGGAATATTTTTATTACTTATTTTTTCACAATTGGGATGTAACTACTTAAATATACTGAGTTTACAGGGACCAGCAGTAGGCAAAATGGCTATGTCGCTGGACTCCCATGTAGTCGACCATGGTTTGAGTCCTGGAACCAGTGGCTTAAACACTCATACGGCGTGTGTGTGTGCATGCCCAAGATTCCAAGAGGAGAAAGGAGGAGAAGGAATTGTGGTGTGGCCATCCCTCTAGGGGATGATTTTTCACTTTCTGTCTCTCTGTTTCTGTCTTGTCTTTCTGGTGAGCACACATGCCTTATAGCAAAAACTTCTCAAAGGAAAAAAAAAGAAGAAGAAAAGTATGCATTTTCTTTTTTGGAGAGATTTTTGTTATGGGTGCATGTGCTCACTGGAGAGACAGACAGAGATGGAGAGAGAAAAAGTGAGAAATCATCCCCCAGAAGGAATGGTCATGCTGCAGTCCCTTCCCTTCCATTCTCCTCTTGAAATTTTGGGCACACACACACACACACACACACACACACATGTGCCTGGCATGAGTTTAGAGCCACTGGGTCCATGATTCAAACTCTGGTCAGTCATGTGGGAGTCCAGTGCCTTTACCTCTATGCCACCTGCTGGCCTCAAAGCATTCACGTTCTACTGCCCTGGATGTAATATTCTGTATATGTCTGAACAGTCAGGATCATTTCATCTAAAGTGTACTTTAATTCCATTGCTTTATTATTTACTTTCTGTCTGGATGAAATGTTCACAGTAGGAAATTAAAGTCACCTATTGCTATTGTATTGCAATCTCTCTTCATATCTATTTATATTAGTATTATAGAGTTAGGTACTCTGAGGTTGGGTGCATATATATTTCCAAATGCTATCTTCTTGATAAATTTATCCTTTTATCATTGTATTATGACTATCTTAATGTATTTTAATAGTTTTTTTAATTACTTTAATTTTATTTATTATTACTATTATTTAATCTGCTATAGGCCATGTGCACTCTCCAGTGAGAGACAGAGAAAGAGGAAGAGTTAGAAAGCGAGCCATCAGGCTCAGGACTTGAACTGTAGTCAGCCATATGGGAATTCAGTGCTTTAACAATGATGCCACCTGCTGACCCCTCTTTTAGTAGTTTTTAACTTAAGATCTAAATTATCTGATTTGAATACAGCTACTCCTCCACTTTCATATTTTCCATTTGCATGAAATACCTTTGTTGGTCTCTTCACTTACAGTTTTTGTGTTGTTAACACTGTACTTAGTCTCTTGTAAATGGTATAAAGTTGTGTCTTTAAAAAATATCCATCCAGACCCAGCCAATGGCTGCTGATTCCCACATGACTGACTCCATGGTTCAAGTCCCTGGACTTGTGGCTTGAAAAACATGCCGGGTGCAGGTGAGGATGTACCTAAAATCCCAAGGGGGAGAATAGAGGAGAAAGGATTTCTCTATGGCCATCCCCCTCATGATTTCTCACTTTCTCTGATGGGCACATGTACCCTATTCCACACACATGTAAGTATATTTTAATACTTGTGCATGTGTGTGTGTATTTATATCAATTAGTTATGCTATACTTTTTGATTACAGAATTTAACTCACTTATACTTAAGGTAATTATTAATACTAAGAATTATTATTGCTATTTTGTTTATTGTTTTTTGTTTGTAGAGCCTTTGTGCTTTTTGTTCCCTTTTGCTGTCTTCCTTTGTAATTCAGTGATTTTTCTCTAGTGTATGCTTTTATCTCATTCTTGTATCTTTTGTGTATCTACTATAGGTATTTTGCTTTGTGGCTACCATTGGGCTTAAATTTATATCCTTACAACAGTCTATTTTAAACTGATTAACAACTTAATTTCAACTGTATAGAAAACCTCCACACTTTTAGTCCCCCACAAACCTAATCTATGTTTTTTAGTTAAAATCTACATCTCTTATAAAGTGTTTTTACTTTATTCCATTAGAGAGAGAGAGAGAGAGATACAACATTTTAAAAAGGGTCTTTTGTCTGAGAGAGAATTTTGCTATAGAGTATGAGTGCTCATTGGAGAGACAAAGAGAGACAGAAAGTGAGAAATCACCCCTCAGGGGGTATGGCCACACTGCAATCCCTTCTCCTTCGTTCCCCTCTCAGAATTTTGGGCACACACACACACACACAAACACACATGCATGCCATGAATTTCAATCTGCCAGGTCCAGAACTTGAACTGTAGTCAGCCACGTGGGAGTTAGTGTCTTAGCCACTATGCTATCTGCTGGCCTCTCTAGGCAGGGTCTTGATAGTGTGATCTACCTACAGACTCAGGCAGCCTGGATAATGGGCACACATATGCTTGGTATACTCTGGGAAGTTTCTGAATGTGAGCTGGTAACATTCCTATGTGGGTCTGCCTTGTGTTTTACCACTACACAATCGTCTGGCTCTACAATTTGCATCTTTATATATTGTGCAACTGTTAATAAATTGTTGTAGCAATAGTTATTTTCAGTATCTGTGTCTTTTAACCTTCATACTAGAGATATAAGGAATTCACACACTATTATCATATTAGAGTATTCTGAATTTGACTATGCTGTTACTGTCACTAGTGAATTTCATATTTTAATGTTTTCATGTTACTAATCAGTGTTCTTTCATTTCCCCTCACCACACTCCATTTAGCATTTCTTATAAGATTGGCCAAGTGCTGATACGAATCTTCACTATTCTAATCCTTAGACTGCTTTATGAGGTAAATACTACTATGGCTGACCCTCCAATGACACAAATTTGAACTGCATATGTTCACTTAGATGTGCATTTTTTTCAATAAATACATTGGAAAATACAGTACAGTACTGCAAATAAATTATATCTTCCTTATATTCATAATAATGTCTTCTTTTCACTAGCTTGCTTTATTATAGTAATCCATTATATATACAAATAATGACATAATACATGTTGATTAACTGTTTATGTTATCAGTAAGGCTGTTGCAGAAAACCAGATACAGAGGAATGGAAACAGCACTCAGAGAGACAGGGTAATTGCTTTATTACGCCAGCAGGCAATACTCTGAATATCTAACCCAGCTGATATTGGACATAGTCTTTTATGGGTGAATTAGGGAGGTACAATTTCAGCAGGCTTGGAGTATCCTATCAGAGAAGGGGTTCAGTGTCTGTCCTAATACAGAGCTGGCAGAGAATCAGGGAATCCAACGTGCTCAAGGCCTCTGGCCACTTAACAGTTCATGAGAGGAGCAGCTAGCTCACAGGGGGAACAGAAAGCCCAGACAGCTATCAGTCTTGGGGTGCTTCAAGGTTGCTCACAAGTTCCTCCATATCAGAACAGACGATTCAGGCAATTATCAGCCTTGGGTTGCTCCACATCCTTTCCCCCTCTTTAGCCTCCTCAACCATACTCGAGGAGGGTCAATTAACAGGAGGGTGATAAACATAACTTCCTGGGTAGCGACAGGTGATATTTCATGACTTCAAGGTGGGAGGTTGTAAGGGTATTGTAGAGGTGTCATCCATTGCTGTCCTCAAGCTTCTGCCACATGTAGATTGGTCAGCATTTGGAGAGGCCAAAGAAGGCCTATAGACTTCTCAAGCTTCTGCCATGTGTAAAGCAGCCAGTCCAGGAGTGGCTGCAGCAGGGCTGCAGTCTCGATGTCAGGTCTCGATGACCTTCTGGAAGGTCACCTTGGTTGGCTGCTCAGGGTGGCTTTTCATCATTGAGGTCCCAGGATTCTCTAGCACTGCGGCTTGCTTCACTTGTGAGTGGTAAATTCTCTAGCACTGCGGCTTGCTTCACTTGTGGGTGGTAAATCCACGGGGCTAGCCCTGCAATCTTAACTGCAGTAGGGGTAACAAGCACAACAACATACGGCCCCAAGCAGATGGGGCCCACATGAGATCCCTGGGTTCATGTTTGTGTACCCAGTTTCTGAGGGGAATGGGGGCTCTTTCTAAAGTGATATGGGCTACTTTCTTTAGTCTTTCCCAAGGCCACCAGATTCTGGGTCAGGACTACCTTGCCCAGTTGATGGACATCAGTTGTTTGGGCCAGGGTGACTAAAGGGCGTGACAGGCCAAACAGGATCTCATAAGGGGAATAACCTTGTCTTTGGGGTGTACATCAAACTCAGAGCAGGGCTAGTGGGAGGACATCCACTCAGGAGCATCCAGTGTCCTGACAGAGCTTTGCCAGGGTGGACTTGAGGGTGCGGTTCATTTGTTTAACTATCCCAGAACTCTGAGGTCGGTAACCAGTGTGAAGCTTCCATTTTATGCCCAAGACTTTTGCCACTCCCTGTGTAACTTCTGCAACAAAAGCAGGGCCATTGTCTGACCTGATCATAAGGGGAAACCCAAACTGAGGTATGATTTCTTTCAAAAGGGCTCTAGTGACTTCTCTGGCCTTTTCAGTTGGCGTAGGAAAGGCTTCTACCCAGCCTGAGTAAGTACAAGCCAGAGCTAGTAAGTACTTATAGCCCAGGCATGGAGAAGTCTGCCTCTAGCCACCCCAGGGGAGTTGTCCCACTGGCTTGCATTCTTGCTGGTCGAGTTGACCCCTGAAAGGGGTTATTTCTGGCACAGGTCTTGCACCACATGCTCACAGTTGTGCACAATGATAGTAGGCAACTCAAGAAATAGTATCAGCCCAGTAAGCTCTCCAGGTTAGTCTTTCATCAGCGAGTTAGCTCATGGTACTGCTTTATCAATCAATATCCCAGGGACTGGGGTATGTATATTCTTTCATCTAGCAGTCTCTATCATTCATTTTCTTTCAGATTTGCTCCCTCTGATTTTGCCCAATGATGTTCAATGGGGGAAACGGGTGGGGGTGGGCTTTTGGGAGACCTGTGAGATGTAACACTCTGGTTACAGCAGGGGGTTGGGTTGGTGGCAGCCTTGGCTGTCTAGTCTGCCAACTGGTTTCCCAGGGTGATGGGATCTTCCCACCTCTGGTGTCCTCTGCAATGGATGATTGCCACTTCCTTTGGCTCCCAGACTACTTCTAATAATTGGCAGATATTGTCTTTGCTTTTAACTGTCTTTCCTGCAGCCAAGAGGAGTCCTCTCTCTTGATATAATGCCCCCAAAATGTACAGGATGACAAAAGCATGTTGTGAATCCATGTAGATGTTTACTCTGTTATCAGCTGCCAATTTTAGGGCTCAGATTAATTCCCATAGTTCAGCCCACTGAGCTAACCATCCATGGGACAGTTGCCCTAGCCTCAAGCACTGTGTCTTGAGAGATAATGGCATAGCCAGCATATAGAATTCCATACTTCATGTGGTTGCTACCATCAGTGAAATGGGTCAGTTTGGGGGCCTTCCAGAAAAGACCTTATCAAGGGCCTCTTCACAATTGTGGTCAGGAGGCCCCATCGTGGCTGGGAGGAAGCTAATGGAGTTGAGAGTCTGCAGACTCTGGAGTCTAATTTTGGAATTTCCAATCAATAAGCCTTGGTAGTGGGCCATCCTAGAGCTGGATAGCCATTCATATCTCCTGGTGTTCATCATGGCAGTCACTGAATGAGGGACCTAGGCATTGATAACTTGGCCTAAGGTAAATTTGTCTGCCTCTTTAATTAATTTTATAGTGGTGGCAAGGGCTCACAGAAGAGAGCCATCCAGATACCATAGGGTCAAGTCTCTTAGACAGGTAGATGATGGGTCTCTCCCAAGGTCTAATGAATCAGAACTCCTAGTGCTATCTGACTTTTTTCATATACAAACAGATTTAATTCTCACATGATGTCTGGGAGCCCCAAAGCTGAGACTTTCCCAAGACTTGACTTGAGATCCTTGAAAGCTTGCTCTTGGAGGTGTCTTTATTTGATGAGGGCCTCTTTTGGGCCTCTGAGTAGCTCATACAGTGGTCTTGCCTTCTTAGCAAAGCCCAGGATCAAAATCCTACAGAATCCTGCTGCTCCCAGGATTAATGCAGTAGTCTCCTGGTTGTGGACTGAGGCAGCCCATATATCACCTGTCTGTGTTCATGCCTGAGAGCA
Organism: Tupaia belangeri chinensis; assembly: GCF_000334495.1. Taxonomy (NCBI): domain Eukaryota; kingdom Metazoa; phylum Chordata; class Mammalia; order Scandentia; family Tupaiidae; genus Tupaia; species Tupaia belangeri. The sequence continues at coordinate 38,041 of NW_006199850.1, read as the reverse complement.
TGGTGTCCTTTAGTCAGAATGAATCTTAGGAATTGCACCTGAGTATGACAGATCTGGGCCTTCTTCATTGAGACCTTGTATCCAACCTAGGAGAGAAACTGGAGCAGTGGTTGAGTTCCCTTCCAGAAATTCTTGGGTCCCTCTAGAGAGCAGGAGGTCGTCAACATATTGGAACAGAGTACACCCAGTTTCCTGACCTGGAAAATTCTCTAAGTTGGTAGTAATTGCTTCCCTGGGGATGAATATTTACCATTCTTCCTTTTGGGACATTGTTTGTTTTCTTTTTAAAAATAATTTATTTATTTACATTCATTCACTATACATCATTATAGCATACAAAATGAGATTTTCCATCCAGAATACATTGTATATTGGCTCAGTCAAGCACATCAACATACGTGTTATCATCAACAAATAATTTTCCATTTCTTGTTTATTTCCCCATCCTTGATTCCCTGTCTCTCACTCTCTGCCATGTCCCAACCTCCTCCCACATTGTCTCTGGTATCCATGGTTGCTTTCTATGCCTCCCCCCCACACTTTATAGATTCACTAAATAACTTAATTAATCTAAATATTTTCAGTAGCAGGTGCAGCTGATATATACATATCCATGAACACAAGTCTGACTTTAGGCATAAACTTCAGGGAGTAGAGTGCACATAATATAAGGTAACACGTAGCTGAGGCTATATAGCTTACTGCAGTCATCACATAGGTATTTATAATGCATTTTTTAATTTCAAGAAAAACAGCTTTAGGGTTTTATTTTCTCCTGAAACTTTTTTTAAAATTAATTAATTTACATTCCCCCCCTAAGCATCACTACAGCATACAAAATGTGGTTTCCCATCCAGAATATACTGCATAGTAGCTTAATCATGCACGCTATCCATCAATAATAATTTTCCACATATATATATATATTATATTATATTGGTGGCAAGAGCTCACAGAAAAGAGAGTCATCCAGATACCATAGGGTCTACCTGTCTAAGTCTACCTGTCTGATATATATATATATACAATATATAATATATATACAGTAATTATTTTCTGAAGTCAAGGAATAGAAACAGCACTCAGAGAGATAGAACTGTTTTATTGTGCCACAGGCATGGAGGAGTTAATACTCTCTTTCTTTGGCCCTGGCTGAGAGTTGGACAGTCTTTTATGGGTGAATTGGGGAGGTACAGTTTCAGCAGGCTTGGAGTGTCCTATCAGGGAAGAAGCTCAGTGTCTATCCTAATGCAGAGTTGGCAGAGAAGCAGAGAATCCAACATGCTCAAGGCCTCTGGCCACTCAACAGTTCAGGGGAGGAGTAGCTAGCTCACAGGGGAACAGAAAGCCCAGGCAGTTATCAGCCCTGGGTTGCTTCAAGGTTGCTCATTATTTCCTCCATATTAGAACAGAAGGCTCAGGCAATTATCAGCCTTGGGTTGCTAAAGCCTTCTCATGTTTACCTAGAATACTGTGCTCTTTGGTCAAATTCAATGATAAAGCCATTTTTAGCCATTTTTATGCAAACATTTATTTGTTGGAAACTTTAAAATATTATTATTTATTACTGAGTCAATCTTTTCACTTTTTACAGATTGCCTGTTTCTTTTCAAGTCAGTTTTAGTAGTTTGTGTCTTGTTTTTTTTGTTGTTTTTTTTGTTTTTTATTTTTTATTTTTTGGAGTGGTTTTTGCTATAGGGTGCATGGGCTCGCCAGAAAGACGGAAGAAGAGGAGAAAGCATCCCCCATGAATAATGGTCAGGCAGCAACCCCTTCTCCCTCCACTTCTCTCTCCTTTAAGGATTTTGGAGATTTTTGGCATACACTTGTTCGCAGTATACTTCAAATTCTTTTATTTAATAGTCTGTACGTGTGTGTATGTGTGTGAGTTTCTTAATTTGCTATAGAGCTGTGTGCTCACAAAAGAGGGTCAGGAAAGTGAGAAAATGCCCCCTCACACATCTGGGATAGAAATGTTGTAATCCCTAGCCTTTCATTACTCTCTCAGGATTTGGGGCATGCATGCACACGCACCTAGCATGTTTTCTAGGGCGCCAGGTCCAGAACTTGAACTACACGGTTGGCCAAGCAGGATCCAGCTGTTTTAATCATCAGGCCACCAGCTGATTGTAAATTATTTTCATTGTCATATGCTAGTAATAATGTATCATTGTTTTTATATGCCACTCCTGAAACTCATGTGTTTAGGCATTATAACAAGAATATGAGGGTAAGGGGCATGTACAAGGAAGGCTTCACTTGACTGTGGAGTGGACTGGCCATTGTTATTTAAAAATGGAAGATGATATACATTGTAGAATCAGCTTTAGTTCTTTGGATCATATTGGATTTCATAACACTATAAAGAACTCACCAAAGGACCAGCAGATGGTGTAATGATCACATTGCTGAACTTCCATGTTGTCAACCACAGTTTGAGTCCCAGACCCAGAGGTTTAAACTCACATCAGTCACGTGTATGTGCGTGCCCAAGATCCCAAGAGGAGAATGGAGGAGAAGGAATTACAGTGTGGCCATCCCCAATGGGGTGATTTCTTTCTTCCTGTCTCTCTTTCTCTCTACCAAGCACATGTGCCCTATAGCGAAAACAAACAAACAAACAAAAAACAAAAACAACAACAACAACAAAAAACCTCACCAAGTGACTGTATTGTAATTGAGAATGATGAACAGGGGCAGTTAGTTAATAAGACCATTGATGAACCTAATTCTAAGATTAGCAAAATACCACTTGAGCCAAATAATTTTGCCAAAAACAAAAACTAGTTCTTCAAGATTTATCCTCTGAAGTTGGAAGTAACTAAGAAATTACCACTTCAATGAAATGTTCCAATACTTACCAAAATCGTCAGTCTGCTTTAGGAAAGGAAAGTACTGTTAATCATGGAATTTACAAATGTGAAGTAAAAGCTGATGTATTAAACTCCTTTTTAAATAAATTAAAAAAAATGAATGAATTACTGCATCAGTTTGCCTGTGATATAAAAGAGAAGTGGGGGGACCAGAAGTTGGTGTAATGGCTATGTTGCTAGACTCCCATGTAGTAACCATGATTTGAGTCGTGGACCCAGTGGTTTAAACTTACACCGGGCACGTGTGCGTGCATGCTCAAGATCCCAAGAGGAGAATGGAG
>NW_006199850.1:19550-34833 GCF_000334495.1 Tupaia belangeri chinensis | reverse complement strand
GAGAGAGAGAGAGAGAGAGAGAGAGAGAGAGAAGTGGAATTCTAAAACAGCTAATTGGAACAAATCCTGAATTCTAATTAGTCAGAATTCTGGACAAAAATCAGGGCTATTTTACATAGTGCTGATAGACAGAAATATCCTCTTTAAAATTAATAGCAGGAAAAATAGAGAATTGTTGTAAAACCAAATCTTGAGTATAAAGAACTCTGTCAGTTGGTATCTGAAGAAGAGGCTTTTGATTTTTCAAAATATTTAGATGCTAAGAAGGAAAATTCCAAGTTTACCTTTAAACCAGATACAAACAAAGACCACAGAAAAGTCCACAGTTTTGTCAATAAAAAGTTTGGAAACCTTGTGGAAACCAAATCTTTTCCTGAACTAGATTACAATTCTGGCAGTTCAAATATAGTGGTAAAAATTTCATGAAAATCACACAATCACAGGAAAAGTTCTCTTCCTGAATACCAGAAAAGAATAACGATACATACAGCTTTTACCCTATGAAAGGAAAATCTTGACATGTTCGAAGCAGTTCGTTTTTTAGCCGTCAAACTTTGTGTGATTCCTTCAGTTTTTAGTTATGCAGACCTTAAAGACAAGAAAGCCATCACCTATCAAACTATGGTTGTTAGAAAAGTGACTCCAGAAAGGTTAAAAAATATTGAAAAAGAAATAGAAAAGAATGGATTGTGTTTAATATTTGACCTGTAGATGATTCCCTTAGACTTGGTCAGCTCAAAGGAAATCACTGATATTATCATCAGAAATTTCAAAAAATCAAATAAATGATTCTGCAAACCTGAAAGTGAGAATTTCGGAGGCAATAAAAAAATGTTAAGAATAAAGGGCTTGTGAATTATTACAGACCACAGAGATTTGGGATGGGAAGGAAAGTTCACACAGACCAAGTTGGACTGGCATTGCTGAAGAGTGAAATGGTGAAGGCCATAAAATTTTTTCTTATACCAGAAGATTTTGATGATCCTGTAAATAAAGCAAAGAAATATTTTCTTCAAACTGAGGATACTAAAGGTACACTTTCATTGATGCCCAAGTTCAAAGCACACGAGAGCAATGTTGGAGTCACTGCATTGCTTTGGCATAACAGAGGAGGGTTGTATCCAGGCATGATTCTCTTTTCCCCATTCCATGTGCATATTCTGCATTCATGCCTATAGCAGCAAAATTTGGAATGAGACAGTTTAATTCAAACTTGCAACCTATGGATCAAGAGTCATGGAGGGTGATTTGATCTGTTTGGATAAAGATATTAATGATGAGCATTTCCCAAATAGTAAAGTTCATCTGGTAATCGAAGAAGATGAATCAGCTAGTGCATATGCAATACATCAGGTGGTTCTTCCAGTACTTGGATACAATATTCAGTACACAAAGAACAAAGTAGGACCATGGTATCATGAAATAAGTAGCAGAGACGGACTACAAACATGTAGGTTGAAAGTACCTGCTCTGAAACTGAATATACCAGGATGCTATAGACATGTTAAAACATCCTCATCATCTCTCACACCAGCTAATGGAAGATCATGACATGGATGTGAAAACAAAAAGTTCCAACATTGCCGAAGCAACTTTATTTCTTTTGATTTCTTTTGGTCTTGATGCTTCATATTGTGCTACAGTTTGTCTGAGAGAAATAGTGAAGCATGATGTTTAATGATATTCTTGTTATATTAGGTTATTTACAGTTTCTATGCCAAAATGTGTCATGACTTTTCTGATGAACCAATAATTGTGTATTTATCACTCTTTGAAGGAAAATGAGCTAAAAGTTCTTGAGTACCTACCATGAGTCCAGAGCTTCATAATTGTTACCTCCTTTAAGTTTTGGAGCATCCTGAAAAATTGGAATTTGATGCTGTAACATTTCTGAGGACAAACAGGTAAAGTATCAGGGTATTAATTTAAGATCTGCTGACTCCAAAGTCTATGGTTTTTTTAGAGAATGATTCAGTGACCTTTATGTCATAAAAGTTAAAATCTTTTTAAACAATCAAAACATATAATACTTCAAGATAATACTTTAGAAAAATATTGTGATGCATTGTTCATATCCTCTAGGTCCTCAAAATGTAGGTGAAACTAGGTTGCAATAAAAGCATATGGTGGGAGAGAAAAAAAGAATAAGAGTATAAAAAACTTAACTGGATTATAATGTTAAAAGAAGGGACCTTTGGGAAGACATTAGTGACTGGGTGTTTAGAGCGGGAACTCGATGATTTCTGGTGTGTCTGCAAGGAGAGGGCCTAAGGCAGGCAGAGCCACACAGACAGACCAGACAAAGGACGCTGAGGACAGTCGCTCTGCTCAGGTACTGCCCTCTGCTAGGCTGTAGCCTCCCCATAGACTGGACTCAGGACCCTGGCCCTCCAAACTGGGAATGAAGAAATTTGCATTTCTTTATAAATCACCAATCTTATGCATTTCTTTTTGTTGCTGTTTTGTTTTTTCTATAGGGCATGTACCCTTGCCAGAGAGAGACAGAGAGAGAGAAAGTAAGAAATCACTGCCCAGGGAGAATGGCCATGCTGAAATCCCTTCTCCTCCATTCTCATCTCAGGATTTCAGGCATACATGCATATGCGCCCAGCATGACTTTCAATCTTCTGGGTATGGGATTTGAATTGTGGCTGATCATGCGGGAGTTTAGCTCCTTAAGCACCGTGCAACCTCCTGGCCCTTGGGTAGTTCTGTTGCCAACACAATAATGAACTAAGACAAACCTCTTCATTGTCTATGCCTAGTAATTAATTCTTTTCTATGTGTGATTCCAGCTGATGATTTTTCAATTTTGTTAATCTTTTCCAAGAATCCTATTTGGCTTGATTGATTTTCTGTATAGTTTCTCTATTTTCTATTTCATTTTTTTCCAGTCTCTCTTTACAACCTTTTTCCTTGCTTCAGTTTTAGTTTGCTCTTTTTTTTGTCTCATGTTTTAAGATAGACAGTTATGGATTCCATGTCTTTATTCCTTTTTAATGTAGGCATTTACAGGTCAAAATTTTCCTTTAAGTGCTAGTTTATTGACATTCTATAAATTTTGGTGTGTAGTATCTTCTTTTTCATTAATCAGAAAGTATCTTCCAACTTCTATTTTAATCCTTCTTTGACCCACTAGTTATTTTGAAATGTGTTGTTATTTCCATATATTTGTGTTTGCTAAATTTCTCTTAGCTATGATTGATTTCTAATTTCATTCCATTCTGCTAAAAAGGCCAGCTTGGTATTTTTACTCTTTCAAAGTATTAATGTTTGTCCCACAGCCTACCATGTGGTCTATAGTATGTATTGTAATGTTTTGTATACATTGAGAAAAATTGTGCAGTGGAATGTCGATAAGAGTTTCTTAGGCCTACATGGCTTATAGTGTCACACAAGTATTCTAGTTCTTAGTTGATCTTTTGATTCTTTTATCCACAACTGAGAGTAGAGAACTGAAGTCTGCAACTACTGTTGATGTGTGGTGCATGTCTCTCTTTATTTATGCCAGTTCTATTTCCATATATTTTGGTACTCTGTTACTAGGTATATATGTGTTTGTAATTATCATTTCTTTCTGAGGGATTAATGCTTTTATTACTACAAAATGTCCCAGATTATCTCTACTAATTCTTTTTCCCAAAAGTCTTTTCTTAGATATTAGTGTAGCCACTTCAGCTTTCTTGCAGTTGCTATTGATAATGTCTTTTCCTTCCACCTTTTAAATTTCAATCCATTTGTTAATTTAAGTCTCATGGTTGTCTACTGTACAGTGTACAGGCATAAGCTTGGAGCTCATTTTTTTTCTGTGTGGCCTCTTCCTTTCGATTGGCTTGTTTACTGTATTTCAGGTAATTTTAATTTTGACAGTTGAATTGATGTCTACCATTTTACTTTTTGTTTCTATGTGCCTTTTCAGTCCCTTATTCTCTGTGCTGACACATAGAATGGATATTTTCTACTCTAGTATGTTAATTCATTTTATGATTTTCACTATAGTTTTCTTAGTGCTCACTCTAGGATTTTCCACTACCTGGTGTCATATTAATAGCAGAAATTAATAAGTAGTTCCTAGAGATCATACTTCCTGTCATATTATGTTCTAGGTTTTAAGATTGCTTCTTCCATTAAAAACAACTACAAAGAAGAGATAAAATGTTAAATGCACCCAAAAGTATAAAAGTACAAACAAAAGATTAATCCTCTAGGCCAAATCATGAGTTTGGCTGGAATTCAGAAATAAAATTTGCTTTTATCTGAGGCCACTTCCCAGATGTGGACAACCTTAGCTGAGGTTCTCAGGCCCATGAAGTGTAGCACAGATGGGGCTCAGAGCTTGTCCATGTGAGGAGCACAGGGAGACTCTCACCTACAATGCCTGGACAAGGGAAGGTTTACTTCCTCAGAGTGAGGAAAAGAAATCTCATACATGCCCCCACAAAGAGGATTCTAAGGAAATCTGACTTCCAGTCAGCAAATAAAGGTTTTGTTGTTGTTTTTTAATTTTTTTTTTAGAATATATAAATGCCAGTCTGCACATCTGCACATTAATACTCAAATGGATTTTACTATTTGGGGCTAAAATAACTTCAAACCATGATTTTGTTTTACATTTATTCTGCATTGGTGGTGACCTAAACATTAGAAGGAAACAAAAATCTTAGAGGAGTCCATATTTAATGGATGTGTCAAAGAATCTACACAAATAATGATAAAATTGAACAGTCAAGCAAATTGTAAAAACAGAGCAACTCAGAGCAAGAAATGTGTAAGTACAAGTAGAATATAGCAAATATCTTTGAGAACCAGTAGAAACAATAGAAGGTAAAAAAAAAAAAAAAAAAAAAAAAAAAAAAAAAAAAAAAAAAAAAAAAAAAAAAAAAAAAGCTCATTAATCAACCCCTGAGGGTGAGGGTGATTTCTAACTTTCCCTCTCTGTGTGTCTGTCTATCTCTCTCCGGCAAGTGCACCTGCCCTATAGTAAAAAATCTAAAAAGCAAAACAAAACCAGACAGACATTCATTCACACATCAGAGTTACTAGATGCTCATATACCAGTTTGAATAGCATGGCATCTAAACTGGATGTTTTAAACTTGTGAGGGCAGTCATGCAACACTTAATGAACCTTATGGATACTCTGTCTAAAAAGATGTACACATACAATAAAATACAAAAATGAATATGTTGTTGCATACATGGATCCTCTCATGTTATGTAGACCTACATTTTTTAGTCTTAGCAAGAATGGGGAGAAAACATACTGAGTAATCATTTTATCATCACATAATCCACTCCACTTATCTGAGAGCACATACTGAATTAGACAAACATGGGACCCCAAGACAAACTGTAAAGGAAATAATTTGAGAGATGTCATTTATTAATTATTCACTCAGTTAAACCCAGATACCTACAATGTACCAGATAAAGTTCTACTCTTAGATCACTGCTCAGAGAATTAATACTTGTCATTTTTTTCCATCCCTTAGCCCTCTAAATCCAATACCTAATTTATCTTCTTATGTTAGGGAAATAATAGACCCAATAAAGAGTCTGGGTAGGAGGAAGAGACTACTTTTTTATATACTAAAAAAGAGGGAAATTTACTGTCCCCAACAGTAATGCAGATAGACGTTGCAAGAGGCTTTGGCTCCCCAAGTCCGATGACACATGTCAAACCTGACACGTGCATGGTGACACAGAAATGTGGGGACTACACAGACACATTTTGACAAACATGCTGTGTCAGTAGTGACCCCCAGTTCACAGGAGCAGCTGGGACAGCATCCCAGCTGCAGGTTGCAGTGTCCAGCATCAGGTGTCAGTGGTGTAAGAAGTGACACTGTTCCCTGAGACCTTGTTCAGGGCACTTTTCCTGCATGGCACCTGAGCTACGGTGGATTGTGATTCAGGTATAGACTGTGTCACTTCAAGCCTGGTTCTCTGCTATTCCCAAATAAAATGAGTCCAAATACCATATATATAAAATCCTCAGTGCTTAAATTAGAATAACTTGCATTTTATTACTTACTCTGAAAGTGAGTGACAAATCAGTCTGGGGGTAGTTTCAGAAAGGAACAGTCACAGATTTTTTCATTATGCTGAGCTGAGAGCTCCCTCCTAAATTTCCCATATGGCTATAACTAAAGATACAGAAAATGATAATGACCTTCTAATATCATGTCTCATGGGAACCAGCAGTTAGCGTAAGGATGGGGGCAGGAGTGTGGAGAACCAAGCATTGAGATGTGGATTTAAGGGCCAACTAGTGGCTCAGTGGGATACAACGCATCATATAAGAAAGGTCCTGGGTTTATACCTGGGTCCTTCCTGAGCACATACACAGAGACCCATGATCTGGGCCAGCTGAAACTGCAGGTGGATACGGTGTAAGAACCCCACTCATGGTGCTTCTCTTTCTCTCGATATATATACCTATCTATCATATCTATCTACTATCTATCATATCTATCTATCTATCTATCTATCTATCTATCTATCTATCTATCTATCTATCATCTATATATGTAATCACTCAGAGAAAGTAAAAACCAAAAAGAAAACCTCCAGGGGGAATTGTCATGCCAAAGTCTCTTCTCCTCAGTTCTCTTCTTGAGATTATGGGCATGCACACACACATGCCATGTTTTTTGAGCATCAGGTCTGTGACTTGAAGCACATAATCAGACATGTGGAATCCTGGCACCTTAACCAACATGCCCCAACTTGGCACCAAAACTTTAAAAAAATATATTGAAGGCTCTTTCTGACTCTGAATGCTCTCTGATCTCTGACCTCAGTGGTCCAAACTCTGGCTGAGCACCAGGACAGCTGGTGGGCTTGTCACTCAGGCCTCTCCACAGACACCCAGTGTCAGAATGTGGAGTGCTGGGTCCATGGATTATTTATCTCACCATGAGCCTGAGGCTCAGTTAGGAATTTGGTCTACATTTTTCTACTGAACGTGTGATCTGAAGACCAACAGCATCTGCATCATCAGGAACCTGTTATAAATATGGAATCTCGTGTTTGACTTAGACCATCTGAGGCTGAAGGTGAAGTCCAGGGATTCCTGAAGCACAGGACAGTGTGGGACTCCCAGGTCTATGTGCATGCTAGACACAGTGCGTAACTGTGTAGTCTGCTCCGGGAGTGTGCTCTGAGCAGTGTTCAACCCCTGTTCACTTTCTCCATCTCTAATTTGTTTGTAACCAGAGTGATCCTTTCAGAAGAGAAATTGGATCATGTGTGTCTTTGCTCAGAAAGATCTCACTCAAAGTAAGAGTCCTTCTTTGAAATGTTCATTCTGTAAGCTAAATAATGTGACTGAATGTATTTAAAAAAAAGAAAGAAAGAAAAGAAAAAAAAGTAAGAATCCTTCCAATATGCCCCAGGCCTACATACTCTGGCCTGACCTCTGAGCTCTCAATTCCTCTGCTCCAGACATGCCATAGTCCTTGTTCTTCCCAGCACACACAGTCAAGATCCTGTCCCAGCACATTTGCCCTGGCGGTTTTCACTGTCTGGTAAGAACTTGCCTCAGGGGCCAGTATAGGGCATAATGGTTATGTTACTGGACTCCCACATGGCCAACCGGTGTTCTAGTCTCAGACCCCAAAGCTTGAAACTCATGCTGGGCAGGCATGTATGCATGTCTAAAATCCAAAAAGGAGAATGTAAAAGAACAAATTGCAGCATGGCCATTCCCCCTGGGGGGAGGTGTGTGATTTCTCACTTTCTGTCTCCCTGTCTCTCCATTGAGTGCATGTACCCTACAGCAAAAATCTCTCTTAAAAAATAAAATAAAAACGAACTTTCCTTAGACATCCTCATGGACAATTCTTTGTGTTCTTGAAATCTTTCCTCAAAGGAGGAATTCTGTCTCTTTCCATGAGAACACAGGTTCCACAAGGCCAGCAATTCTAGTCTGTTTTTAGTTCACTGAAGTAAGCTGGATGCAAAAATAGTGTGGGAAACAGTCAGTAACCAATAAATGAGTTGAATGAATGATTCCTGTACAGCCCCTCCCTGTCCTAAAGGCAGCATCTTTACTGATGGGACCTCAGGCCTAATGCAGCAGTCACAGCATAGCGTCTTCCCACTCTGAGGTCAGCATGCCTGTGCTCTCTCAGTGTTGCTCTCTCTCCCTCCCTCCTGCACCAACCCTATTGCACACACAACACAGTAGATTTTTTCCTTTTTCTTTTTTTTATTTTAATTTTTTAGAGGTTTTTGCTATAGGGCACGTGCGCTTGCCAGACAAAGAGAGACATAGAGACAGAAAGTGAGAAATCACCCCCCAGGGTGGATGGTCATGCCGCAGTTCCTTCTCTTCCATTCTCCTCTCGGGATCTCAGGCATGCATGCACACCTGCTTGGTGTGTTTTTCAAATCACCAGGTCTAGGATTCGAACCATGCAGTCAGCCATGCGGGATCCAGTCACCTTAACTACCACACCACCAGGTAGCCCAATTTTTACCTTTTTCAAGATTAACGTGATTTATCTAAACTAAGTATTATTTTCAAAGTCTAATTTTAATTCAGACAGAACAAGCAAGCAGAAAAGTGAGAAAGCTAACTGTATTAGCAGACACAGATTACCCAATGTGAAACACTGAGTTATTAACAGATCTATTTGCATGCATATTCACATGCAATACTTTTGTACATACGCTTTACTTTTAGTTATGATATGGAAGGACCCTGAATTCATGAACAACTCTGGGATGATAGCTGCCTGAAGTTTCTGCCCTCTACCAAACTTTCTGTCCCTCCCCAGAGCTACAGAATAACCTGAAACCTCAAATGGATTAGTACCTCGAATGGATTAGTACTTTGAATAGACTAGTACCTTGAATAGATTAGACTTCCTGCTTCTCTGTCTTCTCCATTTTAGGGCAGGTTCTGAGCCCATTCCTCATTCCTAACATTCCGAGACCTCCCCTCCTCCATTTCCCCCATAAAAGACCATGTCCAACCCCCAGTTGGGGACCAGAGATTCAGAGTGTTTAATAAACAATTCTCCTAATTTCTCCGAGTGCTGCTTTCCCTTCCTCAGGGTCTGGTTTTCTGCAACAGTTAGTTGGAGAAATATTTGACATCAGGTAAAAATATTTCTTAAGTAGTGCTGAGGTGGTACCATATATAGTAAAAATATTAGAAAAGTGATCCTCAAGGTGTATCCCTTATAGAGCAGATTAATAAAATTCTCTAGTAAAAAAGTCAATGCAATCCATATTAGAAACTAAAAATAAGAAAGCCATATTGAGGTAGGAGATAGGGACTCTGAAAATACAGTTAGGATATAGGCCAAAAATGGAATCACAAAATGGCTAAGTTTGAAGATGGAGACAAATCAGTTGCTTGCTCAGAGAGACTTCTCACAGTGGTGGCTCAGTGACTGACCTAGGCAGCATGACCTAGGCCTGAAACAAAGGCTTTTTCCAGCCTCCACTACATTCCAGGAAGGGGATAAGATAATGGTTTTTATGGCCCAATGTTTCTAGACAAAGACTCTCCTAGCTTTCTACCTACTCCATAGTTGGGAGAATAAGTGGACCCATCTAACATGTATCCCTCTCAAACATGAGGGGAATGCATTCACAAGCCCTACCTAGAACAAGGCTAAACAAGGTCCTGCTGACCCAGATAAAAAACCTTTGCCTCAGCTCCTCCTTGACAATCCATTTTATAGGACCTGTCCCTTCTTGAGAGTGCTGTGTTTCCTTCCCTCTCCTTCAATAGACTCTCAGCTTTGCTATACCTACTCTCTATGTCTGTGTCTTTAATCCTTCCTGAGCACAGGACAAGAACCCATGTTTCACTGTGAGTGCTGAGCCCTATCACCCCTGCACCTGCACATTCCTGTATCAATATAAATAAAGCAGAATAATGATCTAGGCCTTAGATTAATAAAACTAGTCAAGTGAAAACAACAAAAAATTCTAAAACTGGAATAAATTCTCAGTGAAAGGCCTCTGTTGTTTAGTTGAGATCTTTAAGCCATTTTTTAAATGACATTTTAAAAGCCCATAGTATCAAATAACATCTGCATATGTAAATTACTTAATGATCCAAGATTTCAGTGATAAAAAATTTTAAGATTGTGATTTATATTTGAAGCTCAATTCATTGGATACTAAATGTCAAACTAAAATTAAAGGTATAACTGATAACTAAAAAGGATGCTACATTTTGCAGTAATATTTCAAGGCAAAAACCTCTTCCCTCAAAAAAAAAAAAGCAAAATATAAAGAATAAGCACCTAACCAACTAGCAAAATTCACTTTCAACATTTCATTAATTACAAAGTTGATTTTGTTGCAGTGAAAACAGTGGAATTGACTGTAAATAATAAACTATTATATACAAATTTTAAATTATAGGGAATAAAGTTTAACATAATTTCCATACATTAGTAACAAAACTCATCTTTAATTTGGTGTAAGTGTGACACATTTTCTTGCTGTCCTGTGTTCTGCTAAATCACCATACCTAAACTGCTTTATAAAACTGATATACTGAAATTTAACTTTACGGTTTTCACTTACACTCTGCAAACAAAGCTTTCCATAACTTTATGTCTGGATTCAGCTCATCACCAATATCATACAAGTATGGATCACCAGCCCCTGATAAATCTGTTTCATTTTCTTCACAATCTGGAAAAAAGTCCTCTCTTTCGAGTAATTCACATTTCTCTTGGTAACCTGGATCAGCTGCAGTGAAAGGAACACCATCAAATGTCTAAAATGTTGGTTCATTCATAAAGTAGTTAGGATCATTTTCAGGGGTTGCTTCTAAGCACTCTAACAGCATCTGTTTCACTGCTGCAGTTTGCATCTAAGACATTTTCAATTCTCTGGATAATTTCTTCCATATTAGCCCTTTTTCCTTCCAAGCATCTTCAAAACTGCCTCTGTCAGTCTCAATAATCTCACTGCATAAATTCTTACCCAGCAGATCAAAAAGAGGGCACTTGTCAACTCTCAAAGACCAACCAGAATATTAGCTCTTGTAACATGTCCATTTGTTCCCTTGATCTCCAGGTGAAGATAAACTTCTCTGGAAAGAGTAAAAACAAATGAAATCATTTCCAGGTCACTCCATCCCCTTTTGCAGTTTGACCTTTAACTTTACATTCAGTCTGACATTTTTGAAGTAGCAACTGGAGAAAGTTGCTACTCTGAGTTCATTGTCAGATGATGGGACAGGTAATTAAATAGGTGAGTTCCCATGTAAGAGAAATCTGGGATAGATGTGGCCTGTTGATAGATGAGTTCCACAAGTTCTTGCAAAGCATCATCTGTTATAAACCAGCCATTTAGGGTCTCTGCAAACTGTTCAATTTCAGTTTCAAAACTGCCAGGCTGTTCTGTAAGAGCAGTGTCTCAGGACAGAAGTGTAAGCAAGATTTATAATTCCTGATTATTGACTTATGGGTCTTATTTTAAGAACAAATATAAATCAAAATTAGATTCTGCTTCATGAATCCATGAGTTTGAATTAGAATCAGGGCTGAGATAACCACAGCCTACAGGCAGGAGGGGATAGGCAACCAGAGCAGAATTCCAGCACAAATTTATTTAAAATAAACAGTTATGAGATTCTTCTTCTCTGTAAATTTTAGCATATGGTTACAGTGTTTCATCCAATAGCTATAGAATACATATTTTCCTCATTAGTACCCAGAACAGCAGTATATTCCATATCAATGGACACAAAGCAAGACTAAACAAATCAATAAAATTTGAAATCATATATCATGTCCTTGCTGACCACAGTGAAATCAGACTAGAAATCAAAACAAGAGGAACTTTGAAACCAATAAAAATAAATGAAATTCAAACAATGTGCTCCTGAGTGACCAAAGAAAAAAGTTAAGAAGGAAATTTAAACATAGTTTGTTATAAAAGAAAAAAAATAGATACAACATTCCAAAATGTTTGGAATACAGTAAAAACAGTCTTGGATAAGGTGTTTATAACATTAAATACCTATATGAAAAACTATAAAGATTTTAAATAAACAGCTTAACAATGCAAATGAAGAAACTAGAAAAACAAAAACAAACCAAACTCCAAATTAGTAAAAGGCAGGAAATAATAAAGATCAGTACAGAAAAGAAAAGAAAACACAAATAAAAAACAAGAACAGAGAGATTCCTCCACAGAAACAAAGAAAGAACAAATAAATACACCAAGTGGAAGGTGAGGGCCAGACCCAGGCCTGAGCTGAAGTTGACGAGGCACACAGGTCCCTCAGTGCCCAAGCTCTGGAGATGGGATGAGGCACAGATGATGTTTAAATCCCAAGTCCTCTCTTTCGAGTAATTCACATTTCTCTTGGTAACCTGGATCAGCTGCAGTGAAAGGAACACCATCAAATGTCTAAAATGTTGGTTCATTCATAAAGTAGTTAGGATCATTTTCAGGGGTTGCTTCTAAGCACTCTAACAGCATCTGTTTCACTGCTGCAGTTTGCATCTAAGACATTTTCAATTCTCTGGATAATTTCTTCCATATTAGCCCTTTTTCCTTCCAAGCATCTTCAAAACTGCCTCTGTCAGTCTCAATAATCTCACTGCATAAATTCTTACCCAGCAGATCAAAAAGAGGGCACTTGTCAACTCTCAAAGACCAACCAGAATATTAGCTCTTGTAACATGTCCATTTGTTCCCTTGATCTCCAGGTGAAGATAAACTTCTCTGGAAAGAGTAAAAACAAATGAAATCATTTCCAGGTCACTCCATGCCCTTTTGCAGTTTGACCTTTAACTTTACATTCAGTCTGACATTTTAGAAGTAGCAACTGGAGAAAGTTGCTACTCTGAGTTCATTGTCAGATGATGGGACAGGTAATTAAATAGGTGAGTTCCCATGTAAGAGAAATCTGGGATAGATGTGGCCTGTTGATAGATGAGTTCCACAAGTTCTTGCAAAGCATCATCTGTTATAAACCAGCCATTTAGGGTCTCTGCAAACTGTTCAATTTCAGTTTCAAAACTGCCAGGCTGTTCTGTAAGAGCAGTGTCTCAGGACAGAAGTGTAAGC
Organism: Tupaia belangeri chinensis; assembly: GCF_000334495.1. Classification (NCBI taxonomy): domain Eukaryota; kingdom Metazoa; phylum Chordata; class Mammalia; order Scandentia; family Tupaiidae; genus Tupaia; species Tupaia belangeri. Next base: position 21,778 of record NW_006199850.1, on the reverse strand, counting down.
AAGATTTATAATTCCTGATTATTGATTATGGGTCTTATTTTAAGAACAAATATGAATCAAAATTAGATTCTGCTTTATGAATCCATGAGTTTGAACTGGGGTCAGGACTGGGATAATCACAGCTAGGGGCAGGAGGAGGCAGACAAATAGAGCAGAATTTCAGCTCAGATTTATTTAAAACAAGCAGTTATGGGATTCTTCTCTGCAAGTTCTAGCATATGGTTTTTTAGAAAGAGATGGGGAGATGGAAAACACAGTCCATGGAACAGCCCCAGAAGGGCCAGAGCTGGACGAGTCTGAAAATCCATCTCTTGATACCACAGACCCTGTGGGCTGGGTCTACCTAGGCCTTATAGGAACAATGACAGGAAAGTGACTCCTGCTGCTGTCAGAGAAGAAGGACACTCAACTCGTACATGAGAATAAGAACAGAGAGATTCTGGGACCAGCAGTTGGTGTAATGGCTATGTCTCTGGACTCCCATGTAGTCGACCGCAGTTTAAGTCCAAGACCCTTTTTTGTAAACTCACGCTGGGCATGTGCACATGCATGCCCAAGATCTCAAGAGGAGAATGGAGGAGAAGGAACTGTGGTGTGACCATCCCCCCAGGGGGTAATTTCTCGCTTTCTGTCTCTCTGTCTTTCTGGTAAGCACACCGCATCCTATAGCAAAAACCTCTAAAAAAAAAAAAAGAAAAGAAAAGAAAACACAAATAAAAAACAAGAACAGAGAGATTCCTCCACAGAAACAAAGAAAGAACAAATAAATACACCAAGTGGAAGGTGAGGGCCAGACCCAGGCCTGAGCCGAGGTTGATGAGGCACACACGTCCCTCAGTGTCCAAGCTCTGGAGATGGGACGAGGCACCGGTGATGTTTAAATCCTTGTGATGACAGGTCCAGGTGGGACAAGGTTCAACTCAAAGAACAGGATAAAGCAGCAGCAAAGGTGACCCAGAAGAATGATCATGCTGAACCCTCAATGAACGGAGTGCTAATTGTCTATGGTCCAGTCCACATTTGGCAACTTGCTGCCTCCTCCTGTCCCCACTGCAGCAGACCCAGTGCAGCAAACACAGCCTGGGCAGCTCTCAGGTTTTATTTCCTGTCCTGAGTTCTGAAAAGCTTCTTCTTCAGTTTATTCATCGATGACTTCTACAGCAAGAATGTAAAAAACAAATCAATATCCAAATTCTTATTTTCAATAAGGAAGAAGGAAGCTGCAGCTCAGTGCAACACGAAGGTGAGATGGAGTGGACACATCCCATCCTGACCCTCCTGGAGCAGGAAAGCTGGTCAGGGCAGAGAGCACAGGGCAGTGTGGCAAGGGGTCCCAGTGCTCAGGGACAGGCTGAGTCCCTGTGTCCTCACATTAGGCTGCAGGGACACAGACACGCAGACATGTTCAGGTGCAGGAAGAGTGGTCGGGGACACTGACGTCCCAGTGGGGGGTGCAGAGACTGAGCAATCCCGTGTCCCTCTGTCCTCACAGGCCGCCGTCTCACACTAAGGAGAGAACCACGAACAACTCACGTCAGTCACTGTAACAGGAACCTCTGATGAGGCCTTCGTGTGCTCAACACGTCCCAACCCAGATCCCCACAGCCCAGTACTGTCCCCTCCCCACCCCCAGCCCTGCAGGGTCTCACCTTTAGGAGTCGTGAGAGACACATCAGAGCACTGTGTGACACTGGGAACTGTTGCTGCCTTGGGGGACAAACATAGGGCCTCATCAGAGCCACAGGGGAAGAATTAGAGGAGGAACTATGGGAGGTGGCCCCACAGGCTCCTGTCTGTGCTATTCCAGGGTGTCAGGATCACCCCTCCCCCACTCATACTCACAGGAAGCCTGAGCATAGTGTCTTCCTGTGGGGGGAAAAAAATAAACACCCTGTGAAAGACAGGTTCATGAGGTGCCAAGGATCCAGTAACACTGGACCCCAGAGAAGTTTCCAGAACTGTGATTATAGAACCAAGGCAGGGTCAGGGAATGTGAGGATGGGAGATGTACAGAAGTCAACCAACGCCTAGAGAACTGTCCTCAGCAGGGACTGTCCCTGTGACCTCTGACTGCTGGGAACCAGGTCCCCATCACCACCATCACCAAGTGACAGGCGTGTGACTGATTTTCACACCTTACAGAGGAGTGAGCAGCCTCAGCACAGAGGCCCTCAGCCTGGGCAAGCACGTGTGCATGGTGGCACCTCCCAGTCACCAGGCAGGGCACC
>NW_006199850.1:18290-19361 GCF_000334495.1 Tupaia belangeri chinensis | reverse complement strand
TCACCCCATCGCAGGGTGGGGGCCCCAGCCAGCCCCTCGTGCTGCACGTGGCACGTGTATCTCTGCTCCTCTCCAGAAGGCACCACCATGGCCGCCCACTTCTGGAAGGTTCCGTCCCCTGCAGGCCTGGTCTCCACCAGCTCCATGTCCTGGGTCTGGTCCTCCCCATCCCACTGCCAGGTCAGAATGATCTCCGCAGGGTAGAAGCCCAGGGCCCAGCACCTCAGGGTGGCCTCACGGTCAGAGGTGGGGTGGTGGGTGACATGTGCCTTTGGGGGGTCTGTAGGTAAGAGTCCGGAGATTCAGACATGGTGCAGCACCTCCCACTGCCCATGAAGCAGCCCTGTGTGACCATCTGAGTGTGGACAGGACACCTGGGCTGGGGAGGGGCCCACCAAGCCTGGGCTCAGGTATCTGGGGGATATGCACTCCTGGGAAGGCTGTGGAATTGGGGTGAGCAGCTCCAGGTAGGATCCAGGTCTCTGAGGTGAAAATGGGGCCTTCTGATCCTGACGTGGATGGAGGAGACCGAGAGTCACTTAAGTCAGCTCTCACCCACTTGGGTGGGGTCGAGATCAAGGTCTCAGCGGTCCTGGTAGACAAAACAGCAGATCACTGAGCACTGCTGACAGTGACTTCAGGACTGTCCCCCATTCCTTTCTGAAAGCCTGGACACTTCCTGAGAGGAAGGGGCTCTGGGCGAGTCAAACTCTGGTGCAGGATCTGAAGACTCTCCCTTCGAGATTTGAGGAGGCTTACTTTGTGGTGAACCCCATTTTCTTCTCGGTGTGAGCTAGCAGCCCCAGCAGGACAGGAGATCTGGGAGACGGGCGCCAGAGTGCCTAGACTATGCATGGAGCACAGCATCCTGCCTGGATGGAACCTGTTGTCCTCCAGGCTCAGTCATCCTGCAGAATCTGTGATTGGATGAGCAGTGTGAGCTGTACTGGAAAACACCCCCCAAATCAGCCGTGGCCTGTGGACATAAGATGGGGGCTCAAAGAGGGCCCTGGCCTTGGGAGCTCCCCGCTGCCGCGCTGGAGCCTGCAGCTGCGGGCAGCCAGCACGCGT
>NW_006199850.1:6887-17692 GCF_000334495.1 Tupaia belangeri chinensis | reverse complement strand
GGACAGCGCGGAGACGGGGGTTTCCGGGCCCCGCGTCCCCGCCGGGCGGTCCCCTCGCTCTCCCGTACGCTGCTTACCCCCGACCCTGCGCTCACCAGCCCAGGTCTCGGTCAGGGCCAGGGCCCCTGAGAGCACCAGGAGGAGGGTTCGGGGCGCCACGACCGCCATCCTCAGAGTCTGGGGCGATCTGAGCCCCAGCTAGTTCCTGGGGAGTTTATAATCTAGAGCCACGATGGCGCTGATTGGCTCCTGTGAGAACAGGGTGTCCAATGGGAGTGAGAGCTGGGTTCGCGTCAGGAGTGTCTGGGCAGAAGGACCCGACAGGGGGTGTGAGAGGGAGAAGTGAGACTTGGGGAGAAGGAGACTCCCCAGTGCTGGGCTTCCCTGCCCCGGACTCTGCCCTCGGGACTGAGACCCCAGACCTCGTCCTGACCCTCTTTGTCTTGCACTGATCTCTCTTTGTCACCTCGTCCCCCTGAGGCCTACATAGGAGCTGTGGTCAAAGGTTCTCAAAAGTTTAGGTTTCAGAGTCTTAGGTGCTCTTAGGAATTACTGAAGACTCCAAACACAATTTGTTATAGGAAGGGAGAATTGATCTGTGTTGTGTAAAATCCTTGGTTCTTTAGGTCCTGATCTCTAAGATTAGAGACCTGTCCTGAGACGCGAAATAAAAAACCACAAACACTTGTAAAGTAGGAAAAGGGAGGTTTTAATAGGAAAGAGAGGATTATGAGAAAGAAGTACACCTCCATGCCTTAAAGGCAGCAGGTGGGCAGCTGCCAGAGAAGGACAACTGTCCTGGGCATGGGGTTAGGTGTCACCTTTATTCTAAGAGTTGATAATGAATAGCAGGGGAAAGTCTGCCATAGTATCTGGCTTCTCTGAATTCACAGACTTTCTCCTCACCTTGCCTATTTCTCTCACAAGTGAAGAATTCAATGACCTGATGACCCCACATGCTCAGTGTGGACCTAGAAGTTCTGAGCATCCTTACATGGACAACTGTCCAATCTGTTTATTGCTTCAGTGAGAATCAGGATGTTGACCAAAATGTCTTGTTGGGTCCTTTTGTAGTTATGAAGAACAGATGAGAGGGAAATTAACAGCTATCTCTGTGTGACTTTCTCAGGTATTAAAGAAGAAGAATGGGATCTGCCTCGCTCCTGGCTCCAGGAGCTGGGTGGGAAGAAAGCATTTTCACAGAGAGTTTGGTAGTAACCCCTGATAGGTTGTGATTGCTGTGGCAGGTGTCCTGCTATTCTCTTAGGGCTACCCACTCATTTCTAGCCAACTGCCTATCACAGAAATTTCATTTATATGTATTATATCCATCATCGTTAACATATTGGAAGTTAAAACCATTTAAAATATTTAATCCATTTAGAGTATTAATAACCCTAGGCATGCTAACAGAAATATTTTTATGAGAAATAATTATTTTCCCAAATAAAACAATATAGTTAGAAGAAGGGATATTTTTACATTTTTCATCTTTGGAAGTCCTTATCTGTCTCAGTAGAACATCGCTGGATTTCCATATGTACTTATATATTTAATCTGTTATTTTAGTTGAAATACATGAAAAAAGCTAGCCTTAATAAATCTTTAGGAAGAATTTTTTTTTAGAGAGATTTTTGCTATAGTGCACATGCACTCAACAGTGAGACAGAGAAAGAGAGACAGAAAGTGAGAAATCACCTCCTGGGGGGATGACCATGCTGCAGTCTCTTCTCCTTCATTCTCCTCTTGGGATTTTGGGCATGCATGCAAACATGCCCAGCGTCAGTTTTAAGCCTCTGAACCTGGGACTCAAACCCGGATTGACAACATGGGAGTCCAGTGATGTAACCATTAAATCATATGCTGGTCTCAGGACATATATATTTTTAATAATGTTTTCAGTCAATCATGGACTTTTGTATTTACTACTACTCTGAAATTACATATATTAGCTTCTTACACACACACACACACACACACAGCTATTTGCAGGGTGAAACCTGAAACAGTGTCACTGACTATTTCATCCTCTGTTACATTGAAATCCATGTCTGTCTTGCACATTGAATGGGTCGTGCACAAATGCATGATTTTTAAAAGTAATATGTTGTTTCAGCAAATTATACAACTCTTTGAGTATTATGAAATCACAAATTATTTTAAAAATCACATGTGTTGGGCCAGCAGTGGAGTTTAAGGCACTGGATTCTCACCTGCTAACTGAGTGGTCTGAGTTCCTGAACCTGAAGCTTGAAAATCAACCCAGGCGCGAGTGTATGCCCAAATACCCATAAGAGAATGGGAGAAGGATTGTTGTGTGCCATCCCCACTGGAAAGCAATTTCTCACTTACTTTCCTTCTTTCTTTCTCTCTCTCTCTCCAAGGATGCACACTCAATGACAAAAACTAAAATAAAAAAAAGAAAGGTATACTAATATTACCACAGATTCTGCCACAAATGGTTATAAATATTGGGAAGCTGTCTAGGTAATAGAGGTAAACATACTTTCCTAAAGTCTAATTTTCTCTCAGAAACTTACGTTTTACCATTAGCGAACTTCTTCAGTGGCTTATCTTGAAGAGCCAGGCTTGGCCAAATATTCAAGTGTGAAACATGTCAGTGAAATACCTGAATTTAAATAATCATTCCATCTCTGTCATTCATTCTTTCAATTAAAATTGCTATTCTATTAAAATGGAGTTCATGTAGCTCAAAAAATTATTTTCTCTGGCACAAATACCCTACTTTGGACTAAAAATGTTTTGTTCATATTTCCCATCTAATTATGTATGACATTTAAAAGTGTGGACACTAGAGTGAAGATTTAATCAAGTTAATCTTTTTTTTTTTTTGGTAAGTTTTTGCTGTAGGGTATTTGCACTTGCTAGAGAGAGCCCGAGACAGAGATAGATGGAGAAAGTGAGAAATCACCCCCCAGGGTATGACCACTCTGCAATCGTCACTCTTCCTAGAACAGGTAAAACCAAACCGTTTTTAACTGTTTTTACTTTGTTTTATTCCTCTATTTTGTACTTTCAGGGTTAACTGGTAATAGGGGGTTCTGTACCTAATGTAATCTGTAACTGTTGTTACAAATGAGGTCATAAATAAGCCTGTTTGCTTACAAGAGAAAACTTAAGCCACTTGTTTTAGCCAGTGGTCACAAAGATGCACCCCAGGCCAGGTCCCAGGTGAAAACTAGGTACCTTTACTCAAGGAACACAATTTAACAAGTTCAACTGGGAAAACTGTAGTAACGTTATTGTTCACCATAATAGTTATCACACATGTTTAGATTGTTAAAACAGTATAGTTTACAGAAAATGTGTTGGGGGCCAGCACATGGTGTGGCAGTTACATGCTAAGCTTGAACATGACCATGACCGACTGCTTTTGGAGTCCCAGACCCAGTGGCTTGAAAATCATGCAAGGGTGTGTGAGCATGTGTGCCCAAGATCCCAAAAGAAAAATGAAGGATGGGGATTGTGGTGTGGCCATCCCTCCCCAGGGGTGACTTCTCACCTTCTCATCACTATCTCTGAATCTTTCTCTCTCTCTCTTTCTCCAGCCAGCCCTAGTGCCCTAAGGCAAAACTCTCTTGAAAAAGAAAAAGAAAGTATGTTGTAGCTTACTTTATTCTGTCAATGTATATCACAAATATGAGTTAACAGATTCAATGTCACCATAACAAAAACAGGGTCACAGACATCATGTGAAAGGAACGGTTCCACAGACCGATCTTGGGAACATCGTGAGGGTAAAAACACCACTGAGCTAACTAAATTTATTTATTTAGCGGTTTTTGCCTTAGGGTACGTGCTTTTGCTAAAGAGAGTGAGTGACAGAGACAGTGAAAGGAAAAGTGAGAAATCACCTTTGGGGCAGGGTGGCTATGCTGCAATCCATTCTCCTCCATTCTCCTCCTGAAATCCTGGGCACACATGCACATGTGCCAGGCATTTGGGAGTCCATGCAGGAGTCCAATGACATACCTGCTTTGCCATCTACTGGCACCCTCTAAATATATGTTATAGATAACAATGGATAAATGAGAACTGTAATGGAATGTAACATGCTAGAAATTTCTGTTCTCGGAGATGGTTGTGAGCTTGTTAGCTCTCAGTCACTCCCTGTGCTCGAACACAGTGAAATGAACTTTGATTACCCCTCTTTGTTTCTCCATTATTCACAGAAAGGGCCGCTGGATTTTTCTCCTCTCAGTTTTCAGCATACATACACACCTGCCCAGTATGATTTTCCTTTTAGATCTACCAGTCTTTCTTTTACATATTTAGGTTTTCCTGAGTTGGATGTATAGATACTTATAAGCATTATATCTTCTTGGTGAATTTGCCCTTTTACTATTCACCATTCTTTGTCTTAAAGCCTATTTTGTCTGAAATTAGTATAGTGGCTCCTGCTCTTTTTTGTTTCCATTTACAAGGAATATCTTTTTCCAACCTTTCACTTTTAGTCTATGTGTGTCTTTATTCATGAGATGAGTTTCTTGTAAGCAGCAGGTGGAGGGTTTCTGATTTTTAATCCATTCAGCCAGTCTGTGTCTCTTGATTGGAGAATTTAATCCATTAACATTTAATGTTATCGATATTTCCAGACTTGTCCCTGCCATTAAGTTGGTCATATTCTTGTTTGTTTGTTTCTTTGTTTTCTTAAAGCTGTTTGTCTCTCTTTAGTTTTCTTGCTATAGTACTCCTTCCAGAATTTCTTGAAGAACTGGTCTAGAACTGGTAACTTCTTTCAGGTTTTGTTTACCCAAGAATGATTTTTATCTTTTCCCATATAAAGGATAATCTTGGCAGGTATAGTATTCTTGGTTGTAATTGTTTTTCATTTAACACTTTGAAAATATTTCCCCATTCTTTTCTTGCTTGCATTGTATCTGATGAGAGGTCTCGTGTTAGCCTGATGGAATATCCTTTGTAAGTGATTTGACATGTTTCTCTTGCCAATCTTAGTATCTTGTCTTTATCTGTAGTTTTGGCCAGTCTAGCTATGATGTGGAGAGGATCTTCTCGGATTGATTGTACTTGGAGTTCTTTGTATTTCTTGAGTCTGGATGTTTGAGTGTCTCCCTAGATTTGGAAAGTTTTCTTCCAGAATTTCACGGAATAGACTATCAGTGCCCTTATTAGTTTCTTCACATTCTGGGATACCAATTATTTGGATGTTTGGGCATTTCATGGTATCTGGCATTTCTCATATATTATCCTCAGTTTTCGTAACTGTTTTCTCAGTATTTGATCATTTTTTTCTGCATCAGAGGTTTGTCTTCTACTTCCAAGATTCGATCTTCGTTATAGTTTAACCTGCTTTTAATACCTTTGAGGGAGGTTTGGATTTTCTGTATTATAGACATCATGTCTAACACTTCCGTTGGATTCTTTTTTATGGATTCCAATCCTTCTTTCATATCGTGGAAGGACTTCCTCTTCTCTTGGAGCTCAATGTCTCTTTTTTCTTGCATCTCATAGAATTTTGTTACCATAAATATTCTAAATTATTTTTTTAACATTTCAGTAATATCCTCTAATTTTTCCCTACTTGGAGATGAACTACAGTGTTCCCTTGCTGGAGATGTATTACTTGATTCTCTCATCCTTGTGGTTCCTCTCTTATTTTTAGTCATTGCTAATGTATTCACGTTTGGCTAATTTGTTGGAGAAAGATTCTGTAGCTGTGAGCTCCTGTGTTTCCCTTATTGTGAAATAATTTGGTGCTATTTTCTCCCTCTACTGTGGCCTCCAGTGTGGGAATTATAGGTGTTTTGAAATGACATTTATGAAGGAGAGTTTTACTCTTTTTGCAACCACTACAGTGGGGTGCAAGGAATTCTCTAAAACTCAAAATATTCAGATGTTTAGCTACTATGCATCTAGTCTTCTCTATGCAGTGGGTAAGAGCTGAGTGATAAAACAGGAAAGTAAAGTAAAAGAAAAGAAAGTAGGAAATAGAAATAGGAATAAAAAGCAAAGAAAAAGGAAGGAAAGAACTGGAACAGAAAGTGGAGAAAATATATAAATCATATTGTAGGAAATAAAATTGGGTTATAAATGGAAGGTCAACAGGGGCAGAGATGGAGATGCCTGGATGCTTTCTGTCCTAGGTGAGGGAAGAAGAGACAAATTAGCAAGAGAAGGGCACAAATGGGACACAAAGCTGTTTTTTTTTTTTTTTTAAAGTTAGAAGGGACAGAGAAGAACAAGAGGAAGAGAAACTCTTGTCCACTTGACTAGCACTGGGATCTTGAAGGTGGGAGTCCTGGGCATGGGAGGGAGGGACTCACAGCCATGAAGCTGAACCCAGAGGGCCAACAAAGGCAGAGATCCCGCCCAGTATAATTTTCAAGCTGTCAAGGTTGGAATTTGAACAGTGAAGTCAGCCACGTGGGATCTAGCCACCTCCTAAAGTTAATAATCTATAAATACCCTAACCAGGAATTGCTGAAGTAGAACTGACTTTCTTCTTCAAGTTAGTGGTGAAGAATACAGTTAATACCCTCACCTTTACTTTTGCTAGGTTTTACTTTAATGCAAATAATGTCTTAATGATATTATAAAAATAGTTTTAGCCTTGTGAATTCTGTGAATGGTGAATCTCAACACCTCCAAACATTCCACAGACTATACTTTGAGAGCTGCTGTTCCAAGTACACCTTGGAGAATTCCCATCTGGCCCCAGCCTCTTTGCCTCTTCCCAGAATCCCTCCCCTGAGCTGGACTTCCTGCCTCCCAAAACTTAGCTAGTGCTCTGTCCAGGGGCTTTTCTGGAAAAGAATCTCTTCCCTGGAAATGTGACGGCCCAGTGTCCTAAGCCTGGGAGAAGAGGTGGAGGGACATGTGTTTCTTCTTTGAAACTGGAACAGTATGTACCTGAGGCACCAGAGAGCTGCTCTCATGACCCATTTGGCTTTTATGTGTCCATCTCCCAGATAGAAACCTGATGTAATCTGTGTGATAATTAATCTTGACCCTTTAAAAAATGCACCTGATGAGCTTTACTTGATTCCCATATAGTATCAAGCACAGTTTTCTTAGTCTGTCAGGCTGCTGTAACAAAAATGCCTTAGACTGGGTCACTTATGAGCAACAGAGATTTATTTCCACAGTTCTAGAGGCTGAGAAGTCCAATATCAAGGTGTTGACCACTGTCTATGTCTGGTGAGGGTCCCCTTCCTCCAGGACAGCTATGTCCTCACATGGCAGAGGGACATGGCAGTAGTGGGGATCTCTTTTATTAAAGTCCTAATCCCAGTCATGATAGCTCCACGGTCATGACCTAATCACCTCCCAAAAGTCTCACTTTCTAATACCATCTTGCTGGGGATTATGTTTCAGGAGATCAGGAAGAGCTTATTGTGAGATTTGGACTCTGGTTGAATGAGTTTGAGGAGAAGGAAGGAAGCAAGCATTCACTCTAGATTGGGAATTTTTGAGAAGCAGGAGTGATTCTGTGACTGATTGTCCCAATAAATCTGACCTATTGTGAGTGTGGATGATAACAGGGATAAAGCTGTAATTGGTAAAGAAACAGCATCACTCATATCAGCCGGCATGAGGAGATGTGGCTATTTTGTAAGTTGCACAAAGCCTTGGTTTGTGCTTCGAAAAAAGTTATTTCGTAGTTCTGTGTTTTTTTGTGTTATCATAGCTCTGTTGTTCTTATCTGATGTTGTTTTGTGAAGTAGTTCAAGTGGTCATGTCCAACACGAGAATGACATGGCCTGCTTGTCTGCACCAGGACACCGCCTACCAATATTGAGGCTATGAAGTTCAGACCAGCCCCAGATGTTGAGAGACGCTTTTCATTCTTTCCTTCCTTTCTTCCTTCCTTTCATTTTTCTTCTTTCCTTCTTTTCTTCTTCCCTTTTTTTTGTTTTTTAGTTTGACACAGAGTTCAAGCACTCCTCAGAGAGAGACAGAGAAAGAGGAAGAGAAAGAAGGCACCTCCGAATGGGACATGGCCATACCGGGATTTCTTCTCCTTCAGCTTTCCATGCTGTCAGGATTTGCACTCACACATGCCCATCATGTTTTTCAAGTTAGTAGGGCTGGGACTTAAACAGCATGGTTGACCATGTGGGATCCAACTCTGTTAACCACTAGGCCATAGGGCTGAACTGCTTCTTTCATAAACTCAGTATTGTTTTATTTTTTTGAGAGGTTTTTGCTATAGGGCCTGTGTGCTCACCAGAAAGACAGAGAGAGACAGAGAGAAAGTGAGAAATCACCCCCCAGAGGGGATGGCCACATCACACACAGTCCCTTCTTTCCATTCTTCTCTCCGGATCTTGGGCACGCACGCACACATGCCCCACATGAGTTTAAGTCACCGGGTCCAGGTCTCGAACCATGGTCAACTACATGGGAGTCCAGTGACATAGCCATTACACCAACTGCTGGTCCCTGTAAACTCAGTATATTTAAGTACTTACATCCCAATTGTGAAAAAATAAAGAATATTTGGAAACAATTTGTAATAGGTGAAATGCAGACATCAAACATCTATATTAGTAATAAATGTGAAAAAAATCAAAATTTGAAGTTAAAAATGGGAATAAAAATTTAAATTGGTTTGACAAAGAGGAAAGTAAATGATGGTAGTATTGGATATATAGTAGGAAAACTCTACTCTTACAAGAATTGAGTAAATGATGGTTGAGGACAAACTTTCTTTTAAAATTTTATTTATTTATTTGTTTATTTATTTATTTATTTATTTATTTATTTATTCATTCCAGGAGCAATAAAGACAGAAGGAGAGAGAGAGAGAAACAGAGACAGCTCCCTGAATAAGACCTCTTGCCAGTCTACCCCCAGCCTTCAGCCAGCCAGGCCGAATCATGGGTGTGCATGTGCCTGGCATATCTGGGGCAATCAGATAAGAACCCTGGACCTCACCACGTGAGCCAGCCTCACAGAGAGTTGTGTTACTGTTGTGCCACTGACCACCTAAGGTCCAAAATTTCTAAAGAGGACTTTTGTAAAACAACTTGACAATTTAAACGTTCTCATATTTCCAAGCAGAAATTTCTATTTTAGGAATTATCCCAAGAAAATAATCACACATGTGCTTGAATTGTGGTTTACAAAAGCAAGAAAATGGAAACCATCTAAATGCTGCACTAATGCAGTTATGGTAGGTATGACTAGTGGGCACCTAGCATGTCTCAGGTGCTGATACCATGTGTGTACTGAAAGGGTCCAGGGTAATTTCAGACCAAACCCATGAGGAGCTGTACAGACTGAAGAGGACTCAGAGGTGAGGGAGGCGGTGGAGCTGGGTGCTCAGGGATCTTCTCTCAGAGACTTGTTGATTCATCCCTCATGGATTCCTGACTCACCAGGTAATGGCGATGACTCTACACCCAACAAGTGGACAGTTTCAGTGTTCCAGAAAATTCTGTGACAGGTGGTCACTAGGCTCAGAGCTCAGGAGGAGATCAAGGGGTTATTTTTCCAAGTAAAAATATTTTCAAAAAAGAATTATGTAAATTATGTACTAAGTCAAAGTTGGAATAAGTGTTAAGGTAGCCTAAAGCCATTTTCCGGTGATTGTGGTTTTAATATTTTACTTTCTGTGTTCCTTAGGAGACTGCAAGATGAAGTGAGAACAAAGATGATGGAGAAAACCATAAAAGGAGACACATGGGATTCAAATAACAGTGGAACCAGCAAAAGAATGAAGCAAGGGGCCGATGTCAGCCCTGCTCAGATGTACAGGCGTCCAGTCCACCTGTGTAGGACTGAGGGCTGGGGGACAGGCATCTCCTGGAGATGACATTGGGGAGCTACAGGAGAGGCTTGCACTTGTCTATGGAGCTGCTCAGTCTGCTCTAGCAGAGCACACAGGTGTGGTAAATTGTAGGAACAGACTGTATTTTCTCAGGTGTGGAGCCTGGGGAGTCCAGGGGGAAGGCAGCCGCATCTGGTAAGAACCTTCCGTGTCCTCACGTGGGGGAAGGGGATGAGCAAGAGGAGGGCAGGAGAGGTGAGCAGGGTGCCCTCCTGTGAGGATGGTGTCCCTGTGATCAGGAGGCAGTGCCCCCCGTGACCCAGACATCGCCCTGTAGGCCCAGCTCCCAACACCACACTGGGGGTCATGTTTTCAACCTGAACTATGGGGGCTATAGTCAAACTATAATGGAGGCTGGGGGAGAGTTAGGGAGAGATGCTGTGAAGAATATACCAGAAATTAAGCAAATGAAGGAACAGCACAGTTATCAACTCTAGGGAAATTTTAAAAAATCAAGTCAAGGAAGAAAGTAATCATGACTGATAGCCTAGTAGAGACTAGCATTTTTATGGTCATGTGAGCAGTGAACGTGGAACTAATGAAAATTATAATAACTATTAGGAAGACAGGGGTCTGAAGGGAGCTTTCTACTAAAGATGTCACATAGAACGAGAAGGAATGAGCACCATCAGCGTGCTGTTTAGAGGCACAGAAGTCACAAGAACCAGGCAGAAGAAGTGAAGCAGGATGGCTCTGGGCATCAGACAGTGGGGCTCATGGACAACTGGAGACATTTGTGTTCGCAACAAGCTTTCTAGAAGTATTTGACTTATAAAATACTGCTCATGTACCTATTTGTTGTTAAAAAGAGAAGATGAGAGAATGAGCATCTGTGTTTCTGAGTTGTATAGGGAGTGTCAGAGAAGGTGCAGCAGTCGGAGTGTCCTGAAGTCATGTGGCAGCTTTTATGGGAGGATTCTGCTCTGACCTAGAGTTTAGCTCTGTGTGCTTTAATGTCAGGGCCTGTGGCATGTTTGTGTGCATGAGTGGA
>NW_006199850.1:3025-5755 GCF_000334495.1 Tupaia belangeri chinensis | reverse complement strand
TTGTGTGCAGGAGTGGACGAGCCAGCAGAGTCGAATTTGATGGTGTAGAGGAGGGAAGGCCTGATCTTGTCCCAATGCAGGGGTAGCCTTAGACAGGAGCAGGACCCTCACCATCACTGGAGGGAGGCTGAGGGGACAGCACTGTGGAGGGAGGTGGGATGACGACACAGTTCTCACCTGAGTCCTTCTCTTCTCAGGGAGAAAGGAATCAGCTCATCACCCAAGAGTGGGGAGGGAGGAGGTTGGAGGGTCTGAGGAGGAGGAGAAAGAGAGAAATAACCCTCAGGGGGTGTGAGAGTAAACAATCTGGAAAATGGCAACTGCAGAGTGCAAGGCCCAAGGCCTCTGAAGTTTGTACTGACAGAGTTGGGGGAGAAATCCAGCAATCTAGCACTAGGCAGCATCAGGAGGATATATAACAAACCGGAAGAAAATGTTACAAATAAATGTAACATTTATTCCTCATAGCATATTATCATTTTTTTTATGGTGAACATACATTATAGCAAAAAGACTGAATATTATTGCATGGCATGACTAGCCCTCATTTTGTCCATCCACTCACTGACATGGTATGGGAACGTGTTAACTATAAACTCAATTCGTTTCGCACTTTATTAATCCCGGCTGCGCTCAGGAGTGTCTGCTCCCTTACCCTTTGCAGTTCTCCTGTACTCAGGGTTTCATATATTTATCCAGCCATGTTGGGTGCCACTTGCTAGGCAAAATGGGGGGAGGAGACGTCCCCAGAGTGGGAGCCGTGGTGAGTTTGGAAAGAACAGACACACAGGCAGAGACACACAATTAGAGAGTAGCGTAGGTTGTGTGGGCCAGATGTTTCTGATGGAGAACGTACAGCCCTGAGCCTGTCCCAGGTTTGTTCTTTTATAGGCAATGGGGGAGAAAGAAGCAGAAGGTGAAGCAGGTGTCTTCTGTTATCACCTGTGGCTGTGGAGCATCCTGCAGCCCACGGCTCCAAATAAGCCCCACCTGGCCTTCTCTGGCTGAAACACAGTTTCCTTTAACCTCCTCAGCCCAGGTGAGAGCCTGTGCTCTGCTCCTCTTTAAAGGTCACTGTTACTTAGCTCAAACTCGGCTGCTCCCCACAAGAGATCCATGAGATGCCCCTGTTCCCCAGAGTGCTCCCGTGTGCTCCCCACTATGTCAGGGTCATTATCCCGCCAGGACACGGCTCCTTCCTTTATCCAAGCATCCACTGGCACGAGGACCCAAGTGATGTTCAGTGCATGAATACAGTGCAGATGACCCCATGAGTAAATACTTACAGTACAGCCATCATTCCAAATATCTATGATTACTTTGTGTTGGGAACATTCAAAGTCCTCTCTTCTAGCTGTTCTGAAATATAGAATAACTTACTGACTCTAGGAGATGTTATTTCATCTATCTAGGGTAATTTTGTATTTGTTTACTGACATCACTCTAATCCCCCCTACCAAATACCTTTTCCAGCCTTTAGTAAGCACAATTCCAATCTCTACTCTTTTTTTCTTATTTTTTACATTCAGTCACTGTATATCTTTACAACATTGAAAGTGAATTTCTCCAGTATGAATGCCCAGTCTGTTAGTCCAAATCAGCCCGGTCTGATATTACCATACACATTGTCATTCACAGATAATTTTCCACTTTTTGTTTTGTCTGCTAAATGTTTTTCTCTCTTTTTTTCTTCCTTCTTTCCATATCCCATTTCCCACCCTCTTCTCAAACTGCCTCTGGTATCCACAGTTACCGTCTATACTCTTTGCCTTTCAAGCTTTTAGTTTCTGTCATGGAGTGCAGATATTTGGTATACATTAAATGGGGACATACAATACCTGTCTTTCATGGTCTGGATTGCTCCACTCAGCATTAAATATTCCCTATTGTTCGACTTTCTATCAACCAAAATTTTTTTTTTTTTTTTTTTTTTTTTTTTTAACAGCTGAGTGATATTCCATAGTGTATATGGGCCACATGTTTTTCAACCCATCCTTCTGTTCTTGGACATTTGGGCTGGTTCCATGTCTTAGCAATTGTGCATAATGCTGCAGTGAACATGGATGTGCAAATGTTTTTTCTGAATGAGTGCACTCCTGTCCTTTGGGTAAATAACTAGGACTAGAATTGCTGATCATATGGTAGTTCTATTTGTAGGTCTTTTTTTTTTTCTCAAGATTTTCCCGAGAGATTTTTGCTATAGGACACATGCACTCACCAGACAGACAGACAGAGACAGAAAGCGAGAAATCACTGCCTAGGGGGTTGGCCATGCCGCAATCCCTTCTCCTTCATTCTCCTCTCGGGATCTTGGACATGCACGCAAACATGCCCGGCGTGACTTTTAAGCCATCAGGTCCGGGACTCAAACCACGACTGACTACATGGGAGTTCATCAACATACCCATTATGCTAACTGCTGGTCCCTGTTTGTAGGTCTTTGAGGAGCCTCTAAATTGTTCCTCACAGTGACTGTACTAATTTACATTCCCACTAGCAGTGTAAGAGGGTTCACTTTTCACCACCACCTTGCCAGCACTTATTCTTCATTTTTTAAAAATCTTAGCCATTCTGACTGGGATTAGGTGGTATCTCATTATGGTTTTTATTTGCATCATCCTTATTATCAGGGACAATGAGCATTTTTTTTTTCATATGCTTTTTGGTCATTTGTATGTCTAATTTTTTTTTGAGAGTTTTTTTTTTTTTTTTTTTTTTTTTTTTGGGGAC
>NW_006199850.1:0-2872 GCF_000334495.1 Tupaia belangeri chinensis | reverse complement strand
CCCTTGTATGTCTTTTTTAGAGGGTTGTCTGTTCAGCTCATTTGCCCACCTTTTAATTGGATTGATTATTTTCGTGCAGGTAAGCTGCTTGAGTTTTCTGTATATTTTGGTTATCAATTCCCTATCCGAGGGAGAGTTTGCAAATACATTTTCCCATTCCAAGGATTGTATCGTCACTCTAGTTTTTATTATTTTTTTCTGTACAGAAGCTTTTTAAACTGATGTAATCCCACTTGTCTATTTTTAGGATTGTCTACCCTTTGGGGGTCTTTTTTAAAAAGTCTTTGCCAGCACCGATGTCTGCAAGTGTCTCCCTTGTTCCCACCAGTAGTTTTACAGTTTTTTTTATTAAGTAATGAATGTTTATTCTGTGCCATTTTCCTCATTGAAGATATTTTAAAAGATTAAAATACATCAATATTTCATGACAACTATGTAGAAGGATTTAGATTATATTTGTAATATACATGATTTGACCCTGAATATCCATATTTGTATTTCAAACATCATTTTTTAAAAACCATAAAAATAATGATTGCTGCATTCTTCATATATCTTGTGTCTCATAAATTTTAATTCAACTGCCAGTTCTTTTCTCAACTATGTATGTTAACGGTATTTGCTCCTGTTTTTGAATGGGAAGAATATCCATTTTCTGTTTCTTAGCAGTGTTATTTGGGTCTTCTTTCTCTGATTCTTCAAAAAAATGATTCACATTGAGTTTGAATAGTAACTGAGTGTCTGGTCCAGAAAGAGGTGGGCCATGACAAATCCCTGTAATTTTGTGAGCCTGGGGCACATAGCCAGCTCAATTTCTGTGAGAAGGGTGTGCAGATAACCATTCAGGGAACTTGGGACAGCCACAAAGGGTCTCCACAAACTCCATCTGCTGCCAAAACACTGAACTGGCTCTTACATCCACATAGGCCTCTGCAGCAGCTGTAGTCTGATTTTGTCAGCTTCAGCCTCCCATGTTATGAAACATATCCTCCTGCAATCTAGACTGGATCCACTGGCCCAAAAGTGCCAAACTATCTTGAGGACAAATGGCCCAAATCATTGTGAGAAAAATCATACCTAGGAAATCCAACAAATGACCCAAGCTAGCCTTTTCTGCAGCATGTCCAAGCATTGCATGTGCCGTCTCTGGGCCCAGAAGGAAGAATAGCTGATGAACATCAGTTATGCTCTTTATAGACCTTTGAAAATAAATATGTGCCCACTCGGTAACACAAAGGCATTTACAACTGGGGAACTGACCATGAACAACCCAACTGGTCTCAGATATCCCTGAAATATCTTATTACATTTAATCAAATGATAGATCACTTCTTTAACAGCCAGACATACTGTGTCTTCCTCTGTTAGCATACCGTTTTTAAATCCTTCCATCCACATTTCACATTCCAGTTCTGATAAAAGTCTAAAGTGCTCTTTGTCCAATAATAGTTTGTTCCTTCCTGTGACTGGACTCACTTCCAGGAGAGTAAAATAAAACACTGTGAATAACAATCCCAAACTGCTCAAACCAAGGAGGAACTTCCACTTGTTCTTCCTCACACTTTCCTTCAATAGTTCCTTCTTGTTAGGAGGAAATGCCTGCCACTATTTCCTTATGTCCCTGCCTATGAGGACAGCGAGTAGCTTCTGCTCTGGTTTAAGAATGATCCACCGGAGGCGGGCCAGCTAGTAACCATGAAGTGTGGAAACCTCTGAGAGCTCTCTCAAGAAGACAGTATAGAGAACACAATGCTGAAAAAGTAGGAATGACTGTACCTCCTTTCATCAGTAGCTGTCTTGAAAAAGAGCCATTCCACATGGTACATTTGCAGGTAAGTATCTCATTCTCCTCACTTTTAGTATTTGGGAGATATCTTCATCTTTTATTATTAAAAGTTCTATAGAAAGGAAAGTTTCTAGGCAGAAGAGTCAACCTATTACACTGATTACTCCCAGGCTCTGACACCTGTTTATCATGTGGTTAATTTGTACTTGATGACATCTGAGTGAGTTTACCGCTAGTGTGTCACATTTTCTCCTGATGGCCCATGTATTAAATAGAAGGAAAACACAGTTTCTAACAGCAGAATGCAGTTCACAGACTATGTGCAGCTTTCTTTTGGTTGATTATCCAGGCAATGGTAAAAACAATTCCTGGTAGTTTTATAGTTTGAGATTGTACATTTAGATCTCTGACCAATTTTGCATCAATTTTTGTCAATGGTGAGAGATAGGGTCCAGTTTCATTTTTCTGCAGATGTATACCCAGTTTTTCAGTGCCATTTGCAGAAGAGATTTTTCTTCTCCCTGACATGGCTGGTACTCTCTGTCAAAAATAATTTGCTGTCTGTGTTGAGGTTTATTTCTAGGATCTCTATTCTGTTCCATTTGTCTACATGCCTGTTTTTGTCCCAGTACCATGTTGTTTTGGTTATAACAGCTTTGTAATATAATTTGGGGTCAGGAAGTGAGATGCCTCTTACTCCCCTCTTTTTGTGCAGTATTGATTTGGCAATATGGGGTCTTTTACGATTCCAGACAAATTCTATGATAGTTTTTTCTTAAAGAACTACTTTATTTATTTATCTTAATTTGACCAGAGAGCAGGGAGAGAGAGTAAGAAAGCAAGTCACCAGTTGCCAGGTACAAGACTTGAACCACAGTTGACCATGTGGGAGTCCAGCACCCTTAACCACCTTGTCACATGCCAGTCCCTATGATAGTTTTTTTTCTTTTTAATTCTTTAAAGAATATCTCTGGTAATTTGATTGTGATTGCATTATTAAAAGTAGATTAATTTGTGTTGTATAGAATTGACATCTCGGTAATATTAATTCTTCTAATCCAAGAACATCAGATGTCCTTCCATGTT
>NW_006199849.1:0-1862 GCF_000334495.1 Tupaia belangeri chinensis | reverse complement strand
ATTTATAGAGGTTAAGACGTCCAATGCTAACGTGCCATCAACCTGCCATCAACAGATGAGGGTCTTCCTGCTGTCATGACATCCCAGGGCAAAAAGGCAAGCATGTGTCAGCTCAGGTTCTCTTCTTCCTACAAAGTCACCAGTCTTATTATGAGGCCCTCACCCAGGTAACTGCATCTAATCCTAGTGATGTCCCAGAGGCCTGCCTCCCAAGACTGTAAATATATACATTTGGGGTTAATTTTCCACACCTGAAACTTAGAAAACATATTAAAACCACAGAAATCTTGCTTTGGTAGAGGTATCTGAGATTTCCTCTCCTATGAGCCATTTGCACCAGGGTAGGGAGATCATCCTAGTGTCTAGTGCCCAGAGTGGTTGATGCAGGTCTGTTTTGTTATTTGCAGGAGACCCACTCCAGCCGGGGTGGGCTGACTCAATGGAGGTGAAGCAGGCAAGAAGAAATCAAACAGAGACCTCTATGCTCTTCAGCATGTTCTCAGCTGACTACAGTCAGAGCAAGTTCAAGACTGCAGCCTGTATGGCTAGGAAACATACATATTTATTGAGAGAAATTTACAGGGGTAGGAGGGGTGAGGGGGAGGTAAAAGATTTTACTCTAAAAAAATAAGGTATTCAAAACATGGGAACAATAATCATAAAATATGATGTAGTGTTCTTGTTTGATCAGGTGTAAACACAGTCCTCAGGGCGGGGGAGTCCATATGTCCTGTACATTTTCTTCTTAGATTTTGATTACCAGGTAGGGCCTTTTGAATGAGGGGGTTTTCAGCAAGCTTGATAACTTAAGCTCCAGGTTGGGGCGACAGCAGATTGCAGTTACAAAGGCCTAGATATAAATCTTATTTGACTAAGTAAAGACATGGTTAATATATACTAAAATGGAATATCTATATTGTTTCTGGGGTAATTTAGAGCTAAGAGGGTGAGCCTATTGCCCACATAGGAAAGGAATGTGGTTTTGTGAGCAGCTTGATGACTGACCTAAAAGTTATTGTGTTCATGTAACGCTGAGAGGAACTTCAGTATTCTTATTGATATTTTCCAGGCAGGTGGGGTGAATCTCATGAAATAATTCTCATTCACCACCTCCTTAGGGTTCCACATTCTCTTAGGAATATTAATTGGTTTTATTATAATGTAAAAGATATGGTAAGGCTGGGGGAGTTATTTTACCCTTACGGGGTACCGGGGTACTGCAATGACAGTAAAGCCCATGGTAGGGAGATTGAAAGCACAAACCAGTATAACAAACACAGTTGAAACATTGAGCTTGTAGCTGTTGCCTTGCCTGCAGCTCTTCTCAGCCAAGTCTTGCTTAGACATGAGAGGCAGCTCTTTATGTTCTGTCTGTGTTGGCTGCATGGCTTCCACCAGTTATCCTAGGACATTATGGCTCACAAAGATCTGTGGATTTTGGGAATCCACCAAGATCAACCTGGCATCCACACACTTACCCATGATCTGAGGCCCAGGCATGATGCTGAGGGACTTGATATTCTACCTCTGACAGAGCTGCCTCTGCCTTTATTCTTTCCTTTTAGCCTTTTTCTAGTACCATCCTTTATCCTAAACCTCACTGTAAATTTAGCATGTATGTGCTTGTGCACAAGTGGTAATGCCAAGAGACAATGACCTCTTATAAGGTGGGGTAGACAGGTGCCCCTTCATCTTAGGGGCTTTTATACCCAAACCACATCAAATGGGAGAAATTCAGCCCTGGCTCAGCAGGCTGAAAACTTCCCTCCTTCAAACTCTGCTCACATCATCTGCTGAGGTTCATTGAAGGTTAATGCGATAAAGTAAGGATCAAAGGGTATCTATTAAGGACCTGACAGAAC
>NW_006199848.1:0-558 GCF_000334495.1 Tupaia belangeri chinensis | reverse complement strand
CCAATTACAAAATCATTATTTAATTTGAAAGTTTATGGCTTCAAGAAAACTTTCAATTTAATTTGGAGGAATTTATTTCTTATTCTGAGGTTGCTCAGAATGACGTTATCTCAGACACATGAGTTTATACACAGTTTTTGTTTTGGTGAAGGTTTCAAGAACAGAAATCCATTTACATATTATCTTATGTATACACACACACAAACACAAAGAACAAAAATCCCAGACTAGTACTGAGGCATGTGAGTTAAACACAAGTTCATGATGATGAAACATTTCCCCAACATTTAGAAAACCTGTTCCCAAATGCAGAGTATAAAATACCATGGTATGAAATGTTCTTTTTTTTCCAATAAAGAAGCAACTACAGAAACCTTTTATTTGTTCAAAGTAACCAGTGCTATTGGGATGCAACCCCCCACCCCCAATTCCCCAATACTACTTCCAAAACAAACATATCAAACTTGATTTTTCCACTAGAATGCAGTTATTTCTCCACACTAGTAAATCAAAATCCAAGACATATATAAAATGTATATATATATACACACACACACA
>NW_006199847.1:617-938 GCF_000334495.1 Tupaia belangeri chinensis | reverse complement strand
GTGGCCCTCACACTTCTCAGTCTTCCTCCTCATGATGAGTCCGGGCAGCGAACCTCGGGCAAGGCGCAGTGGGTGTAGTAACCTCAGGGTAGAACCTGGCCCTGCTCTTCCAAGAAAAAGAATCAAACTGTCCAGAGCTAGGGGTGGGGCATGGAGGTCAGAGAGGCACCTGGGTTCTGATGCTTTTTTTTCAACTGAGAATGTCAAAATGTCGCATTTCTGAAGTATAGTTTTGGAGTCCTCACACTTGCAAATGGTTCTAGATAGTTAAATTCTTCCTCTATGGCCCGTCACCACCTGTGTGTTGAGAATTCACTAGGC
>NW_006199847.1:0-414 GCF_000334495.1 Tupaia belangeri chinensis | reverse complement strand
GGCCACACCACAATCCCCTCTCCTCCATTCTCCTCTCGGGATCTTGGGCACGCACGCACACGTGCCTGGCGTGAGTTTCAAAGCACCAGGTCTGGGATTCAAACCACAGTCAGCCATTCGGGAGTCTGGAGACATACCTATCTGCTGGTCCTGAGGGAGAGGAGAGGATATTTAAGGAGGAAATAATCTTCTTCATAAACACAGTAACAGTTACTGAGTTCTATTTTCTTTTTTGTATTGAATGAGGGGTTTATGTTAAAGAGCATGAGCGGTCTGCACCTAAAAAAGCCTTGAAATCGAGGGAAGGACGTCTGACCTTCAGAGATAGATTGATACTGGACCATGTACATGTGGCCAGAAGAACCAAACAGTGTGTGTGTCACAGCTGTTTCCGGTTCTCAGTGACATCGGTGT
>NW_006199846.1:376-3842 GCF_000334495.1 Tupaia belangeri chinensis | reverse complement strand
ATAATATGTATGGTAATATCTTTGACTGAAATAATATACAGTGTATTCACAAGTAAATTCATTTGGTATACTGCAATGATACAAAGCGATGAAATGCAAAATATATCAATTAGTTAAATCAAAGGCAGAAAAACGGTAAACCAATAACAAAGTAAATGACCAGAAACTTCAGATGTCACTTGTCACAGGATAGCCATAAGAACTGTAATTGCTTGACTAAGTATTACTACATGAGTCTGGATGTTTTGGCCTCATGAATCATTATAGTAAGCCTGAGGAGTTGATGATGCCTTTGTTTTCTGAGAATAGTTTCAGTGTGGAAGATAACAGTTCCACAGGAATGGCGGAAGTAAAGAAAGTGTAGAGTCAGAAAAAAAAAAGATACACAGATTTTTAAAGACTTTTAAAAGCTATGATACATTATGAATAGGAATAAGTGCATACTTCAGTGTGAATGTTCATGTTCTCGCCTGTTTCTTACACCTGTGTGTAAGAAAAAGTATTTTATGTCTTATCTGTTCTCCAGTCAAAGGAAAGGAATGCAATTGCTACTTGTAGTTTATTTCAGGTGTCAATTACTTAATCTAAGTTTAATTAATACATTTTGGCAACATACCTCCACTTCGTTCTTCACTTATATTTCTTAACAATTCCAGTTGTGTCTGAAATAAGTCAAACATGATTTATAATCTTTAAATTAAACAAGAGATAATATCTTAGGAATAACATATCAATCACAAAATGTGGCCTATAAAAATTACTTTGAAACTAGATCTTGAGGATTGCTTACATAGAAACATAATCTCATAAATAAAATAAAATGCACATTTATTTTAAGTTTAGATCACAGGAAAGATACATTAATCCCTTTGGATTAATCTGTTTAAAATAAAATGAATATGGGTCTATTGAATATATAGCATTTCAGAAGGGTGATACTTTATCTTATTAGTACAAAGAGTAAACACTTCAATTCATTTCACACTGGATGCATTCCTTAGTTATTCCAAACAGGTTTTTACTTTAATGGATTTCCCTAAAAATAAATTTTCCATTCACCACTTTTAAAAATGAAGTATTTAAGGACCAGCAGATGACATAATGATTATGCCACTGGACTCCTACTTAGTCAACTGTGATTTGAGTTTCAGATCCAGTGGCTTAAAACTCATGCTGGGTACATGTGTGCGTGTGCCCAAAATCCCAGGGGGAGAATGGAGGAGAAGGGATTATTGCACGAACATCAATTCGGGGGATTGAGTGCTTGCTTTCTATCTCTCTATCTCTCTGTTGAGCATACATGACCTAGAGAAAAAAATCTCTCTAACAAATTAAGAATTTAAAGTATATTCCATACTATTAATTTTTAGCACAGAGATTTTAATAAGTGAATTTATGATATCATATCATGTGAAAATTCTACCAGTAGTAGATTAAGCAAAAATAGTGTGGTATGTGGACTATGACTAAGCATTTCTTTATTCATATAAACAAAAATATTTCAGAAAATTTGCTTCAAAAATTATTCTTCAAAATTAATTAAGCTATGAAGGGCAATGATTTTTTCTCTCTCTTTTTATTTTTATTTTTTATTTTGAGACCTCTGTTTTTGCTATAGGGCATGTGCATTTACCAGAAAGACAGAGACAGAGAGATAGAAAGTGAAAAATCACCCCCCGGGGGGATGGCCACTCCACAATCCCTTCTTCTCCACTTTCCTCTTGGGATCCTGGGCACACATGCACACGCACCCGGCGTGAGTTTAAGCCACAAGGTCCAGGACTGGGACTCTAACCACAGGCAACTACTTAGGAGTCCAGCAACATAGCCATTATGCCAACTGCTGGTCCCCTGATGGGCAATGATTTAATCAAAGCCTGTATTTTCATGAGACAGCACAGGCTCAGAGTACCACAGATTGCTCAAGGTCATAAAGCCAATTAGCAACAGTCCAAGAATGGGGTTTAAATCTTCTTCCAGAGCCTGAAGTTCACGCCACCAACACACATCTTTTTTTTTCTTTTTTTGTTTTTTTTTTTTTTTTTGAGAGGATTTTACCTTAGGGCACATATACTTGCTAGAAAAAGAAAAAGACAGAGAAAGTGAAAAATCACTCCCCAGAGGTGAATGGCCATGACATAATACCATCTCCTCCATTCTCACACACACCTGGCATGAGTTTCAAGACACTGAGTCTGGGATTTGAACCGCTGTTGGTCATGTGGGAGTCCAGGGACATAAATGCTGGGCCATCTGCTAGCCCTACTACTTCCTTTCTTAAAAACAATAACAACAACAAAACATAAAGAATCATCTATATTTAGGCACTGGACTCCCACGGGGTTGATCATGGTTTGAGCTCTGGACCCGGCAGCCTGAAAATCACACCAGGCACATGTTCATATCAAAATGCTGAAAGGATAACAGAGAAAAGATTGTGTCATGGCCACCCTCCTCAGGGGTGATTTCTCTTCTTCTCTCTGTCCCACATGCTCACGCAAGTGCACGCTTCTTTTGGGACACCCCCTTTGGCAAAACCAAAAACAAACAAAAAATAAGCTAGTTAGAATCTTGGAATTTATGTCCCAATAGTCATTTAATTTGTTCTCTTAAGCAATGTGGCTTGGTTGCAGTACTTTCTACAGTTTCAGGCACCCTCTGGAGGTCTTGGATCCTACCCCCCAGATAACAGCGGATTACTGTAATTGATTTTGTTTGATGATAGTTGCTACTTCAAGATTCTAAATACTGGGACCAGCAATTAGCATAATGGCTATGTCACTGGACTCCCATGTAGTCTACCGTGGTTCGAGTCCTGGACCCAGTGGCTTAAACTCATGCCAGGCACGTGTGCGTGCGTGCCCAAGATCCCAAGAGGAGAATGGAGGAGAAGGGATTGCGGCATGGGCCCCCCCCCTGGGGGGTGATTTCCTGCTTTCTGTCTCTCTGTCTCTCTCTGTCTGTCTGGCGAGCACACACGCCCTATAGCAAAAACCTCTCAAAAAAAAGATTCTAAATATTATTGCCATTTTAATAATTAATCATCAAAATAATGGCAAGATAGGCATAAGTGAACTTCATTTTTAAAATGCAAATACTTTGGACCAGATGGTGACACAGCAGTAAAACTTGATGCTCTGGAGGGCTTATTTATCTACACAGGAAGTGGCCAGTTCCCATCCAGACACCTCCCTGGTACGATGGACATGGGTGTGCCTGGGATCTGGGCTGGCTAAAGCTGGGGGTGGACTGTGGTGTCTCTCTCTCACTCATGGAATAGATAAATAAATAAAAATATTTGCTTCATTTAACTATTTCAAAACTATTGTACAACTGCCCAGCAGTGCAAACCTTTTATAAAAATTCTCCAAGTAACAATTAAAGAAGTACTCATGTAAGCAAAAGATCATTTTAACTTAAAAACCAAAATTAATCTTTTTTGGTGATGCAGGCATGCTCAGAAGTG
>NW_006199846.1:0-272 GCF_000334495.1 Tupaia belangeri chinensis | reverse complement strand
GGAATGCTCTAAAGTGCTATGAATCATGATTGCACTAAGAGTAATTAACAGTCTGCCAAGCATCTCAAAGTATACCTTCAGTTACAAAGCAATAATATCCAATTCTAAAATCTAATTTAAATACAGTTTTTTAAAAACATTTAAAATATGTCAGTTTAGATACATTTATTGAATTTAGATATATTTATTGAATTAATGAATGGATATCTTTTCAAAATAAGACCTTGAAGGGACTTTTAAGATTGTAAAATTTCTCTTTTGTTTCTTTAGTA
>NW_006199845.1:0-3545 GCF_000334495.1 Tupaia belangeri chinensis | reverse complement strand
GAATGAATGAATGAATGAATAAACAAATAAACAATTATTTAAGGAAAAAATAGAATTTATCTTGGAAAAAATTCTAGCATTTAATGAGAACAATAAATCATGTGGCTCACAATAACTTGAAATATCACAGACTCATATACTATTTTAGTAAAAGGTTAAATTTTAGTTCAGTCATCCATTGAAGAAATTAAGATTGAGTTTTTGTCCATGGCTTTATACCTAATCAATAGGTCTTTTATCTTTTTTTTCTTTTTTTTTGAGAGATTTTTGCTATAGGGCCTTGCATTTGCCAGAAAGACCGAGAGAGACAGAGGGACAGAAAGTGAGAAATCCCCCCTCCAGGGGGGATGATCACACTGCAATCCTTTCTCCTCCATTCTCCTCTTGGGATCTTGGACACACATGCACATGCACCCAGCATGAATTTAAGGCACCAGGTCCGGGACTCAAACCATGGTCAACTACATGGGAGTCCAGCAACATAGTCATTACACCAACTGCTGGTCCCAGGACTTTTACCATTTTTTTAAAAAAAATGGCAAAATACACATAATATTGGATTGTTGGAAAAGTCATGATGTGTTTATATTTTTCTATGTAAAAATGCAACATGACTTTTTCAATGACCCAATAGTTAAAATGTACCATTTCAGCAATTTTTTTCAAATCTTCTTTTTACCACTTTTAATTTTATAAAGAATTCTTTTACTTTATTATTATTATTATTATTACTAAAATTTGCTATAGAACACATGCACTTAACAGAGAGAGACAGAAAGAAAGAACATAAACCACCAAGGACTTGAAACATGGTCGAGTGGGGTCCAGCACCTTAACCACCACACCACCTACTGGCGCCCATTTTAACTATTTTTAAACAGAGTTCATTGGCATTAAATACATTCACATTATTGTGTAACCATCACCACCATCATCTCCAGAACTTTTTCATCTTATAAAATTGAAGCAAAACTCCCCACTCTCCCTTCCCTCAGTGCCTGAAATCCACCAGTGTACTTTCTGTCCTTGTGCATTTGACTACTCTGGGGAAGTCGTGTAAATGGAATCACTATAGTGTTTGTCCTATTGCCACTGACTTGTTTCCCTTAGCTTAATGTTTTGATGGTTCACTCATGATTAGATTGTGTCAGAATGTTCTTACTTTTAATGACTGAATAAAATTCTATTATGTACCATAATTTGCTTATTTATTAATTCATTGATAGACTCTTAGATTACTCTACCTTTTGACTGTTTTGAGTAATGTTTCCATAATTTTTTTTTTTTTTTGGAGAGGTTTTCCCTATAGGGCACGTGCGCTCGCCAGACAGACAGAGAGAGACATAGAGACAGAAAGTGAGAAATCACCCCGCAGGGGGATGGTCACACCACAATCCCTTTTCCGTTCTCCTCTTGGGATCCTGGGCACACACGCACACGCACCCGGCGTGAGTTCTAAGCCACCGGGTCCGGGACGCAAACCGCAGTTGACTACGTGGGAGTCCAGCGACATAGCCATTACACTAACTGCTGGTTCCCTTGAGTAATGTTTCTTTGAACATGTGTTTAGAATTATCTGTTTGAGTCTCTGCTTTCGGTTCTTCTGGGTGTGTACCCAAGAGTGGAATTGCTGGATCATATTGTAATTCCATGTTAATTTATTTTTCATTACCAGAGGGTGCATGTGCTTGCTGAGAGAGAGAGAAAGTGTCCCACCCCATGGGGTGTGGTCACATTGTAATCCTTTTTTCACCCTCTCAGGATATGTATTTGTGCATGTGTGCACACACACACCCACACACCCACTGTATTTTTCAAGCCTCCAGGGCTGAGATTCAGATTGCGGTTGGCCTCTATGAGATCTGGCTCCTTATGCCCAGCACTTAACTGTTGTGCTATAGGGCTGGCTCCTCTGTGTTTAATCTTTTGAGGAAGTGGAAAACTTTTCCATAGAGGCTGTAGTATTTTAGATGCTCACCTATAGTGCACATAAGTTTTAATTTGACCACAGCCTTACTAACACTTGTTTTTGTTTGTTTGTTTTTGATAAGCATAAAGTGGTATCTCATTGTGATTTTGATTTGCATTTTTCTAATGATTAAGTGATATTGAACATCTTTTCAAGGGCTTGCTGGCCATTTGTATTTCTTTTTTTTCTGAGTAATGTCCACTCAGGTTCTTTCCATTTTTTAAATTCAGTTGTTTGTTTTGTTGTTATCTGTTCATTTTGCATTGTATGCAAGAAAGCATTGCTTAATTTAATGTCATGAAGTTTTTCTTCTATATTTTCTTTTAAGAATTTTAAGGTTCTAGCTATTTGTTCCATTCTGAGTCAATTTTTGTGTGTGGTGTAAGATAAGGGTCCAATTTCATTTCTTTGCATGTAGATAGCCAGTTTTTCCAATACCATTTGTTGAAGACTTTATTTATAGAATGGTTTAAACATCCTAACTAAAAATTACTTGATCATATAGAAGGGTCTTCAGAAGTTTCCTGAAAAATGCATAATAAAAGAAATGCCTATATTTAAAAACTTTTCACATCAGAATAAACTCATACTTTGATTTCAGTTTTCTGCAAAGTTTTTTTTTTTTTTTTTTTTCAGCTCATAAAGTTTTTAACAATAGGGAACATAGATTCTATTCAGGGTTGGATTAAGTGTGGGTCTCGTGCAGTACCGCAATTGTAGGTGAGTCTCCATGGAATACAGTTTCAGGAAAGTGGTTCTGGTAAGCAGAGATGATCATCAGTTGATGCGACACAGCAGCCATCTTGTGATTACCAGGAATGGTGTTGTGGGGATCTGCAGCGTGAGTTCAATCCCTTCTCCTTCATTCTCCTCTCAGGATCTTGGGCATGCATGCACATGCACCCCACATGAGTTTAAGCCACCAGGTCCAGGACTCAAACCACAGTCAACTACATGGGTGTTCAGTGATATAGCCATTACACTAACTGCTGATTCCAAATGTAAAAATTTATTTTATTATTATTTTTTTATGAGAGAGAGGGCATAGAAGAGAGACTCTTTTGACAGAGTCTTGTCATACAGCCATCCCCTTACCTCAGCCTCTCAGTTAGCTAGGATTATAGGTGCATGCCACTGCACTCAGCCTACTTACATTGGGTCAAAAACCAAACCTGAGCCTCCTAAGTAGTTGCAGCCTCACACAGCAGTGTACTATCACTACCTACACCACTGTAGCTGACCCTAGTACCATATTGTTTTCATTACTGTA
The DNA here is from genome assembly GCF_000334495.1 of Tupaia belangeri chinensis. Classification (NCBI taxonomy): domain Eukaryota; kingdom Metazoa; phylum Chordata; class Mammalia; order Scandentia; family Tupaiidae; genus Tupaia; species Tupaia belangeri. Next base: position 306 of record NW_006199845.1, on the reverse strand, counting down.
GCTTTGTAGTAACTTTGAAGTGTGAGAACATCTGACTTTTTTTTTTCAAGATTATTTTAGCTATTCAGGGTCCTTTGATATTCCATACAAATTTTAGGATAGAGGGACCAGCAGTTAGTGTAATGGTTATATTGCTGAACTCCCATGTAGCCTTTGGAGTCCCGGCCTCAGTGGCTTAAACTCACGCCGGGTGTGTTCGTGTGTGCCCAAGATCACAAGAGGAGAATGGAGGAGAAGGGATTGCAGCGTGGCCATCTCCCCGGGGGATGATTATTTTGCTTTCTATTTCTCTGTCTTTCTGGCGAG
>NW_006199844.1:0-756 GCF_000334495.1 Tupaia belangeri chinensis | reverse complement strand
GAATTTTTGCATCTGTATTCATCAGAAATATGGGTCTGAAGTTTTCATTTTTGACCATGTCCTTATCTGGTTTTGAAATTAAGATGATGGAGCCTTCACAGAATGAATTTGGGAGGGTTTCTTCCTTTTTAATTTTTAGAAATAGTTTAAAGAGAATTGGGATTAGTTCTTTAAAGGTTCTGTAGAATTTAGAAGTAAAGCTATTGGACCAGCAGTTAGCGTAATGGCTATGTCGCTGGACTCCTACATAGTTGACTGAGATTCGCGTCCTAGACCCGGTGGCTTAAGACTCACACCGGGGGCGTGTGTGTGTGTGCCCAAGATCCCGAGAGGAGAATGGAGGAGAAGGGATTGTGGCACGGCTATCTCCCCTGGGGGGTGATTTCTCGCTTTCTGTCTCTCTGTCTCTGTCTGTCTGGCGAGCGCATGAGCCCTATAGCAAAAAAACAAAAACAAAAACAAAAACGAAACAAAACCCCCAAAAAAAACCTCTAAAAAAAAAGAAGTAAAGCTATCGGGACCTGGGCTCTTCCTTGTTGGGAGACTATTTGAATCAATCTCATGGCTTGTTATGAGTCTATTCAGACTTTCTATATCTTCCTGGTTCAAGCTTGGTAAGATATACATGTCCATAAATTTGTCCATCTCATCTAAGTTTTACTATCTGTTGGCAGATAGTCACTCATACTACTTTTTGATAATATTTTTTATTTCTGTTATACCCGTTGTAATAATACCTGTTTTCTTGCTGTTTGA
>NW_006199843.1:0-936 GCF_000334495.1 Tupaia belangeri chinensis | reverse complement strand
ATGATAGAGTGATGCCAACTGACTAGGCCTCATGGCATATCTGAACCTTAGAAGGCTCATAAAGGTTCTGATATACAGCCTTAATCTTGCCTGTCCTCTCAGGACCATGGTGGCTGATACAAATGTCAAAAAAAACCTCACTGCCCAGATTTCCGGTGTCTCAATTTTATTAAAGCATGCTTTTACTAGCCTTAAAATTTCATGTCAGGTGATTCTGTCGTCTCTGTGAGAAGGGGATTGGCGAGTCACATCCTTGGGCTGCCTCTTCCTATAGTTTATGGGGACCTCTATCTCTGCTACCTTTACTCTATCTATTGAGGTTACTTTTTCTATGGCTTCTTTCACATCTTCTCCTTAAACTCCCTTAATTAGATTTGACTAAGTAGCTGCAGATCCTCTTTCAGGGCTGACCAGTTTTACAGGCTGAAACACTCTCCATTTGGGGCTCAACCTTATTTGTTCAGAGAGTGGCATGTTCCAGCCTGGGCCCTTAAGAAGAATGATGGTCTAATATGGCCAGCCAGTGGCAAAGTCGTTTAAGCAGTTGTTTCCCACATGGCCAAGTGTATGGTTCAAGTTCCAGACTAAACAATTTGAAAAACACACCAGACACATGTGTGTGTTGCTCCAAATCCTGTGAAAGAGGAGAAGGACATTGTGCTGTGACCATTCTCCCTGGGGGTGCTTTCTCACTTTCTCTCTGTTTATTTCTCCAATGAGATCACCTGCCCTATAGCAAAATTAAAAAGAGAGAGAGAAAGAGAGATGGTCTAATGTTTAACCCACTCGTACTCGTGTACCAATTATGCTAGTACTACTAGAAATATTGCTATTTCTGCTAACAAATGTGACAGTAAAGAGAGATAGTTTTCCTTAAAGACTCAGTTATTTTCCCCATTTCTTCTTTTCTTCTTAGACTCTTTATCACTTATGCCC
>NW_006199842.1:0-891 GCF_000334495.1 Tupaia belangeri chinensis | reverse complement strand
GCAAAAACCTCTCCAAATAAAAAAAAAAGAATTCAGTCACCATATACTAGAATGTATTGAAGACAACTCTAAGTTTGCTGTAATTCCCGATTCTCCTATAGGGAGGAGGAAGGAAGCAGTTTTAAATTCAGGACTGGAGAGTGTGCAAGCTTTTAGCTAGGGAAGATTTATTGCAGGGGGACAAAAGTAAACTTTTTATACCTTTTTTGTTTTGTTTTTGCCATAGGGCACGTGCTCTCAGAGACAGAACCAGAGTCAGACACAGAGACAGTGAGAGGGAGAGTGAGAAATCACCCACCAGAGGGGATGGCCACGCCACAATGCCGCAATCCCTTTTTCTCCATTCTCCGCTTGGGATCTTGGGCACACATGCACATGTGCCCAGCGTGAGTTTAAGTCTGGGACTCGAACCGTGGTCGACAACGTGAGAGTCCAGCGACATAGCCATCATACTGACTTCTGGTCCCTCTTCCTGAGATTTTGGGCACGCATGCGCATGCGCCTGATGTGATTTGCAAGCTGCCAGATCCAGGACTAGAGCTGCCGTCGACCATGTGGGAGTCCAGTGCCCTAACCACCATCCCTCCTGCTGGCCCCTTATACTTAATTTTACAAGTTTGGGAAAGACCAATTCTTTGGATTATTGTTCCTTTTTCAATTTTCAGAAATTTAAATGGAGACCTTTTGCTTTCGATTGACTATCAGAAGCCAGAAAATCAGAAACAAAAACTACCTGAAAGGATGATAAGTTATTATCCCAACTGTCGTTTCTGTCTATAAGATGGTACTTCCTTATAAAGAAGAGTACACACGAGTTTACAGGTGGCTAAATGTTTATAGTTATTTGCTTTGTTGTCGGCCATTATTTGATAACATTCATATCATGAGTAT
>NW_006199841.1:0-2806 GCF_000334495.1 Tupaia belangeri chinensis | reverse complement strand
GATGTATTACATTTATTGTTTTGCATATGATAAACCATACTTGCATCCTTGGAATAAAGACCAACTGATCCTGGCATATAATTCTTTTAATGTCTCATTGAATATGATATGCTAGTATCTTTTTAAGAACCTTTGCCACTGTGCAGACTTTCAGTATATATGTACATATAATATATCTTTGTCATAGTCTGGCTTGCTTTGATTAGTAATAAATCTTCCACATCCATCTACTTTTTATCAAATTCCAGGGCCTTGTTGTTTTTTATGGCTGAGTAGTGTCCACACACTATGGCAGAAACTGAAAGGTTGGAAGATATAAAAGCATGGAGAACAGCGCCTGCAGGTGGTGTGGTGGTTAAGGGTACTGAACCACATGGTCGACCGTGTTTCAAATCCCAGACCTGGCAGCTTGCTTTCTCATTTTCTCTTTCTCTCTCTCTCTCTCTCTTCCTTTCTGATCAAATTAAAATTAAGAAATAAATAAAACTGAATAAAATAATTCTTTTTTAAAATTTTAATGTATTTTTTTAATTTCAAGAAAAACAGTTTTTGTGTTTTTTTTTCCCTGAAACTAGCAAAGTTCCTTACCATTTCTTTGATTTACTAAAGAACAAAATAATTCTTTAAAAAATAATAAAAATAAAAGCATGGAGAACAATTACAAATACTAGCGACAGTGTGGGAAAAGGGTGAGAAATGGGGGAGGGTGAGTTATCCAAAAGTGAATACGTCACCAAATGACTAAAATCAGACAAGAACCTCAAGTATAAGAAAACCAGGAAATATGTTTTCACCAAGGGAACACAATAATTTGTCCCCAACTATGGAAAAAAGGGAAGGAATTACCAAAATGTCAGAAAAAGCGTTCAGAAAATTCATGGTGACAAAACTGTAAGAGATGCAAGAGAAAAGAGATGTTGAACTCCAGGAAATGAGAAAGTTTTTCATGATTTGAAGGAGAAGATAGACAACCTTAAAAAGAATCAAATAGGTACCAGCATATGGTATACTGGTTATATCACTGGACTCCCAAGTAGCTGAGTGTGGTTTGAGTCTTGGACCCGGTGGCTTAAAATTCACACCAGGCACATGTACATGCATACCCAATATCCCAAGAGGAGAATGGAGGAGAAGGAATTGTGGCATGACCATACCCCCTGGGATTGATTTCTTACTTTCTGTCTCTCTGTCTCTCAGGCAAGCACTGTGCCCTATTGCAAAAATATCTCTCTAGCAAAAAAAAAAATGAAAGAAACAACAGAACTTCTAGAGATGAAAATTATAATGCAGGAGATCAAAGCCTTCCTTGAAAATATTAAGAGCAGATTAGACAATGCAGAAGACTGAACCTCTGATCTGGAAGACAAAATATCTGACTTAGATAAAACCATCAAAAGAATGAAAAAGAAATTTGTTTAAAATGAGGACAACAAACAGGAAATACTAGACACCATTAAATGCCCAAATATACAAATAATAGGTGTTCCAGAAAGCAAAGAATCAAACAAAGGCAAAGAAGATAAATTCCATAAAATACTTGCAGAAGGCTTCCCAAATTTAGAGAACATTAAGACATCTAGACCCAGGAAATATGAAGGATCCAAAATAGAATCAACATATGTGGAAGACATCTCCATCTGAAGACCCCTACCCAGCCAGAGATTTTGAGCAGGGCTGACTTTCAACCCTAGCCAAAGCCCCAAACATCCAAGTTCACTTCCCAGATTTAGAACTAGAAATATCAGGAGAATTGCAGGCCTCTTAAGCAGACATCTTTATATGAAGGCCCCTGCCCCACAAGGGATTTGGGACAGAGATTTGGGATTTTTAGCTCTAGACACAGTCCTCAAAGTCCAAGTTCACCTTCCAGTTTCAGTGGTAGAAAGGTAGGTGGGTTTTTTCCCTTTCTTTTGCTACTTCTTTATGTTTTCTCTCCTGCATAAGACAGGGGAACTACCGGCCTCTTAAGCAGACATCTCCATCCCAAGATTCTTGCTGAATTTGCACACCATGCAAGTATAGCATACAACTTTTTCTTCTCTTTTTTGTCTTTTTCCACCTTATTTTGTCATTTTGCTGCTGAGCCTCCAACCCTAGAGAGACTATAAAGGTCTACAGTTATAGTAGTCAAACATACAAACATTGAGAGGCTCAAAGAACCCTTCATCACTCACTGAACCACCAGAAAAAAAAAATTCCTCTACATAAATCAGAACTCAAAACTCCTCCAGTGGGTACCACATTGCAAAATCACAGTAGTAGAGAGATACAGAACCTAGTCACAGAAAAGGGATACAAATGAGTTCATAGGTGCAGCAACCTTCTCCAAAGAGTTATCCAAAAGTGGCTACATCATTAAGTAACTAAAAATAGAAGAGTCTAAAATAAAAGAAATTCAGGAAGTATGTATTCAACAAGAGAACACAGTAATTCATCTCCAACTATGGGGGTGGAAAGAAAAACATAAGAATTTACCAAAATGTCAGAAAAAGAATTCAGAATATTCATGGTGACAAAAGTCTATGAGATGCAGGGGACCAGCAGTTGGCATAATGGCTATGTTGCTGGACTCCCATGTAGTCGTCGACTGCGGTTCAAGTCCTGGACCCAGTGGTTTAAACTCACACCAGGCGTGTGTGGATGTGTGGCCAAGATCCTGAGAGGAGAATGGAGGAGAAAGGATTGCAGCATGGCCATCCCCCCTGGGGGATGATTTCTCACTTTCTGTTTCTCTGTCTCTCTGTCTTCCTGGCAAGTGCATGCACCCTGTAGCAAAAACCTGTACAAAAAAAAAAAAAAAAAGAAG
>NW_006199840.1:370655-379835 GCF_000334495.1 Tupaia belangeri chinensis | reverse complement strand
GACAGAGGGTGAGAAAGAGGGATAAAAATAATTCTAGGAACTAGAAATGGAAAATTTTTTATAATATGAATGATTAAGTCACTATGCAGTATATACTGGACTTGTGTCCATGGAAATGTGTATATCAGCTGTGTTTGCTATGAAAATATTTAGATTAATTAAGGTCTTTAGTAATTCAATATGACGTGGGGGGAAAACAGTATAGAAAGCAAACATAAATACCAGAGACACTGTGGTAGGAGAGTGGGAGATGGCAGAGGGTAAGAGATAGGGACTCAAGGATGGGTCAGAAAAAAAAGCAAAACATACAGAAAACAAGAAATGGAAAATTATTTGCTGACAATAACATGTTTGTTGATGTGCTTGATTGAGACAATATACAGTGTGCTCTGGATGGAAAATCTCATTTTGTATGCTGTAATGATGTACAGTGTATGAATGCAAATAAATAAATTAATTAATAATAATAAAAAATTGTGAAAAAATGTTGTAATTTAGCAAATGCTTTTTCTGGATTAATTGATATTATCATATTATTTTATTTTTCTTTCTCTTAATGTGATGTATTACATTTATTGTTTTGCATATGATAAACCATACTTGCATCCTTGGAATAAAGACCAACTGATCCTGGCATATAATTCTTTTAATGTCTCATTGAATATGATTTGCTAGTATCTTTTTAAGAATTTTTGCCACTGTGCAGACTTTCAGTATATATGGACATATAATATATCTTTGTCATAGTCTGGCTTGCTTTGATTAGTAATAAATCTTCCACATCCATCTACTTTTTATCAAATTCCAGGGCCTTGTTGTTTTTTATGGCTGAGTAGTGTCCACACACTATGGCAGAAACTGAAAGGTTGGAAGATATAAAAGCATGGAGAACAGCGCCTGCAGGTGGTGTGGTGGTTAAGGGTACTGAACCACATGGTCGACCGTGTTTCAAATCCCAGACCTGGCAGCTTGCTTTCTCATTTTCTCTTTCTCTCTCTCTCTCTCTCTTCCTTTCTGATCAAATTAAAATTAAGAAATAAATAAAACTGAATAAAATAATTCTTTTTTAAAATTTTAATGTATTTTTTTAATTTCAAGAAAAACAGTTTTTGTGTTTTTTTTTCCCTGAAACTAGCAAAGTTCCTTACCATTTCTTTGATTTACTAAAGAACAAAATAATTCTTTAAAAAATAATAAAAATAAAAGCATGGAGAACAATTACAAATACTAGCGACAGTGTGGGAAAAGGGTGAGAAATGGGGGAGGGTGAGTTATCCAAAAGTGAATACGTCACCAAATGACTAAAATCAGACAAGAACCTCAAGTATAAGAAAACCAGGAAATATGTTTTCACCAAGGGAACACAATAATTTGTCCCCAACTATGGAAAAAAGGGAAGGAATTACCAAAATGTCAGAAAAAGCGTTCAGAAAATTCATGGTGACAAAACTGTAAGAGATGCAAGAGAAAAGAGATGTTGAACTCCAGGAAATGAGAAAGTTTTTCATGATTTGAAGGAGAAGATAGACAACCTTAAAAAGAATCAAATAGGTACCAGCAGATGGTATACTGGTTATATCACTGGACTCCCAAGTAGCTGAGTGTGGTTTGAGTCTTGGACCCGGTGGCTTAAAATTCACACCAGGCACATGTACATGCATACCCAATATCCCAAGAGGAGAATGGAGGAGAAGGAATTGTGGCATGACCATACCCCCTGGGATTGATTTCTTACTTTCTGTCTCTCTGTCTCTCAGGCAAGCACTGTGCCCTATTGCAAAAATATCTCTCTAGCAAAAAAAAAAATGAAAGAAACAACAGAACTTCTAGAGATGAAAATTATAATGCAGGAGATCAAAGCCTTCCTTGAAAATATTAAGAGCAGATTAGACAATGCAGAAGACTGAACCTCTGATCTGGAAGACAAAATATCTGACTTAGATAAAACCATCAAAAGAATGAAAAAGAAATTTGTTTAAAATGAGGACAACAAACAGGAAATACTAGACACCATTAAATGCCCAAATATACAAATAATAGGTGTTCCAGAAAGCAAAGAATCAAACAAAGGCAAAGAAGATAAATTCCATAAAATACTTGCAGAAGGCTTCCCAAATTTAGAGAACATTAAGACATCTAGACCCAGGAAATATGAAGGATCCAAAATAGAATCAACATATGTGGAAGACATCTCCATCTGAAGACCCCTACCCAGCCAGAGATTTTGAGCAGGGCTGACTTTCAACCCTAGCCAAAGCCCCAAACATCCAAGTTCACTTCCCAGATTTAGAACTAGAAATATCAGGAGAATTGCAGGCCTCTTAAGCAGACATCTTTATATGAAGGCCCCTGCCCCACAAGGGATTTGGGACAGAGATTTGGGATTTTTAGCTCTAGACACAGTCCTCAAAGTCCAAGTTCACCTTCCAGTTTCAGTGGTAGAAAGGTAGGTGGGTTTTTTCCCTTTCTTTTGCTACTTCTTTATGTTTTCTCTCCTGCATAAGACAGGGGAACTACCGGCCTCTTAAGCAGACATCTCCATCCCAAGATTCTTGCTGAATTTGCACACCATGCAAGTATAGCATACAACTTTTTCTTCTCTTTTTTGTCTTTTTCCACCTTATTTTGTCATTTTGCTGCTGAGCCTCCAACCCTAGAGAGACTATAAAGGTCTACAGGTTTAGTAGTCAAACATACAAACATTGAGAGGCTCAAAGAACCCTTCATCACTCACTGAACCACCAGAAAAAAAAAATTCCTCTACATAAATCAGAACTCAAAACTCCTCCAGTGGGTACCACATTGCAAAATCACAGTAGTAGAGAGATACAGAACCTAGTCACAGAAAAGGGATACAAATGAGTTCATAGGTGCAGCAACCTTCTCCAAAGAGTTATCCAAAAGTGGCTACATCATTAAGTAACTAAAAATAGAAGAGTCTAAAATAAAAGAAATTCAGGAAGTATGTATTCAACAAGAGAACACAGTAATTCATCTCCAACTATGGGGGTGGAAAGAAAAACATAAGAATTTACCAAAATGTCAGAAAAAGAATTCAGAATATTCATGGTGACAAAAGTCTATGAGATGCAGGGGACCAGCAGTTGGCATAATGGCTATGTTGCTGGACTCCCATGTAGTCGTCGACTGCGGTTCAAGTCCTGGACCCAGTGGTTTAAACTCACACCAGGCGTGTGTGGATGTGTGGCCAAGATCCTGAGAGGAGAATGGAGGAGAAAGGATTGCAGCATGGCCATCCCCCCTGGGGGATGATTTCTCACTTTCTGTTTCTCTGTCTCTCTGTCTTCCTGGCAAGTGCATGCACCCTGTAGCAAAAACCTGTACAAAAAAAAAAAAAAAAAGAAGAAGAAGAAAAGAAAGAAAAAGAGAGAAAAAAGTATGAGATGCAATAGAAAAGAGATATTGAACTCCAGGAGATGAAGGAGTCCTTTAATGACTTGAAGGAGGAGATAGACAACATAAAAAATGAATCAAAACAGGACTACTAGAGATGAAGACTGTAATGCAGGAGATCAAAACGTCAGCAGGTGGCGTGTTGGTTAAAGGCACTGGACTCTCACATGGCTGACCATGGTTCAAGTCCTGGACCTGGCAGCTTGCCTTCTTGCTTTCCCTCTCTTTCTCTGTTTCTCTCTCCCTTTGTCTCTCACTCCATCCCTCTGTGGTCAAATAAATAAATAAAGTTAAATAAAATAATTCCTTAAAAAATAAATAAATAAAACTTTTTTGGGGGGAGAGGTTTTTGCTATAGGGCGTGTGTGCTTGCCAGACAGACAGAGAGAGACAGAGAGACAGAAAGTGAGAAATCACCCTCCAGGGAGATGGCCATGCCACAATCCCTTCTCCTCCACTCTCCTCTTGGGATCCTGGGCATGCACGCACACATGCCTGGCACGAGTTTTAAGCCACCGAGTCCAGGACTCGAACTGCAGTCAACTACATGGGAGTCCAGTGACATAGCCATTACGTTAACTGCTGGTCCCAATAAATAAAACTTATAAACCCTTGAAAGTATCAAGAACAGATTAGACAACACAGAAGATACAGTCTCAGATCTGCAAGACAAAATGTCAGACTTAGATAAAAATCACCAAAAAGGTTAGAAAAAAAAATTTTAAATGATAATGACATATGGGAAGTAATAGACATTAAACACCCAAATATCTGAATAATAGGTATTCCAGAAGGTTAAGAATCAGTCAGGGGCATTGAAAATCTATTCCATAAAATACTTGCAGAAAACTTTCCAAATCTAGAGAAACATTCAGACATCCAGACCAAAGAAATGCAAAGGACTCCAAACAGAATCAACATGAGAAGATACTCTCCATGGCACATCATAAACAGAATGGTAAAAATCACAGACAAATTCAAGATTCTAAAAATGGCAGGAGAGAAACATCAAATCATTCACAAAGTTATCCTATTAGGACATCAGACTTCTCATCCAAAACAATGCAGGTGAGAAAAGAATGGGAAGACATATTCAAAACACTAAAAGAAAAACAATTTAAACCAAGAACACTATACCCAGCAAGACTATCCTTCAAATGGGAAGGAAAGATGAAAACATTTTCAGATAAATAAAACCTGAAAGGACTTATCAACACTAGACCAGCTCTTCAAGAAGTACTGAAGAGAGTGCTGCACCACATAAACTAACAGAGACAAACAGAAATAAGAGAACAAAAAAGAACCAAGAAAATGGCTAACAAAATGAGAGACAAGTTCACAAATATCAATAATATATTGAATGTTAATGGATTAAATTCTCCAATCAAGAGACATAGACTGGCCAAATGGATTTAAAAAAAAAAAAAAAGGAAACCCTCTAACTGTTACCTACAAGAAGCACACTTCATATATAAAGACATACATAGACTAAAATTGAAAGGCTGGATAAAGGAATTCCTTACATACAGAAGCCAAAATAGGCTGGAGTCACAATGCTCACTAGAGACAAAATAGGCTTTAAGATAAAAGCTGTAAGAAGAGACAAAGAAGGATATTATTTAGTACTAAAAGGGCTAATTCATTAAGAAGATATACCACTTATAAATATTTATGCAGCCTTGGGCTGATGCTGGGCTCCCACATGGCTGACCCCAGTTAGAGTTTCAGATCTGGTGGCTTGCTTTCTCACTTTCTTTTTCTCTCTCTCACACTGTCCCTCTCCATTCAAATTAAAATAAATACATAAATAAAGCTAAATAAAATAATTCTTTAAAAAAATATTTATGCACCCAACTTGAGTAATGAGTCTCATTAAGTAATGAGATTTACCCAACTTGAGTGCATCCAAATATGTGAGGAAAGACTGCTGGGCTACAAGAAGAGATAGACTGCAATACACTAGTCATTGAGATCTCAATACCCCAGTGTCTCCCTTGGACAAATCATTTAGACAATAGATAAACAAAGAGATACAGGTTCTAAATGATACCATAAATCAAATGGACTTGAAGGACATATATTGAACATTCCACCCAAAATCCACAAAATATACATTTTTTTTTACTCCCACATGGCACATTTTTGAAGATTGACCACGTGATAGGGCACAAAACAAGCCTTTACAAATTCAAAGGCATAGAAACTATATTCAGCATCTTCTCCAACTATGATGGAATTAAACTTGAAATTAACTTCAGAAAAAAAAAAAACTCAAAAATACACAAACATAAAAACTAAAACAACCTGCTCCAGAATGATATCTCAACCACTGAAGAAATTAAGATTGATATCAAAAGATTAATTGAGAGCCCACAATGGAGTGGGCAGGACAGTGCTTGTGAAACTGGACACAACAAAAGTATGGCTTTGTAAACCAACATCCTTCCAACAGTAGGCTTCAGTAGATACAGAAGGAAATGAAGAGTATAGAACAGCAGGTGATTTGTTTCAGTGGTCTGTCAGATGACAGGAATTACAAGAAGTTGGAGAGGAGCCTAACAAAACAACTGTTTGAAATAGACTCTGTAGATACTGAGGGAAAAGGGGCTATCCAGTAAACTAGGAAGAGGGAAGCTTGAGAGACAGGATGCCTCCTCAAAGAGTTGAAGCAGAATGCAAACCAACCAAATCATATCAAAATCCAGAACATTTTAAAGGAGGCCTAGAACCTCTTTTTTTTTTTTTTTTTTTTTTTTGAGGGTTTTACTATAGGGCGGGCGCTCGCCAGACAGACAGAGAGAGACATAGAGACAGAAAGCGAGAAATCATCCCCCAGGGAGGATGGTCACATCGCAATCTCCTCTCCTCCATTCTCCTCTTGGGATCCTGGGCACGCATGCACACACGCCCGGCATGAGTTTTAAGCCACCGGGTCCGGGACGCGAACCGCGGTCGACTACGTGGGAGTCCAGCAACATAGCCATTACGCTAACTGCTGGTTCCCTAGGCCCTCTTGAAAGAGAAGATCGTGCCTTCTCCACTCAAGGTAACTGTGTAATCTATGAGTTTAAAGAAGGCATCCAGGGGATCATCCTGAGGCTGGCAAATGTTAAAACAAGAGGGAAGATCTCTGCCAAAAGCGTGGTATCACACCTTAACCAAAGTATGTGCTGCACAAGAGATCATCGAGGACTGCACCAAGAGACAGCCTTCCCTGCCACTTTCTAAGGATGTGGACCCTTCCGTGGCCAAGATTAACTCTGTGATGTGTGACCTGAACAAGGCCAGGGCATTCTGATTGCACTTCTGATGGGTATGAACAGTAATGAGATTTACAGGCACTTGTTGTGTGTGCCATAGGGGTTGATTGCCGATCTGGATGCTTTGGATGTGTGTGGGTGTACAGAAATCAGAAATTATCAGAGGAAAGTACTAGAATATATATGATTGCCGATCTGGATGCTTTGGATGTGTGTGGGTGTACAGAAATCAGAAATTATCAGAGGAAAGTACTAGAATATATAAACAAATTATTGAAGTATTTGGATTTAGAAGAGGAAGCAGACACTACTTATGCATTTAACCTAAGAGAGAATCGTTCCATTTTTTTTTTAGTTCAAACTAGAGTCTTCTTTATTTATTCATATAAAAGAACACTTAACTTTCAACAAAGAATTGTCTATTATCAAAAACACTCCATAAATGAATCAAAGTTATGAAGACGTGGTTCTAGAGGGTGACTGTTCAAAGAATAAATCTTACTCTAACTCTTTAGAGGATTTTGTGTTCTAACCTGTGAATCATTCCATTTTTAAAATAGAGGAGTTCCTCAAGAGAATGAGAGAAATAAAAAATGAACTTCTCCAAGCACAAAATCCTCTGGACTTGTACCAGAAACAAAACAGAATTGCAGGGTTTAATCAGACAGTTGGATCAAGTAAGTATATAAAAAAATCCTGCATCAGGGAAGCCCAGAGAAGAGCTGTGATTGAAGTGCAGACCCGAAACACTTACATTGACTTGGAGGAAGCCCTGGAGAAAGCACCCCTCCCACAAAGCAGTCTGGAATGTCCTGGGAAACTTGTCAGAGATCCAGAAGTCCTTTCATTTGATGGAAATCAAAATGATGAGAACTGCATCCGGTGGGAAGAGCTGCTGACCAAGCAGTTGCTAGCCTTGATGCCATGGACCTGCAGGGGGGGAAGAGAAGTGCACGGCTGCCAAGAAACAGGCAGTGGAGCTTGCCCAGAATATTCTCAGCTATCTGGACTTTAAATCTGATGAATAAGAGTACTAAAATACCAGAGCTCACGTTTGAGATTGCTTGTTTTGCACTTTATATATATTTCTATGTATTTATAGAGAGCTTTCAGTTCATTAAGTCTGAGTGTGATTTATGCATGCATATTTCAATCTCAGTATTTGTAATTTGTGATTCATGATCTCTGTGCTTCTTTTGGTGTTGCGAAACAAATATTAGAGCACATCAACTTTTTTATTCAGATCATTGTCCATATGATGTGGTGTGGTTTGTTTTGTTTGTCCTTTTTGTTTTTTGTATTTTTCTTTGGAAATGAAATAGAGGTAGCTTTGGTAATTAATTTTTTAAATGATTATGCTAGAATTAAATGAAGATATTTCGAGATCTACAAATAGACATAATCTTATATAATACAAAAAATTATGAGAAAGGGGAAAATGTTTGGTTAAATAGGAGCAAGGTTGGAGGTCAGCACAGTGAAGTGATTTTTTTTAATGCTAAATAAAACAGAAGGAGTTTTCTTCCAGAGGAGGCCTACATGCTGCTGCTAGTGCTGTCACCATGTCTCTAGTGATCCCTGAGAAGTTTCAGCACATTTTGCAAGTACTCAATACCAACATTGATGGGCAGTGGAAAATAGCCTTAAGGGTGTGGGGCAAAGATATGTTCACATGGTGTTGAGGAAAGCAGATACTGACCTCACCAAGAGGGCAGAAGAACTCACTGAGAATAGGTGGAACGTGTGAACACTATTATGCAGAACCCACGCCAGTACAAGATCCCAGACTGGTTCTTGAACAGGCAAAGAGATAGAAAATACAGTTAGGTCCTGGCCAGAAGTCTGGACAACAAGCTGTGTGAAGACCTGGAGATACTGAAGAAGATATAAGCCCGTAAAGGGCTGCATCATTTCTGGGGCCTTTGGTCTGAGGTCAGCACACTAAGAAAGCTGGCGGTCATGGCCGTACTATGGGTGTGTCCAAGAAGAACTGAGTCTGTAGGCCCTGTCTTTTAATAAATAGCTTATAGAAAGCAAACAAAGATACCAAAGACAGTGTGGGAGGGGAGTGGGAGACGGCCGAGGGTAAGAGATAGGGAATCAAGATGGGAGAAAAAAAAGCAAAACATACAGGAAACAAGAAATGGAAAATTATTTGTTGACGATAACATGTATGTTGATGTGCTGGATTGAGCCAATATACAGTGTACTCTGGATGGAAAATCTCACTTTATATGCTGCAATGATGTACAGTGAATGAATGTAAATGAATAAATTTAATTAAAAAAATGTTTTTAAAAAATCTATATTTGGAGCACTTCCGGACACCAGGGGGACTGAGGCTGCAGGCCCAACCCTTTCGAATCATCGCGCATCCCCACCGTTCCTCCTCCTTGGACCCCAGGTTGGTTGTCTGGGACGTTAAGGTGAACTCCCACCCCACCCCACCCGCAAACCAGACTGAGCCAGCCAGCAGTTCCGGACACCAAGCAGACTGAGGCTGCAC
>NW_006199840.1:360496-366118 GCF_000334495.1 Tupaia belangeri chinensis | reverse complement strand
TCTCCACAAAAAAAAAAAAAAAAAGAGCAACAACAACAAAAAGACCTACAAATAGAACTACCATTTGATCCAGCAATCCTACTTCTTGGTATTTACCCAAAAGACAGGAGAACGCTCAGTCAGAAAAGTGCTTGCACATCAATGTTTATTGCAGCATTATTCACAATTGCCAAGATATGGAACCAACCTAAATGTCCACAAACTGATGAATGAATTGGAAAAGTGTGGTATATATACTCTATGGAATACTACTCAGCCATAAAAAATAAAAAGACCCTGGCATTTGATAGAAAGTGGTCAGATATGGAGGATCTATTGCTGAGTGAACTAAGCCAGGGTATGAAAGAAAGATAGTGTATGTATCCACTCAATATATACCAACTATCCACACTCTATGGTAGAGAGCGAAAAATTAGAGGACACAAAAGCAGTAAAGGTACTTAACGAGAATAGGACAGTGTGGAATGGGGGAGGTGAAGAGAAGAGGATAGAGAAAGATAGCAAGAGAACAATAGAGAGGCAGGACGTTAGTGAGAAACAGATATGGCTTATTACCTGATGATGAGGACATGTATAGTATTCTCAACTGGATTGGTCTGAGAAGTATTTCATAATGTGTGAAGTCTTTTTACAAGCAAAATGAGAAATAGTGATTGTCTGTTTTAAAAAATAATTAGAATAATAATGATGATGATTGGGAAAAACAGAAAAGATATTGAATGTTGAAACGGGGAGATTAATGTCTCTGTATTGACTGACATGCATGGCATTCCCTTTTGAAAAAAACAATGTAATACACTGTAAAGTTATATGTAATCCAGTGTAATATAAAGAATATTATGATGACAATTTAAAAAATCCAAAAAACCTATATTTGCTATAATAGAACAAAAAATGCCCATAAAGTCATTTTTCAGGGTCTGTATGAGTTAGCAAGATATTACTTTATTCATGTATGATTTAAAGTTTTCTAGACTCTACATATAATTGAGATTATACAGTAATAATAAATAAATAAATAGTTTATATACCAAAAAAACGAGGATTTTTTTTGCACTTTCAAAGAAAAAAGATTAATTGAAACCAATGATAATGAGTATACAAGTTTCAATAACCTATGGAACACAGCAAAAGCAGTCATAAGAGGGAAGTTTATAGCAATTAGTGCACATAGAAAAGAGATGGAAAGGTGGTAAGTAGACAACCTGACAGCACACCTCAGGGAACTAGAAAGACAACAACAATAAAATGTCATTAGAAAAGAAATAATAAAGATTCAAGCAGAAATAAATGAAATAGAGAATAAACAAACTATACAGAAAATAAGTGAACCCAACAGCTGGCTCTTTGAAAAGATAAACAAAATTGACACACTATTAGTTAGACTACTTAAGAAGAAGAAATAAAATAAAAAGACAAATTCACAATGAAACAGGCAATATTACAACGGATATAATACAAATACAAAAGATCATTATAGAATACAATGAGTGACTGTTTGTGAACAAACAAGAAATCCTGTATGAAATAGACAAATGTCTGGACACATAAAATTTACAAGCCTGAATCAGACATAGAAAGCCTGAATAAGCCCATGTCAGTCAAGGAGACTGAGATTGAATCAGCAATAAATAATTTCCCAACAAAGAAAAGCCCAAGTCCCAATGGTTCTAAATTGAATGACACAAAAAAGTGGAAAGATATCCCATGCTCTTGGATTGAAAGACTTGATACAATCAAAATGTCAATTCTACCCAAATTAATCTTACTTAATATGATCCCAAGCAAATTACCAGACACATTCTTCACAGATTTAGAGAAAACAATCATAGGATTTGTCTGAAATCATAAGAGATCCCATATTGACAAAACAATATGGCATAAAAAGCGTGGAATAGGGGGTATCTCACTCCCTGACCTCATAATAAATATATTATAAATCTGTGATAATTAAAACAGCATGATACTGGCACAAAAACAGGCATGTAGACAAATGGAATAAAATAGAGATCCCAGAAATAAACCCCAAAACACATTCAACTGATTTTAACAAAGGGCACCAGTCGATCCAGTAGGGAAAAGAAAACCTCTTTATTAAATGGTGGAAAAACTGAGTATTCATCTGCAGAAAGATGAAACTGAACCCTATCTCTCACCACTAAAAAAAATCTGATCTCAAACTACAAAGCTACTGGTGCAAAATACAGGGGAAACTCTTAGCGAATAGAGGTAGGCAAAGACTTCTGGAACTAGAACCCCAAAGCACAGACAATAATCCCAAAAATAGACAAGTGGGATTACATCAGATTAAAAAGTTTCAGCACAGTAGAATAAACAATAACTAGAGTGAATCAGCAACCCTCACAATGGGAGAATATATTTGCAAAGTATGTCTCAGATAAGGGAGTGATAATTTGGATATACAGGGAACTTAAACAGCTTCTTGGGGGGAAAAAAAGATTGACCCAATTAAAAGATGGGAAAATTAGCTGAACAGACAACTCTCTAAGGAAGACATATGAACAGCTAAAAAGCATATGAAAAAAATCTTCAACACTCCTTATCGTAAGGAAGATACAAGTCAAAATCACACTGAGATATCACCTAACCCAAGTTAGAATGGGAAGATTAAAATATTAGTGCTGGTGAGGCTGTGGAGAAAAGGGAACTCTCTTAGACTGTTGGTGGGAGTGAAAATTAGTACAGCCCCTGTGGAGAACAATATCCAACAATTCCACTCCTGATTATCTACCGAAAGGATAGGAATTCAGTCAGTCAGAAAAACACTTGCACATCCATTTTTATTGTGTATTATTCACAATTGCTAAGACATGGAACCAACCCAAATGTCCTCAAACAGACAAACAGATTGAAAATATGGCACATATATGCCACATAATACTACTCAGCCATTAAAAATAAACAAACAAACAACAACAACAAAATGAAACCCTAGCATTTGATAGATAGTGGACAAATATGGAGGAGTTACTGCTAAGTGACAAAAGTCAGACTTAAAAAGAAATGAAAGAGAAGTATTGCATGTCCCTACTTAATACAGACCAAATGTCTGCACTCTGTGGTGGAAACTGAAATATTGGATGATATAAAGGCATAGAGAGCAATTGTGGACACCAGAGATAGTGTGGGAGGAGAGTGGGGAGTGGTGGAGGGTGATTAGGCAGGAATCAAGGGAAAAAAAAGAAAGAAGCAAAACATTTATGAAATACAAAATGGAAGATTATCTGTTGAAGATAATATGTATGGTGATATCTTTTACTGAGGCAATATACAGTGTATTCCAGATGGTAAAATTCATTTTTTATGCTATAATGATACAGAGTGAATGTGTAAAAAATAAAGAAAAAGAAAATATGACCCAGACTGGTGGCACAGTCAGTAGTAGAATAAACTGCAGTACTGTAAATTGTATGGCTGACCACATGTATGGATCCCCAGGTCAGCTTGCAAACTGAGCAGATGTGTGCACATGTCTGCCCAAGATCTTGAAACTTGGAAGCCCACAGAAGTGAGATCATGGCAAGATGAGGTCCTGTTAAGGCTCTCTCTCACACACACACGCTCTCTCTCTCACACACACACCTTCTCTCTCCCTGACATATGAATGTGCACATATGTTTTCAATTATGAATAAAATAAATAAGCTTAGATATGAAATAAAAGAGCTGAAATAAGAGGTAAATTTTTTAAAAAGTAGGAGAAAACAGACAAAAATGAACAATCAACAATTCAAGAAAACTCCCTGTAACTGGGAGTCATAAATTTCCAGCTGGAGCAAGGGTCTAAGGCAGGAATATGCCTGGCATTTTTAAATAACTGCAAGGGGTAACCAGCAGTTAGCATAAGGGCTATGGCGCTGGACTTCCATGTAGTTGCCCATGGTTCACATCCCGGGCCCGGTAGCTTAAAACTCATGCCGGGCGTGTGTGCGTGCGTGCCCAAGATCCCAAGAGGAGAATGGAGGAGAAGGGACTGCAGCGTGACCATCCCCCCTGGGGGGTGATTTCTCGCTTTCTGTCTCTATGTCTCTCTCTGTCTGTCTGGCGAGCGCACATGCCCTATAGCGAAAAACTCTCCAAAATAAATAAATAAATAAATAACTGCAAGGAAGCCAGTGAGGCTAAAGAAAAGTGAGTAAAGGGGATAGTGGAAGAATAGGTCAGAAAGTTGACAGAGGTGACACATAAGTCATGGAAAACAAGATGTGGGACCTTACTCTGAGTAAAATAAAAATCTTTGCAGAATTTTGAACTAAGGAGTGGTATGATATGGCTTACATTTTAATACATTTTTTATTGCCAGACAGTGAGAAAAAGAGGATAGAGAGAGAGAGAGAAGAGAGAGAAAGGAGCATGATCTACACTGCAAACAATTTTCCTCTATTCTTCCTTCCTGTCAGGATTTTGGGTATGCAAGCATACATATCAGGTGTGTTCTTCAAACTTCTGGGGCCAGGACTGGAATCAAGGTCAGCATTATGGGATCCAGCTTCTTTAACCATGGTGCTGATGGGTTGTCCTCATTATTAAATTTCTTATTTTAAAATTATAGATTCACAAGAGGTTGCAAAGACAATTCAAAGAGACCCCATGTTCACCTACTTTACTCAAGTAGATTGGTCTTACATAATTATACTACAACACAAAACCAAAAATTTGACATTTTTCATTGTGTTGTATATTGTTCTATTTTATTTTATCATATGTGCAAATTCATGTAAACACCACAATCAAGATACAACACTATTCCATCGCTACAAAGATCTCCCTTGTGCTTCTTCTTTTTTTTTGAATTTTTAATTTAATTTATTTCTTTTTGTATATACATTCAATTGCATTGTTTACTTTACAATGTGAGCATTTCAATATGTGAACATTTCTCCCCAGTCTCGTTGATCAAAATATCTTCAACCGATAACACCACACTTCCCCATCCCATCAATGTTCTACCTCCGTATCCCTTCTCCAAATGTCCTTCGTTAGGCCCCACTCCTCCACATACACCTCATCTGACATTCACACCCATGTCTTGTGTTTGTACAACTGTTAGTCAATCAGTTTCAGTCATAGAGTGCAGACATTCGGTATATGTTAAGTGGGGACATACACTGTCTCTCCTTCACAGCCTGGCTTGCCTCGCTCCGCAGTAAATCTTCCATATTTTTCCACTTTCTGTCAAAAGCCAGGGTTTTGTTGGTTTTTATGGCTGAGTAGTATTCCATAGAGTATATGTGCCACAGTTTTTCAATCCATTCCTCCATGTGGGGGCATTTGGGTTGGTTCCATGACTTTGCAATTGTGAATAGTGCCACTATAAATATCGATGTGCAAGCAATTTTCCAATGAAGAATTCTCTCCTTTGGGTAGATACCGAGGAGTGGGATTGCTGGATCATATGGTAGATCTATTTGTAGATTTTTGAGGAATCTCCAAATTATTCTCCACAGTGGCTGGACCCATTTACATCCCCACCAGCAGTGTAAAAGAGTTCCCCTGTCACCACACCCCCGCCAACATTTATCATTTTTTGTTTTTTTAATCTTAGACATTTTGACTGGGGTTAGGTGGTACCTCATTGTTGTTTTTATCTGCATTTCCCTTA
>NW_006199840.1:356767-357495 GCF_000334495.1 Tupaia belangeri chinensis | reverse complement strand
GCTGAAATTGTTTCTCTCTTAACACTTTCAATATGTCTTCCCATTCTTTCCTTGCTTGCATTGTTTCTGATGAGAGGTCTGGTGTTAGCCTTATGGGATGGCCTTTGTAAGTTACTTCTCGTTTCTGTCTTGCCTGTTTTAGTATCATGTCTTTATCTGTGGTGTTATACAGCCTGGCTAAGATGTGCCTTGGGGAAGATATTCTGGGGTTGATTCTATTTGGGGTCCTTTGTATTTCTTGGGTCTGGATGGTTTGGTGCCTCTCTAGGCTTGGGAAATTTTCTTCCAGGATTTCATGGAATAGATTTTCCATTCTGCAATTAGTTTCTTCACCTTCTGGGATGCCGATTATCCTGATGTTTGCGCGACTAATAGAGTCTATTGTTTCTCATTTATTATCCTCGTGTTTTTTAGTTATTTTCTCAATCTTTTTGGTTTTTTTTTTAGATCAGAAGTTTTATCTTCTACATCAGAGATTCAGTCTTCAGCATGGTCTAATCGGCTCTTAATACTTTCCAGAGAGTTTTTGATTTCTTGTATTATTGACTTTATCTCTAATAGTTCCTCATGATTCTTTCTCAGAGTATCCATTTCTTCCTTCATATCCTGGAAGGACTTCCTAATTTCCTACAGTTTGTTGTCCCTTTTCTGTTCCAGTTCACAGAATTTGGTCACCATGAATGTTCGAAACTCTTTGTCTGTCATTTTGGTAACGTCCTCCATATTTA
>NW_006199840.1:340314-356650 GCF_000334495.1 Tupaia belangeri chinensis | reverse complement strand
TTTCTCCCACTAGGAGTAAGAGTGTTTCCTTTTGGATGGGAATAGATGTTTGCTGAAGTCTCTCTTCTGTTGTTTTTACCAATGTGCTCTCAAGAGAGGAATTCTACTGAGGCGTCTAAAAAGCAGTAACTCCATTTTCACAGGTGGATCAGTACGAGAGAGGATCCCAGAGACACTTACTTTACTAGGAAAATTCAGATATATGATTCTAGACCTGTCTAGTCTCTCTGGCAGGGTAAAAAATGAGGAGGAGAGGATAATATGAAACGAAATGGAAGACTACAGAGGAAAAATAAAGAAAAAGTTACGCGCTGTGTGTTAGTGTACCTGCTAGCAGGCAAGGAGAGTCTAGAAGGTGGAGTCTTGGGTTGGGGAGTCTGGACATGGGGTGGGGGTCAGAGGTGACCCTCCCTCAATATCCCTTGCTGGCCAGAGGCCTGTAGATGGACCTTGTGCCTGCTAGCAGACAAGGAGAGTCTAGGAGGTGGAGTCTTGGGTTGGGGAGTCTGGAAGTGGGATGGGGGTCAGAGGTGACCCTCCCTCAATATCCCTTGCTGGCCAGAAGCCTGTAGGTGGATTTTGCACCTGCTGGCAAGCAAGGAGAGTCTGTGGAGAGAGACAGAGCTAGGTATTAACCTGTGCTTCTTCTTCATGGTTACAAGTCTCACTTCCTGCACTACCATTCGTAACACCTAGAAACCAATATTTTTTCCATCTCTATAATTTTTTATTTCCAGAATATTTTATACATGTAATATTACAGTATACTAAGTTTTCAGATTGGCTTTTTTTTTTTTCATTCAGCATTATGATCCTGAGGCTCATCCAAGTTGTTGCATGTATCATTACTTTACTCTTTTTGGTTGCTGAGTAGTATTTCATGGTATAAATGTGTCACAGTTTGTTGAACTATTTATCTATTGACATAATGTGTCCTTCTAGGACTGGCTTTTTATGTTCAATGTAATGCATTTGAGGTCCCTACAAGTTACTTGCCTTTCAAATGCTCAGTCCTTTTTTATTGCTGAGTAGTATTTCATTGTATGGGTGTACGAGTAGTTCTCTATTCTGTCTGTGGACATTTTGGTCATTTCTAGTTTTTATCTATTATAAATTAAACTGCTATGAACATTTGTGTTCAGGTTTTTGTGCAAACATATTTTATTTCTTTAGGGTAAATGCCTAGGAATGGAATTGTTTGGATCACATAATAAATAAATGTTTAAGTTTATTTATAATTAAAAAAAAAACTTAACTGTGGTCAGCAGGTAGCATGGTGGTTAAGGGCACTGGACTACCACATGGCCAACTGCAGTTCGAGCCTTTGACCTGGCGGCTTGCTTTCTCACTTTCCTTCTCTCTCTCTCTCTCTGGTAAAATTAAAATTTAAAAAAGCTTAATAAAAAATAATTCTTTAAAAAAAAAAAACTAAAAATCTATTTTTCCATGGTGGCTGTACCATTTTATATTCTCATCAGCAGTATATGACAGATCCATTTTCTCCCCAGTCTTGCCAGCAGTTTGTATTATTATTACTTTTTATTTAACTATTCTTTTTTAATTTTATTTATTTATTTTGTTTTATTTTATTTTACTTTATTTTATTTTGAATTTGACCAGAGAGAGACAAAGAGAGACAAGAAAAATGAGAAAGCAAGCTGCCAGGTCCAGGACTCGAACCGTGGCCAGCCATGTGGGATTCCAGCTGCCTTAACCACCATGCCACCTGCTGGCCCTGATTACTTTTTATTTAACTATTCTGAAAGATATCTAGAGATATCTCATCATAGTCATAATTTGGCCCAGGTTTATATTTTACATTTAAATTTATAAACCAGATTAAGTTAAGTTTGGTATATGATATGAGGTCTTGGTTGTGTCTATAAACAGCCAATTGCTCCAGTACTTTGTGTTGAAAAGACGGTTTTCTGGGCTGGCCCCATAGCCTAGTGGTTAATGGAGCTGGATCCCACATGGTCAACCATGGTTCAAATCCCAGCCCCAGAAGCTTAAAACACATGCAGGGCACATGAGCGTGTGTGCTACAAATCCCGACAGGATGGAGAAATGAAGGAAAAAGGATTGCGGTGTGGTGTGGTCACACCGCATTGAGGGGATGCTTTTTCTATCTTTCTTTATCTCTCTTTCTGGCCAGTGCACACACCTTCTGGGCATTTTTTGGTTAAAGAATAGACTATTTTTCTTCTATTAAGTTTCTTTGCATTTTTATCAAAAAGAAGTTGGCTGTTTCTAGGTTCTTTTTCTGTTCCATTGACTTATGTGTCTCTCTTCACTAAGACCATACAGTTTTGATTACTATGGCTCCAGGTGTCCTTTGGTTTGTGGCTGCATAACTCCAGTTGCTGCTTCCATATTTATATGGTCTTTTCCTTTGTATCTGTGTCTTCACTACTTCTTTCTCTTTTTAAGATTTTATTTTACACTTTTAAAATTTACATTTAATTACTGTGCCTTTTTACACGTCTCTCTTCACTAAGACCATACAGTTTTGATTACTATGGCTCCAGGTGTCCTTTGGTTTGTGGCTGCATAACTCCAGTTGCTGCTTCCATATTTATATGGTCTTTTCCTTTGTATCTGTGTCTTCACTACTTCTTTCTCTTTTTAAGATTTTATTTTACACTTTTAAAATTTACATTTAATTACTGTGCCTTTTTACACTGTACAAAATGTTTTTTTCCAGCATGGATGCAGTATACACCAGTCAAGTCAAAGGTACTATCAGATAACTTTTCATTTATGTGTCTGCTAAATTTTTTCCAACCCCCCCCAAACCCACCCCATTACTTCCCCAGCTTAATACACCCCCTCTTATACTGTCTCTGGTATACAATTACCCTCCCTACTATTGTACCTACCCATCTTTCAGTTTCTGCCATAGTTCTCTCTTTGGTACTCTGGATTGTTTCCTGTTGCATTAATTCTTCCCCATTCATCCACTTTGTATCAAATGTCAATGTCTCATTGTTTTTTATGGCTGTGTAGTATTTCCTAGCATATACATGCCTAATTTTTTTCAATCCAGTCATCTGTTCTTGGGCATTTGATTTGATTCCATGTTTTAACAATTGTGAATAATTTTGCTTTAAACATGGATGTGTATGGACTGCTTTTCTAACCTTTGAGTAAATACCTAAGAGTGAAATTACTGGGTTATATGGTAGTTTTATATGTAGCTATTTGAGGAACCTTCATATTGTTCTCCATAGTGGCTGTACTAATTTACATTCCTACCAACAGTATAGGAAGGTTCCCTTTTCACCACAGCCTCACCAGCACTTATCATTCTATATCTTTTTAAATCTTAGTCATTTTGATTGGGGTTAAGTGGTTTTGATTGCATTTCCCTTATGATAATTAATGTTGAGCATTTCTTCATATGCTTTTTGGCTGTTTGTATAAATTCCTTTGAGACTTATTTGTTCAGCTCATTAGCCCATCTTTAAATTGGATTGTTTATTTTTTTGCGATTAATCTGCTTGAGTTCCCCATATATTCTGGCTATTAGTGCCTTATCTGAGGTATAGTTTACAAATATATTTTCCCATTCTGAAGATTGTCTCTTCAGTCTAATTATTCTTTTGCTCACAGAAGCTTTTTAGCCTGATGTAGTACCACTTGTTGATGTTTGTAATTATTGTCTATTGTGATATGGGGTCTTATTTAAGAAGTATTTGCCTACTCCAATGTCTTCAACAGTTTCCTCTCTGTTTTCCACCAGTAGTTTTATAGTTTGAAGTTTTACATTTTTTAAAGAATTTTCAACTTTATTTATTTATTTTAATTTGACCACAGAGGGACAGAGTGAGAGAGAGTAAGAGAGAGGGAAAGTGAGAAAGCAAGCTGCCAGGTCCAGGACTCAAACCACAGTCAGCCATGTGGGAGTACAGCACCCTTAAACACCACACCACCTGCCAACCCCAAAGCTTTACATTTAAAAATTGGATCCATTTTGAGTTGATTTTTGTTAATGGTGAGAAATAGGGGTCTAGTATAATTTTCTGCAGGTGGATACCCAGTTCTTCCAGCACCATTTGCTGAAGAGATTTTCTTTTGCCAACTGGATTGATTTGGACCCTTTGTCAAAAATCAGTGGGCCTGGGAACCAGCAGTTAGTGTAATGGCTATGTCGCTGGACTCCCACGTAGTCGACCGCGGTTCATGCCCCGGACCCGGTGGCTTAAAACTCACGCCGGGCGCGTGTGCGTGCGTGCCCAGAATCCCGAGAGGAGAATGGAGGAGAAGGGATTGCGGCGTGACCATCCCCCCTGGGGGGTGATTTCTCGCTTTCTGTCTCTATGTCTCTCTCTGTCTGTCTGGCGAGCGCACGTGCCCTACAGTGAAAATCTCTCCAAAAAAAAAAAAAAAATCAGTGGACCTAATGTTTTTGGGTTTATTTCTAGGTTTCGATTCTATTCCATTGGTCTACATGCCTGACTTTGTGCCAGTATCAGGCTGTTTTGATTATCAGAACTTTGTAATATATCTTGAGGTCAAGAAGTAAAATGCCTACTTTATTCTTTTTGTACAGTATTGCTTTGGAAATATGAGGCCTTTTGTGATTCAAGACAAATTTTACGATTTCTTTTTCTATTTCTATGAAGGCTAGCAATTTGATGGTAATTGCATTGAATTCATAAATTCATTTGGGTAGAACTATTATTTTTATTATAAGTAAAATTGTGCTGAATTTAGGGCTCACTCTGATAAACCAGGATAGTATTTCTTTCTTTTTTTGATAACATATTTATTTACTTTTTTTTTTTTTGGAGAGGTTTTTGCTATGTAGCATGTGCACTCGCCAGAAAGACAGAGAGAAACAGAGAGAAAGAAAGCAAGAAATCACCCCCCCAAGGGGGGATGGCCACACCACAATCCCCTCTCCTCTATTCTCCTCTCGGGATCCTGGGAACGCACGCACATGCACCTGGTGTGAGTTTAAGCCACCAGGTCCAAGACTCAACCTACAGTAGACTACGTGGGGAGTCCAGCGACATAGCCATTACACCATCTGCTGGTCCCTATTATTCTTTCACTTAATCACTGTACACTTTTACAGCATGAAAAATGAATTTTGCCACCTTGAATACAGTGCATATTGGTCCAGTCAAAGATATGATCATACACATTACTATCAGCAGGCAATTTTCCATTTTTGTGTCTGTTAAATGTTGTGCTTTATATAAACCCCTTGATTTCCTCCCTGCCTCCCCATTGTTCACCCTTATCCTACACTGTCTTTAGTTTGCTATCATCATCATCATCAAAATTATTATTTAATTTCAAGAAAAGCCATTTAGCTTTACTGAATCCAAATCCAAGAAAAAAAGTTATGAAAAATTTACTTAAGATTTTAAGCCAAGAAACAGGTTAAGGTTATGTCCAAACAGTAGGCAGATACCAAAAACTCAAAAAACAATATGGACAGAGCTAAAATCTAGTAGCAATTACATTATAGTTGTCATCTGGAACAATTTTTTTCTCTCTCCATTCCCTCATCTACAAAAGAGAAGCATAAACTATTTGCTAAAAATAAGTTTAATCTCAATTCTGTCTGTTATTTGCACAAAGCCCAATAAGAATTCTACTTGATTTAGTTGGCATTACTGGAACTTTTATAAGGAACTTCAGATTGGACTCTTTATAAAGCTTCCCAAAGTTACTAAGCCAAGTCAGGAATTCACCATCTGACTATGTCTGTACTTGGAAGTTTTGGGACCTGTCAGGAAATGACATTCTTTTACTTACCTACCAAGCAGAACTGTTTATGGTACCAGGCAATCTTTCCAAAAGCTTCTGTTGCCTTTCTTGAGATAAACCTCAGTTCCTTACCTTTCTGGTCATATCTTCAGATATGACATTCCAGTCAAAGCCTTGGCAATAACCAATGTTTTGAATTTCTGATGCAAGGCAACAGCTATTCTTGAATGTATGCAAATAACCATACTGCTACAACATAAGAGTACTCATAAAGACTTTCCAATTCTGGAGGGGTCAGGAAGGGAGAAAGGTTTATGTTTCAGTTCTGTTTTCAAAAAAATAATTTTTTTAACAAATTGTTGAAGCTATTAACAGCTCAAAAGGAAACAAAATTTCTCAAATCTGGAAAACAAAGCATAGAGAAAAAGCAATAATGTTTTAGTCAAAAGTCATAAAATTCTCTTTCACCAGTTCAGGCTCATGTAATTAATCTCTCTTCTGTTGAGTTTGCAGTGTTATTGTGATATTTCTGTCTAAATCCTGAAAGTTCATAAATATGATCTCAACATTATCAAAAACCTATATTCAAGAGTACCTATAATAGAATCTTTTTCCTTAATGTCCTTTAAAAAGGCAATTTTTGGATTTTAGCCTATTAAAAATTGTTTTAGAAAGAGCATCAGAATAAAGCAATTAACTATGGACAATGAAACTTAAAATGGCCGTGGTTCAAGCTCTGATTTTACTATAATTCAAAATTGACAAATTTGATCATTTCTGTGACAAACTTCATTAGAACTATTTAGCATTACAAATATGTCTAATAATATTCTTTTACATAACAGATATTTAAGAAACTCATACAATTTTGGAACACCCATTTATACAAATTTCTATACACAGAGAGCTAAACACCATTTCACATTTGACAATGATTATCATATAATTTCAACATGTCAGAAAGTCTAATCATTCTCTTTTTTTCCCCCACATGTGCACTTTATTGAATCCCATTGTAGACAAACACAGGAGTGTAAACTGTCATGTAAAGGGAGCAGGAGTTCAGGAGCAGCCGAGGGTGCTGGGTGTGCAGGGGAGGTCATGGCCACAGCCAGACACAGGCCAGAAGGGCTTGGCAGGGACCACGAGCAGCTACTGGAAGCCTTCAAAATATTTTTTCATCTCTGAAATCATTTGGTGGATTATCGCTGGTTTGATAATAAAACAAATGATGATGGCAGTGACCATTAGGATGCCAAGGACCAGGGTGCAGATGTTCAGACACTCGGTGGTGGAGGCATAGGCCTGGGCCCCGATCACGTCGCCCGTCATCTTCCTGTTCCTAGACTTCAATGAGTAGACGAGCGTGATGAAACCCAGGCAGCACCAGTTCATGAAGATGGTGTTGAACAGGGACCAGACCACATGGTTGGGGACCGAGGTCTCGCTGTGGATGTTGATCACGGTGGGCGCCACTGGAGCCGCAGGTGGGGGCGCCCCCAGCACACGCACCTCATGCTCTTCCCTGAGCATCTCATAGTTTGGGAGAGGGCCGGTGTTGCCGCGAGTGAAGAAGGTTTGGGAAGTGTGATTCATGGCGCACATGGCACCAGTGGCAGGGTCCAGATGTTGGGTGCGTGCTGGGATCTGCTGTCCTACAGTTGTTTCGATTTCCCTTTTTCCATTCTTTTCTTTTATAAAAAATTGTGGCAATACTCAGCACTTTTTTTTTTCTTTTTAGCAGAAGTACATGAAAAGTAAATATATTTTAAAAAAGAAAAGAAACAGATTCAACCTGAAACTTGATTTTTCTAAAAATGATTCCAAAGTATTTTCTACAACATGCAAAGAATTTAACATTAGCACAAATACATTTTTAAAATTTGGGTCACAATAACTTTTGTTGTGTATAAAAACAGCACAATTGGAGATAGAATCTTAAACATTAAGAAATCAAATTAAAACTTCCCAAGGAAAGTGAATACATAACTGGTGGTTTGCACCAAAAATATTGAAAAAAAAGTGTCTATCTAATGTCTATCTAACATGGAGTTTTCATTCATTTATGTTGCAGTTTCTTGGTTGATTTTTGTTCTCTTATGTCTGTCAGTCTCCCTTTAGTCTTCCAGGTATAGTACTTCCTTCAGTACTTCTTGAAGAGCTGGTCTGATGTTGATAAATTCTTCATGTTTTGTTTATCAGAGAATGGTTTTATCTTTTCTTCCCATTTGAAGGATAGTCTTCCTGGGTATAGTAATATTGTTTGAAATTGTTTTTCTTTTAACACTTTGAATATATCTTCCCATTCTTTCCTTAGTTGCATTGTTTCCACTGAGAGGTTTGATATTAGCCTAATGGGATAACCCCTGTAAGTAACTCGTCATTTCTCTCTTGTCATTTTTAGAATATTTTCTTTATCTGTGATTTTGGCCAATCTGGCTGTGAAGTGCCATGGAGAGGGTCTTCTTGGGTTGAATATATTGGGGTCCTTTGTATTTCTTGAGTCTGAATGTTTCTCTAGGTTTGGAAAGTTTTATTTCAGGATTTACTGGAATAGATTATCAATGCCCTTATTAGTTTTCTCACCTTCTGGGATATGAATTATTTGGATGTTTGGGCATTCAATGGGTATCTATTATTTCCTGTATATCATTCTTATTTTGGGGGTTATTTTTTCATTCTTTTTGGTGATTTTTTTTCTAGGTCAGAGGTTTTGTCTTCTATGCCCAAGAATCAATCTTCTGCATAATTTAATCTGCTTTTAATACTTTGAAGGGAGGTTTTGATCTCCTGTATTACAGTCATCATCTGTAGGTCTGTTTGATTCTTCTTTATATTATTTATCTCCTCCTTCAAGTCATGAAAGGACTTCCACATCTCCTGGAGTTCAATGTCTCCTTCCTCTTACATCTCATAGGGTTTTGTTACTATAAATATTTTTAATACCTTTTCGAGACATTTCACTAATTTCCTGATTTTTTTCATACTTGGAGACAAATTACTGTGTTCCTTTTTTGGAGATGTATCATTGGTTTTCTCCTACTAGAGGTTCTTTTCCTATTTTTGGTCATTTGGCTATATATTCACTTTTGGCTAATTTATTGGAGAAGGTTTCTACAACTGTGAGCTTGTAGAAACTCACAGCTGTGTTTCCCTTTAGTGTGATGTATTTCTGTGCCAATTTCTCTCCTCTACTGTGTTTTGCATGGTGGTACTCACAGTAGGAGTTCTGAGGTCAGATTTATGAAGATGAGTATCTCCCTTTTGCCCCTAGTTCACTGGTGGTGAAGATTTCACTGAGCCTAGCAAAATTCAGAGACTTGGCTACTATGCACCTAGACCTCTCTATACATTCACTGAGTGGAAGCTGAACAGCAAAATGAGAATGTAAGGTAGAAGAATTAGAGTATACAAAATCGAAAAAAATAAAATAAAGAGACGAAAAAACAAAAAAGACAAAAAAAAATTAAAAATGAGCAGAGCACCTCAGATGTAGCTGTCTCCCTGTAATGCCCCTGTCCTATGTCAGAGGAGGAGAGTAAAGAATTAGCCAAAGAAAGGATTTTTTTTTTAAGTGGAAGAAAAAAAAACACAAGAAAATTGAAAACAAAACTTTTTTCCTCCTACTTTTCTAACTATGGGCCAGGATAGTGAGGTTGGAAGAGGGGGCTGCAACTCGGGGCTACTCATTCCTCACGTTGGTTCCTGAAACCAGGCTAGTCTTATCTGAATATCTTCAACCTAATCACATTTATGAAGATCATTTTACTGAATAAAGTCACATTCACAGGTTTCAGAGGTTTGGATGTGTACATATCTTTGGGGGGGATCAATAATTCAACACACTACAGCATTTCTAGCTCTCTTGTATATATCTACAAAAAGAAATTGTGCTTGGAATCTTGAATTGCATTAAATCTGTGCATCAATTTGGGAGAACAGATGTCCTACTATGTTGTCTTCTAACCAATTAACACAGACTGTCTCACGGTTTATTTATATCTTCTTTGACTTCTGTGTCAGAGAAAGAGAGTGAGAGAAAGAGAGAGAGAGAGGAGAGAAAGATGAATAGGTATTTTTTGACAAGGTCTTGCCATGTCACACATCACAATTCTCCTGCCCCAGCCTCTCAGTTATCTAGGAACACAGGTATGCACTACTATACCCAGACTGTTTAGGTTGGGCCAGAAACTAAACCTGGGCCTCCCATGTGGCCTCTACCACTGCACAGCAACACCTTCCTCTGGCTGGGCCTTCTTTGTTTTCTTTCATCAGCATTTGTAGTCTTCAGTATACATGTACATGCTTTATTCTTTTTATTCCTAAGCATTAAATTTTTGAAAATTTTTATTTTAAATTGAAATATTTTACATATACATACATGCAAACATATCTATGTCTATATGTAAATATATGTACTTATTTATTTAAGACAGGGTCTTGTTATGTCACATTCTGCCTCAGCTTCTCCAGTAGCTGGGCCATAGGCCCAGATTTAATTTTGTTCACTACGTGGTCTTTTATTTTTTCCATTGTTAAGTTTTAATTACATTTAAATTTTTTTAAAGTTTTTTACATCCAATCACTGTATATCTTTATAACTTTGAAAATGAATTTTCCCAGCATGAATACACTGTATGTTAGTCTAGTCAAAGAAATTACTATACACATTCTCATAAACAGATATTTTTCTATTTTTGTGTCCCTTAAATGTTTTGCTTCTTTTTTTTCCCATTGCTCTCCTCCCTCCCCCCATACTACCACTAGTATCCACAGTTGCTTTCCATACTTTAATACCTTCCAATTTTTCAGTTTGTGCCATAGAGTGCAGACGTCCAGTAAATATTAAATGGGAATATACAATGCCTCTCTTTCATAGTCTGGCTTGCTTCATTTAGCAATAAATCTTCCTACAGAAGACCCCTTCATGGTTACTAAGAACTAGTGATTTCAGGAGACGGAATCAAGGGGGGGAAAAAAATAACAAAATATACAGGAAATAGGAAATAGAAAATTGTTTGTTGACAATAACACGTATGTTGATGTGCTTGATTGAGCCAATATACAGTGTATTCTGGATGGGAAATCTCATTTTGCTTGCTGTGATGATTGTATAGTGAATGAATGTAAATAAATAAATTTAAAGAAAAAAATAAATAAATTTTAAAAATCTTCCATAATTGTCTATTTAATATCAAATGCCAAAGTCTCATTGTTTTTTATAGCTATAAAATATCCTATAGTGTATATGTGCCACTCTTTTTCAACCCATTCAATCCATTCATCTGTTCTTGGACATTTGGTTTGGTTCCATGTCTTAGCAATTGTAAATAATACTGTAATGAACATAAATGTGCAAGTGTTTTTTCTGACTGAATGTATTCCTATTCTTTGGATAGATACTCAGGAATGAAATTGCTGGATCATATGGTAGTTCTGTTTGTAGATCTTTGAAGAACCTCCATATTGTTCTCCACAGTGGCTGGACTAATTTATATGCCCACCAACAGAGTAGGAGAGTTCCCTTTTCATCACAGCCTCATCAGCACTTGCCTTTAACTGGATTAATATACAGTGTATTTTTCTAGGAAAATTATTTTTATAAGTTATAATGATATACAGTTGAATGTATAAATAATAAATAAAATAATTTTTTTTTAAAAAATGAGCAAATGAGCTGAACTGACAGCTCTCTAAGGAAGACATACAAACAGCCACACCCCAGATTTTAAGAGGTGCCAAGGATCAAATTTAGGCCTCCCATGTAGCCTCAGCCTAATAAGTAGCAGTTTCTACCAGCATGTGCTACTGTGGCTGAGGCTTTTGTTTGTTCGTTTGTTTGTTTTTAGGTTTTTGACATAGGGTATGTGTGCTCACTGGAGAGAAACAAAGACAATGAAAAGAAAATGAGAAATCACCCCTTTGGGGGGCGGTGACCACACTAAAATCCCTTCTCCTCCATTCTCCTCCTGGTATTTTGGGCACTCATGTACACACACCCAGCATGATTTTCCAGCCCCTGGCCCTGTGGTGCCATGTGTGAGTCCAGCGCTTTAACCACCATGCTACCTGCTGGTTCTGGCTAAGACTATTTTTACATATTTTAATTTACATAATTTTAATTTCTGCATTCAGAGTGTCAATAATATATAATATATATGTATGTTGAGCTTCTATTCTGTAGCCTTGCTGAAGTCACTTACAAGTGCCAGGGATTTCTTTTTGTAGATTCTTTGGATTTTCTACATTAGACCAACATTGCATCTACAAGTAAGAACAGATTTGCTTCATTCTCTTCAGTATATATAACTTCTTCACTTTCTTTATTAATTTGTCCAGATAGGGCTTCTATACCAAGTTGAATAAGAGTAGTGATGTCAGACATCCTTACTCATCCCCAACTTTAGGACCATTAAATATATTAGTTATATTATTTATAGTTTTTTTGTAGATGTTTCTTATCGGTGTTAAGCTGTTACAGATGAAATGTTTGTGCCTGCCCTCTACCCCCAATTCACAACAAAGCCCTAATTCCCAATGCAATGGTATGAGCGCTAACCCCAGTGTGAAGTGAGGTTTTTGGGAAGTAACTAGGTTTAGATGAGTTCATGAGAGTGAGATCCTCCTCATTATGAGATTAATGCCATTATAAGAAGATATGAGAGGCCCAGTCATGGTGGCACAAGTGGTGGAGGTTGCTGCTATGTGATGCTGGGGCCATATGAAATGGCTCCAGGTTCATGTCCTAAGTCTGCCTGGCTGGCTGCAGGGTTGGAAGAAGAATCATGGCATGAAGATCCTATAAAAAGTGCCCCTCTCTCTCAAAGGAAATAAACTTTTCTTAGACCAGAAAGCTTCCTTGTTCCCTCTACCATTCATCCTGTCATGTGAAGATACAACAAAAAAGTAGCTGTTCACAAATCAGGAAGATGGCCCTCATCAGAAACTAATAATTTTGGCACACTGATAACAGGCTTCCAAACCTACAGAACTGTGAAAAGTAATTATTGTTTAAGTCACCAAGTCCATGTAGTTTATTATAGAAGCCCGAGCTGAGTAAGATAGAAGTTCTCCTCTATTTCTACTATTTTTGAGAGCTTTTATCAGGAACAGTTGTAGAATTTTGTCAAAGGCTATTTTTGGCATCGATTTATTTATTTATTTTTATTTAATATTTCTTTTTTAATACATTCAATCACTGTATATTATTACAGCAAGCAATATGAATTTCCCCAGTATGAATACACTGTATATTAGTCCAGTTAAATATATTATACATGTTACGGGACCAGCAGTTAGTGTAATGGCTATGTCTCTGGACTCCCACGTAGTCGACCGTGGTTCAAGTCCTGGACCCGGTGGCTTAAACTCAAGCCAGGCATGTGTGCGTGTGTGCCCAAGATCCCAAAAGGAGAATGGAGGAGAAGGGATTGCAGCATGGCCATCCCCCCTGGGGGGGTGATTTATTGCTTTCTATCTCTCTGTCTCTCTCTGTCTTTCTGGCGAGTGCATGCGCCCTATAGTGAAAACCTCTCAAAAAAAAAAGATATTATACATGTTATCATCAAGTAGAAAAGCAGTGAAACTGCTGGATCCTATGGTAATCACATTTGTAGACCTTTCAGGAACGTCCATATTGGTTTTATTTTCTTATTTTTTTGGAGAGGTTTTTCCTATAGGGCATGTGTGCTCACCAGAAAGACAGAGAAGGACAGAGAGACAGAAAGTAAGATATCACCCCCTGGGGGGATGGCCACACCACAATCCCTTCTCCTCCATTGTCTTCTTGGGGTCTTGGGCACACACACACACACACACACGCCTGGCATGAGTTTAAGCCACTGGGTCCAGGACACCAACTGTGGCTGATTACGTGGGAGTCCAGCAACATAGCCATTACGCCAACTGCTGGTCCCAAGGAGCGTCCATATTGCTATCTACAGTGGCTATACTAATTTACATTCCCATCAACAGTGTAGGAGTGTTCCCTTTTTTATCCACAATCTCATCAACACTTATCATTCTTTTTTTTTATCTCAGTTATTCTGATTGTGGTTATTTGGTATCTCAGTGTGGTTTTGATTTTCATCTCTCTTATGATAAGGGATGTTGAACATTTTTTCATATGCTTTTTGGCTGTCTGCATGTTTTCCTTAGAGAGCTGTCTGTTCAGCTCATTTGTCCATCTTTTAATTTAGTTGATTATTTGTTTGGGGGTAAGCTGTTTGAGTTTCCTGTATATTCTGTTTATCAGCCCCTTTTCTGAGGCATAGTTTGTTATTATATTCTTTCATTCTGAGGACTGCTGATTCATTGTAATTATTGTTTCTTTTGATGTGTGGAAATTGTTAAATCTGATGTAATCTCACTTATCTATTTTTGGAATTACTGCCTGTGTTTTGGGGGTCATATTTAAGAAGTTCTTGCCTA
The DNA here is from genome assembly GCF_000334495.1 of Tupaia belangeri chinensis. Lineage (NCBI taxonomy): Eukaryota > Metazoa > Chordata > Mammalia > Scandentia > Tupaiidae > Tupaia > Tupaia belangeri. The sequence goes on along the minus strand of NW_006199840.1, from coordinate 342,499 downwards.
CTCCTGAAGGACCAGAGCAGAACCAGAGCAACTCCATTTTGTCCCACAACTCCATTTTGTCCCACCTTACTGAGGGATGGCACCATTTTAAAAGGCGAGCTGGATATGTAGAAAAGTCATGAGACCATCACTCCACCAGGACTGAGCAATGAAAGAAACAAAAGAGATACCAGAAACCTAAAGTAACTTTTTGCCTAACTCAACAGCTTAATAACCAATCAACCAGAGACAGCTACATTCCCTCTAATCTACAACCAATGTTATTGTCACCTGAGTGCTTTCCTTAGCACCCCTTGACCTCCCTCCTAACAGCCAAATAAACACCCAGCCCAACTAACACTGGGGCTCTCAACTCTGACCTGCTGTGCCAGTAATATTGGGAGTCCTGGCTTGAGCCTGAATAAAAACGACCCTTGTGTGTTTCCATTGGGACAGCACCCTGGTGGTCTTTTGGGAACTTTGTGACCAGGACACTACATTTGGGGGCTCATCCGGAATTCCCCAAGTTCCTCCCAGGATCCCCAAACCAGAGGGTCGACTGATAACAGTCAGTGAGTGTGTTTCCTTTGTCTCTGTGTTTTTCCTGCTCGGTCTCTGAGGGCCCTAACTCTGTAATAGATCGGAAACAGTCTAGCGGACGTGCTGGCAAGCCACTGATCTAGGGTCCTAGAAGACGTTCTAGGACCCCCAGGAGGGGACAGAGTACCCCTAGTTGTTCTGAAGGGACATAGCGGGTCACTCCCACAGCACGCGCCATTGTCCCACTTTAGAGTCGTTCCTCACTCGGTGAAGAACATATGCACAGCCACATTTGTCCTGTCCATGTGTTTGTTACCTATCTCTGTGGGTGTGTACGTTTTTCTGATGGAAATGGGGCAGACTCAGACTTCCCCTCTGACGCTTATGACAGACCATTTCAAGGATGTTAAGATCAGGGCCTATAACCTTAGTCTAGATGTTAATAAATGAAAGTTTGTTACTCTCTGTGCAGTGGAATGGCAGGCTCGCAACGTCGGCTGGTCCCTGGGAGAGACCTTTGATTTAAAAACCATCTAGAAGGTAAAAAATATTGTTTACCATACTGGAGTGGACATGGACATCTGGACCAAATCCCGTACATAACTGTATGGGAAGATCTTATTCTTAACCCCCCTCCCAATCTTCCAAGGATGAACTGAAGAGGGCATGATCTTTCCTCCTTCCTACCCAGCCCCAGTGCAAGCAGCAGAAGGAGGGGTGGGAGAAAGAGTGGAAGGAGGGGCAGGAGAAAGAGCAGAAGGAGGGATGAGAAGGGGAGAAGCCCAATCCGTGCCACAGCCCAGCCCAGGAGCTGACGAGCAAAACAAGGGCTCTGCCGCTAGCACTTGCAAGAGGTGGGGGACTCTGCCTCCACAGGCTGGACCAGCAAATTCAATTGTGTTGCTGCTCCGCGCTGCAGGACTACCGGACGCAGATGGAAACCAGCCTTATCACTATTGGCCTTTTGCCACCAGTGACTTATATAATTGGAGAAACCAAAATGCCCAGTTCTATAAAAATCCTAATGAGCATATAGCCTTACTAGAAACTGTTCCTTTTACCCACCAGCTGACATGTCATCATTGCCAACAGCTCCTCCAGATTCTGTTCACCACCGAGGAGCAAGAGCGAATCCTGTCTAGAGCCCCTGAACTAGTTATGGGTGATAACGGCCAGTCCATGGGCAATCCTGATACAATCAACACCAAATTCCCTTCATCCTGGCCAGAATGGGACATGGTGGAAGGTAAGGAGAGGCTCCAGGTCTACTGCTAGATTTTGCTGGGAGGTCTCAAAGTGGCTGCCAAAAAGCCCACCAATTTGGCTAAGGTAGGAGACATTCAACCGGGAAGGGAAGAAAGTCCTGCTACCTTTTTAGAAAGGCTCACAGATGCCTTCTGGCGATATACTCCTATGAACCCAGAGGCCACTGAGGCCAAACTGGCCTTCATTATGGCTTTTGTTAACCAGGCAACGCAGGATATTAGATGCAAGTTACAGAAACTAAATAGGCTAGGAGGAAAAAAATATTCAAGATTTAATTACAGTGGCTGAAAAGGTTTACAATAATTGGAAAACCCCTGAGGAAAAACAGGCCAAAGCTAATGACCACCAAACTCGGAACCTAGCAAAGATCTTATTAGACTCCAAGGCGCGACATAAGAAA
>NW_006199840.1:327760-340190 GCF_000334495.1 Tupaia belangeri chinensis | reverse complement strand
GGGCGCGTGCGCTCGCCAGACAGAGAGAGACATAGAGACAGAAAGCGAGAAATCACCCCCCAGGGGGGATGGTCACGCCGCAATCCCTTTTCCTCCATTCTCCTCTCGGGATCTTGGGCACGCACGCACACGCGCCCGGCGTGAGTTTTAAGCCACCGGGTCCGGGACACGAACCGCGGTCGACTACGTGGGAGCCCAGCGACATAGCCATTACGCTAACTGCTGGTTCCCGCTGCCCCCACCTTGGGAAAAACCAGTGTGCCTACTGCAAAGAGGAGGGCCATTGGGCAAAGGACTGTCCAAAATGGAAGGACAAGCCTCCCTCTAATACTCCTGTCTTGACTCTCGATCATAGTGAATAGAGTTAACCCAGGGTAACTCTTAAAGTTACCATCTTTTAGGTCTAGTACAGTACCAATGATGAATTGGAGGCACAGAGCTAAGGAGAGTATACGGGTTGGGCATTGTTGGGTGAATGGGGAACCCCCATCGACTTCCTAGTGGACACCGGAGCTCAGAACTCAATGCTCCTACAACCTCTTGGCACATTTTCTACCAAAACTGCCTGGGTCCAGGGAGCAACGGGAACAAATGAGTATTCCTTGACCCCTAAGAGAATGGTGAACCTTGGAGAAGGCAAGGTATCCCACTCATTCATGGTGATTCCTGAGTGCCCCTACCCATTGTTGGGCGGAGACTTAATAACAAAACTGGGAGCCCAAATTCACTTCCATCTAGGGGGCACCAAAATCCTCGTTAAGTCTGGATGCACTATACTTGTCCTCACTATCAACTTGGAAGACGAGTACCTACTGCACCAGCCCCCACGAGAGGCCCCCCCTTTAATGGACATGGCACAATGGTTGGCTGAGTTCCCCAGTGCATGGGCAGAAACTGGGGGTATGGGATTAGTGACACATTAGCCACCAGTGTTCGTAGAACTTAAACAAGGGACAGACCTGGTCCGAGTGCACCAATATCCCATGTCCCTGGAGGCCCGAACTGGCATCATCCCTCATATTTACTGGCTGCTAGAGCAAGGAATATTAATACCTTGCCAGTCACCTTGGATCATGCCGCTCCTGCTTGTTAAAAATCTTCACTCCAATGATTACCGACCTGTGCAGGACTTAAGAGAAGTCAATAAGAAAGTAATAGACATTCACCCAACAGTGCCCAACCCGTATACTCTCCTTAGCTCTGTGCCTCCAACTCATCATTGGTACTGTCCTAGACCTAAAAGATGCCTTTTTCAGCCTTCCCCTAGCACCTAAGAGCCAAGAATTCTTCGCCTTCCTATCTTGGAACCCAAGTGTGGATTTAGCAGACAGTTAACTAGAAAACGCTTGCCTCAGGGCTTCAAAAATGTGCCTACTATCTTCAATGAAGCCTTACATGAAGATTTGGGTGAGTTTCAAGCCACACATCCTGACATTGTCTTGTGACAGTACATAGACGACCTGCTGGTAGCAGTCAAAACCCAGAAGGACTGTTTACAGGGCACTCGCGCTCTGCTCAATTCCCTTGAAAGCCTTGGCTACAGGGTCTCAGTCAAAAAGGCCCAAATTTGTCAACCAAAGGTAAACTACCTGGGGTACGAGCTTGAAGGCAGACAATGCTGGCTGGTTGCCACCAGACAGGAAACTGTGCTAAAAATCCCCAGGCCTTCCTCTCCGAAACAGGTGAGAGAATTCCTGGAATCTGTGGGCTTTTGCCAGCTATGGATCCCTGGGTTTGCAGAATTGGCAAAGCCCCACTATGAAGCCACCAAGGAAAGCCTGGGCACATTCATCTGGACAGGGCAAATGGACCAATCTTTTAAACAAATCAAGACCGCTTTCCTCTTGGCACCAGCCCTTGGCTTGCCTGATATAACTAAACCGTTCCACTTGTTTGTGGATGAAAATAAGGGGATTGCAAAGGGAGTCCTAGTACAACCCTTAGGGCCCTGGAAAAGGCCTGTAGGCTATCTGTCAAAAAAATTAGATCCTGTTGCAGCAGGTTGGCCTCCCTGCCTCTGCATAATTGCAGCCACCGCCCTTATGATCAAGGATGCTAACAAATTGACCTTAGGACAAGAATTTTACCTTTCCACCCCTCATTCAATTGAGGGAATTCTTCAGCAGCCCCCTGACCAATGGCTGAGCAATGCCCACCTTGTTCATTATCAGAGTCTCTTACTAAACCCCGCCAAGATCTTTTTTCAGGTACCCACCACCTTAAACCCTGCGACCTTGCTCCCAGACCCAGACCTTGACACTCCCCTCCATGACTGCACTGAAATCCTCACACAGGCTCATGGAGTCCAACCTGACTTGAAAGATCAGCCCTTGCCAGATGCAGAAATGACCTGGTATACAGACGGGAGCAGTTTTGTGTCAACAGGACTGAGGTATGCAGGGGCAGCGGTGGTGTCAGAGTGGGAAATTTTATGGGTAGAGCCCCTCCTGGTGGGAACATTGGCCCAGAAGGCTGAATTGATAGCCCTGACCAAAGCTTTAATCCTAGGCAAAGACAAAAAGGTCAATTTATACACCAACAGTCGCTATGCCTTTGCAACCTCTCACATACATGGGGCCATATACTGGGAACAAGGCCTCTTGAGTGCAGAAGGAAACACTATAAAAAACAAGGCCAAGATCTTGGCACTGTTGGCTGCCATTTGGTTCCCCAAAAAGTTGGCCATCATTCATTGTCTGGGTCACCAAAAGGGTGATTCCCCAGTCACCAGGGGTAATAACTTGGCCAACTCCACGGCCAGGGATGTAGCCCTAAAAGCAACAGTTCTTGTGGCCCAGACGCCAGACCCTGGGACCCAGTCCTCCCTGACCGACCCTAGTATACATTCGGAAGATCTTACATGGATAAAGGGCCTGCCCTCAGTCTACAATCTCCATGGATGGTGGAAGTCTCAAGATAATATAATCATCCTCCCGGAGGCCCTCGGTGACTAAATCTTATCTAAAATCCACCGAACCACCCACATGGGCATTAGGAAGATGCAAGATCTCCTTTGACATGCTCACATGCTCATAAAAGGTGCTAACTCAAAGAACAAAACTATTGTGCACCATTGCAAGGCCTATTGGCTGACCAACACTTCCAAACTCCAGGGACAGCCTGGCTCACGAATCAGAGGGAACAAGCCTGGAGCATATTGGGAAGTAGACTTTACAGAGGTAAAACCTGGTAAATACAGTTACAAATACTTATTGATCTTCATAGACACCTTTTCAGGTTGGGTAGAAGCATTTCCTACCAAACATGAAACAGCCCAAGTCGTGGCTAAGAAGATCCTCAAAGACATCTTACCCAGGTATGGATTCCCTAATATGACTGGGTCAGATAATGGACCAGCTTTTGTATCCAAGGTGATTCAAGGTTTAGCCTCAGTGTTGGGGACAGATTAGAAATTACATTGTGCATACTGTCCCCAGAGTTCAGGACAAGTAGAGAGAATGAATAGAACTCTAAAAAAGACCTTGGGAACCAGCAGTTTGCGTAATGGCTATGTCGCTGGACTCCCACGTAGTCGACCGCGGTTCACGTCCCGGACCCGGTGGCTTAAAACTCACGCCGGGCGCGTGTGCGTGCGTGCCCAAGATCCCGAGAGGAGAATGGAGGAGATCAAAAAAAAAAAAAAAGACCTTAACTAAATTAATCTTAGAAACTGGCGGTAACTGGGTGGCTCTCCTCCCCTTCACACTCTTCTGAGTATGCAATTCCCCTTACCAGCTAGGTCTAACTCCTTTCAAAATCTTGTACAGCCTGCCACCACCTATTATTCCTAACCTACAGTCTGACTTGTTAACTGAATTTAATGATTATTCTCTCCTATCTTCATTAAAAAGCCTCCAGGCCATGCGCCAAGACATCTGGCCAAAACTGCAGGCTCTTTATGCCACAGACCTTTCTGCAGGCCCACACCAGTTCCAGCCTGGCAATTGGGTATACATTAAGCGATACCACAAAGAAAACCTCCAGCCATGCTGGATGGGGCCCTACATAGTCATCTTGACCACCCCCACCACTCTCAAGGTTGACGGCATCGCCTCCTGGGTCCATCATGCGCACGTCAAGCCAGCAGACCCCTTCACGTTGCAGGACAACCTCATTTCAGGATGGACATCTACAAAGGACACGGAGAGTCCCCTAAAGCTAAAACTTTGAACCTTGCTAATACTGTCTTTCCTCCTCTGGGTAGCTCAGGCGAGGGACTCCCTTCATCAGCCCCTCAAACTGACCTGGCTCATTACTAGCACCACTACAGGAGACATTGTGAACACCACCACTGCATTTGCCTCCCCTGGGGCCTGGTGGCCCACACTAGAATTTGACCTTTGTCTCCTAGCCATGGGTTCTTGGTTTACGGGCTCATGGACCACAGACTGCAAGGGTCTCCCAACAGGAGGTGCCATCAGCACCACCATAAATATGGGAGTTGTTCTCTCTTCCCCTCCAGGCTGCGCCACTCCCACCTCTAGAAATTCTCTCAGGACAACCCCTTTTTACATCTGTCTGGGAGGAAATCACCCAAAGGCCCGGGTGACATCCTGCAGAGGTCCTGATAACTTCTGTTGTGCTAGCTGGGGATGTGAATCCTCCGACAGTATTTCCTGGGCCCCACCTGTCCAAGATTACTTAATTCAGATATCCTGCAAATCAGGCCCCAATGGGTTAACTCTTGGGCCTGCCTCAACAGGCACCTCCTCCACCTTTCAGGTCCCTGCACCACCTTTCTCTGCCACCCACTCCTGACCTCATTTACAGAAAATGGAAAAAAAAAATTACTGCATGGGAATCTGGGCGCACCTGGGGCATCCACCTATACCAGTTGGGGTATGATCAGGGATTACTGTTAACCTTGCACCTCAGTTGAACATGCAGGCCTCAACAAGGCCTTGGGGCCTAACCCAGTCCTCACACCCCCTGACCCCTCTTCATCCACCTCCTCACTGACTGACTTGTGCATTTACCCCTCAGACCCTCCTGTCCCACTCTGACCCAAACCCTCTCTGGGACTTGATGGACCAGACCTTCCCGGTCTTCAATGCATCCAGACCAGATCTCACTGACTCCTGCTGGCTGTGCTACAAGACAGAGCCTCCCTATTATGAGGGAATTGCAGCCCCTGGCAGCTACAATGAATCAAACAGCCCTGGCTCTTGTAGGTGGCACTAACGAGGCACTGCTAACCCTCCAGGCAGTCACCAGACAAGGGCTATGTGTGGGAACAGTTCCTCCAATGTATCAATATCTCTGTAATGCGACCATCCTCTCTTCACCTCTCGACAAGTACTTGATACCCCCTCCCGATAAATGGTGGTCTTGCACCACTGAGTTAACACCCTGCATCCATGGGACAACACTCAACAACACACGTGATTTTTGTGTGTTAGTCCAACTTCTCCCTTGATTCTTCTATTATATGGCTGAGGGATTCTATCAAAGATTACAAGGATCTCTCAGTCGTGTTAGATGAGAACCGGTCACTGCCATCACACTCACAGCACTTTCGGGAATAGCAGGAGCAGGAACCGGGGTCTCCTCCTTAGTTCTCCAAAACAAACATTACAGTGATCTCTGTGCGGCTATCGATGAGGAAATTTCCAGGCTAGAGGACTCTATTACTCAGCTTCAGGAGGCCTTGTCTTCCTTTGCAGAGGTCATACTTCAGAACCGGAGAGGCCTGGACTTGATTTTTCTCCAACAGGGGGGCTTCTGTGCCGCCATTGGAGAGGAATGCTGTTTCTATATCAATCACTCTGGTGTAGTAAAGGAGTCAATGGTCAAAGTCAGAGAGGGCCTCACAAAACATAAAAGAGAATATGAACAGGCCCAAGGCTGGCTTGATTCCTGGTTTGCCTCCTCCCCTGGGCTCACCACTCTGGTTTCTGCCCTCTTGTGTCCCTTGCTAATTCTCCTTCTCCTTCTTGCCCTCGGTCCCTGCATCCTCAACAGGTTAATTGCTTTCATCTGCGAGCAAATCAACACTGTCCAATTAATGGTACTAGAGTCCCAGTACCAGCCCGTCACTGCTTGGGACCAGATAGAGCTCAATAACAGGAACCCATGATTGGCTCCACTATGTCCTTGGAAAAGGGGGAAATGAAGGACCAGAGCAAAACCAGAGTGATTTCATTTTGTCCCATGACTCCATTTTGTCCCACCTTACTGAGGGATGCACCATTTCAAAAAGGCGAGCCAGACAGGTAGAAAAGTCATGAGACCATCACTCTATCAGGACTGACCAATGAAAGAAACAAAGGAGATACTAGAAACCTAAAGTAACTTTTTGCCTAACTCAATGGCTTAATAACCAATCAACCAGAGACAGCTACATTCCTGTAATCTACAACCATTGTATTGTCACCTGAGTGCTTTCCTCAGCACCCCTCGACCTTCTCCCCAACAGCCAAATACAAACCCAGCTCAACTAACGCAGGGGCTCTCAACTCTGACCTGCTGTGCCGGTAATATTGGAAGCCTGGCTCGAGCCTGAATAAAAATGACCCTTGTGTGTTTACATCGGAAGGGCACCCTGCTGGTCTTTTGGGAACTTGGCGACCAGGGCACTACACTCCAATGTCTCCAAAAGTTTCTGCTGTGTTTTACACTAGTAGTTTTATAGTTTGAAGACATAGGTTTATATCTTTCATCCATTTTGAGTTGATTTTTGCTAATGATGAGATAAAAGGGTCCAGTTTCATCTTTCTAAAATGGATACCATTTTTGCAGCACCATTTGCTAAAGAGGTTCTCTTTTTTTCCCTCTGGATTGCCCTTTGTCAAAAATCAGATGTTGTGGGGTTTATTTCTGGGGTTTGTATTTTGTTCAGTTGGTCTATATGTTTGTTATTGTGCCAGTACCATGATGTATTGATTATCGCAGTTTTGTAATGTATTTTGGAGTCAGGGAGTGAGATGCCTCCTACTCCACTCTTTTTTGTGCAGAATTGCTTGGCAATACAGGGTCATTTATGATTCCAGACAAATTCTATGATTGCTTTTTCTAAATCTGTGAAGAATGTCTCTGATAATTTTATCGGAATTGCATTGAATTTGTAGATTAATTTGGGTAGAATTTAAATTTTGATTATATTAATTTTTCCAATCCAAGAACATGGGGTGTCCTTCCAATTTTTTGTGTAATTTTCAATTCCTTTTACAAGTGTTTCATAGTTTTCTTTGTAGAGGTCTTAGATTTCTTTAGTTAGCTTTATTCATAGGTAACTTATATTTTTGTGGCTATTGAGAGTAAAATTGCTGTCTTCAATTCTATTTCAGTCTGCTCCTTGTTCATGTATAAAAATGCTATAAATTTTTGTATGCTGATTTTGTATCCTGCTTCTTTTTTTTTTTGTATTCATGTATCACTTCCAGGAATATTTTTCTGAATTCTTTTGGATTTTTCCAGGTATATAATCATGTCATCTGCAAATAGAGATAATTACACATCTTTTCCTATTTGAGTCATTTTATTTTATTCTCTTGTCTGATTGCATTGGTTAGGACTTCCAGTACTGTACTGAAAAGGAGTGGAGCAAGTGGGCAGCCTTGTCTTGTTCTAGTGTTTAGTGGAAAAGCTTTCTCCTTTTCCCCATTCAGTATGTTAGCTGTGGGTTTTTCATATATGGCTTTTATTGTGTTGAGAAATGTATCTTCCATTCCAATTTTCCTGAGAGTCTTAATCATGAAGGGATGTTATATTTTATCAAATGGTTTTTCTTCATAGATTGATATGATCATATAGTTTTTGTCTTTCTGTCATTATGGTGTATTACATTTATAATTTTGTGTATGTTGAACCATCATTTTTCCCTGGAATAAAGAAAACATATTGAAACTAAAAGACCTATTCCTAAATGGAGAGAATATGATATGCTAGTATCTTGTGGAGGATTTTTGCATCTACATTCATCAGATATATTGGCCTGTAGTTTTCTTTTTTTTTCTTATATCATTGTTCATTTTGGGGAAGAGGTTGATGGAGACTTCATGAAATGTATTTGTGAGGGTTCCTTTCTTTTGGATCTTTAGAAATAGTTTTAGTAGAATGAGGGTGAGCCATTGTTTTAAACTTTTGTAAAATTCAGAAGTGAAACCATTTGGACCTGGGTTTTTCTTTCTTGGGAGGAAATTACTGATTCAATTTCATTCATTATTATTGGTATAGTCAGGTTTTCTATGTCTTGAATGAGGGTTAGCCATTCTTTTAAACTTTTGTAAAATTCAGAAGTGAAACCATCTGGACCTGGGTTTTTCTTTCTTGGGAGGATATTACTGATTCAATTTCCTTCATTATTATTGATATAGTCAGGTTTTCTATGTCTTCCTGATTTGGTCTTAATAGATTATATGTATCCAGAAGTTCATCCATCTCATCCAGGTTTTCGTATTTGTTGGTGTATACCATAATGGAGTGGAGTAGGAGGCATCTCACTCCCTGACTCCAAAATACATTATAAAGCTGTGATAATCAATACATCAAGGTATTCACTCATAGTATTCGTTCATCATCTTTTGTTATGTCTGTTATATCTGTTGTAATATTACCCGTTTCATCACTGATTTGATTCACTTTGTTCCTTTTTCTATTCTTATTTAGTCTAGCTAACAGTGTATCAATTTGCTTATCTTCTCAAAGAACCAGACTTAGGTTTCATTAATTTTTTTGTATAGTTCATTTATTCTCTGTTTTATTTATTTTTGCTCAAATATTTTTTTCTTTCTTTTCTCATTGAATTATTTTGGGGGTTTTGTTGTTGGTTTTCCAGTTCCCAGAGGTGTTTTGTTAGGCTGGTTGTTTGCCACCTTTCCATCTTTTTTTTTAATGTGCTAATTTTTATGAACTTACCTCTTATGACTACTTACACTGTGTCACAATGGAAATTTGAGGACTCATTATCATTGGTTTCAATGGATCTTTAGATTTCAGTATTAATTTATTTCATGGTTGTGAAGTCATTTAGGAATAGGTCTTTTAGGTTCAATATGTTTGCTTATTTTAGAGGAATTTTTCCAAAATTAATTTCCAGTTTAATTCTGTCATGATTGGTGAGGTTGATGGATATAGTTTCTATGCCTTTGAATATGTAAAGGCTTGTTTTGTGCCCTATCATGTGGTTAATCTTCAAAAAGGTTCCATGTGGGGGTAAGAAAAATGTATCTTTTGTGATTGCTGAGTGAACATAGATTAAATATAATCTATAGATGTCTGTGAAATCCATTTCATTTATGTTGTCATTTAGATCCTGTATCTCTTTGCTTATTTTTTTTAACTTTTTTTTATATTCAATCACTGTGCATTATTACAACATACCAAATGAATTTTCCCATCATAAATATACTATATATTGGTTCAAAGAAATTACCATACAGATTATCATCAACAGATAATTTTCTATTTTTGTGTCCCTTAAATGTTTTGCTTCTTTCTTTTTCCCTTTGAATCCCTCCCTCTCACCCTCTCCCATTACCCATCCTCCTCCCGCATTGTCTCTAATATCAACAGTTGCTCTCCATGCTTTTATATCTTCCAGTCATTCAGTTACTGCCATAGAGTGCCAACATTCAGTATATATTGAATGAGGATATACAATGCCTCTTTTTCATAGTCTGGTTTGCTTCACCTAGCAGTTGTCTTGATGAAGAAAATAATGGAGTATTAAGATCCACAACAATGAGTGTGTTGTCATTTATCTCTCCCTTTAGCTCTAGCAGTATTTCTTTCATGTATTTCAGTGCTCCTAAGTTGGGTGCATAGATATTTGTAAGTATTATATCTTCTTGGTGAATTAGCCCATTTAGTACTATAAAATGTCCTTTGTCTCTTCTTACAGATTTTGTCTTAAATCCTATTTTGTCTGATATCAGTATCACAACTCCAGCCTTTCCTTCGCTTTCATTTGCATGGAATATCTTTTTTCAGCCCTTAACTTTTAGTTAATGTATGTCTTTATCCATGAGGTACATTTTTCTTCCTTCTTTTTTCTTTCTTTCCTTTTCTTTCCTTCTTTCTTTCCTTTTCTTTTTCTTTCTTTCCTTTTCTTTTTCTTTCTTTCTTTCTTTCTTTCTTTCTTTCTTTCTTTCTTTCTTTCTTTCTTTCTTTCTTTCTTTTCTTTCTTTCTTTCTTTCTTTCTTTCTCTTTCTTTCTTTCTTTCTTTCTTTCTTTCTTTCTTTCTTTCTTTCTTTCTTTCTTTCTTCTTTCTTTTTCTTTCTTCCTCTCTCTCTCTTTTGTTCTTCTTTCTTTCTTCTTTCTTCCTTTTTCTTTCTCTCTCTCTTATTCTTTCTCTCTCTCTCTTTTTCTTTCTTTATTTTTAGACAGATTTTTCCTATAGGGTGCATGCACTCACCAGAGAGGCAGAAAGTGAGAAATCACCCCTAGATGAAATGGGCACACAACAATCCTTCTCCTCCATTGTCCTCTTGGTATTTTTTGGTGCACATGCACATGCACCTGGTGTGAATTTCAAACTTCCAGGTTCAAGACTTGAACTGCAGTCAGTCATGTAGGAGTTCAGTGACATAAATATCATGCCATCTGCTGGTCCTGAGGCACATTTCTTTTAGGCAGTAAATAGAGGGTTTCTGTCTTTTTATCCACTCAGCTGGTCTGTGTCTTTCTGATTGAAGAATTTAAGCCATTAACATTCAACATTATTATCAATATTTGCAAATTTTTCCATGCCATTTGGTTAGCTATTTTCTTGGTTGCTTTTCATTCTCTTAATTCTGTTTCTCTCTTGTTTTCCTGACATAGTACTCTCTACACTATTTCCTGAAGAACTGCTGTAGTATTGGTGAATTCTTTTAGTTTTTATTTGTCTGCAAATGATTTTGTTCTTCCCATTTGAAAGATAATCTTGCTTGGTATGGAATTCTCAGTTAAAATTGTTTTTATTTTAGTATTTTGAATATGTCTTCCCATTATTTTCTTGCGTGCATTTTTTTCACTTAAGAGGTCTGATGTTAGCCTCATAGGATAACCTTTGTAAGTGACTTGATGTTTCTCTCTTGCCATTTTTGGAATCTTGTTTTTCTCCATGACGTTGACCATCTTGCTATCAGTGCCATGCAAAGGATGTTCTCATTTATTTATTTATTTAATCACTGTACATCCCAACAGCTTGCAAAATCAATTTCCCCAGATAAATATACTGCACATAGTCCACTTAAAGATATTATCACACATTATCATCAATAATCATCCATTTGTGTCCCTTAAATATCTTGCCTCTTTGTTCTTCTCTTTGAACCTTCCTCTCACCTTCCCCCACTTTCCACCCTTCTCCCACACTGCTTCCAGTATCTGCAATCATTTTACATGCTACTATATTTCCCCAATCTTTCAGTTTCTTCCATAGGATGCAGATAGTTGCTATATATCAAGGGGGGCATACAAAGTCTCTCTTTCATAATTTGGTTTGCCTCACTCAGTAGTAAATCTTCCATATTTGTCCACTTTCTATCAAATACCAGATTCTTGTTATTTTATGACTGAGAAGTGTTCCATAGGTGTCACACTTTTTTGATCCATTCATCAGGTCATAGACATTTGGGTTGGTTCCATGTCTTAACAGCTATGAATAATTCCATGATAAAAATGGATGTGCAGGCACTTTTACAATGAGCATTTTCCTATCCTTTGGGTAGATACTCAGGAGTGGAATTGCTGGGTCATATGGTAGTTCTATTTGTAGGGTGTTTTGTTTTGTTTTGTTTTGTTTTTTGAAGAGAGGTTTTTGCTATAGGGTGTTTATGCTGGCCAGAAAGACAAAGAAGGACAAAGAGACAGAAAGCAAGAAATCATCCCCTGGGGGGAGGGGGAAGGCCATGTCACAATCCTTTCTCCTTGATTCTCCTCTTGGGATCTTAGGCATGTACACACATGCACCCAGTGTGAGTTTAAGCCACCAGATCCAGGACTCGAACAGTGGTTGACTATGTGGGAATCTAGTGATGTGACCATTATGTCATCTGCTGGTCCCTATTTGTCGGTCTTTGAGGAATCTCCATTTCGTTCTCCACAGTGGTTGCACTAATTTAAATTCCTACCAACAGTGTAGGAGAGTTCCCTTTCCATCACGGCCTTACCAGCACTAACTATCCTTTATTTTTTTAATCTTACTCATTCTGACTGGGGTTAGGTGGTATCTCATTGTGGTTTTGATTTGCATCTCCCTTATGACAAGGGATATTGAGCATTTTTTCACATGCTTTTTGGTTGTACATATGTCTTCCTTAGAGAGTTGTCTGTTTACCTCACTTGCCCATCTTTTAATTGGGTTGTTCATTTTGTTTTCAGGTAAGTTGCTTGAGTTCCTTGTACATCCTGGTTATCAGTCTCTTGTCTGAGGTATAGTTTGTGAATATATTCTCTCCTTCTTTTTTTTTTTTTTTTTTGGGGGGGTTTTTCCTTTTGGGGCGCG
>NW_006199840.1:323673-327588 GCF_000334495.1 Tupaia belangeri chinensis | reverse complement strand
TCGACTACGTGGGAGTCCAGCGACATAGCCATTACGCTAACTGCTGGTTCCATATATTCTCCCATTCTGAGGGTTGATGGTTCACTCTACCTATTTTTTCTTTCATTAAGCAGTAATTTATTTTTATTTATTTATTTATTTATTTATTTATTTAGCTATAGGGTGCATGCACTCGCCAAAGAAACATGGAGAGACATAGAGACAGAAACTGAAAAATCACCAACCAGGGAGAATGGCCATGATACAATCCCTTCTCCTCCAGTATCCTCTTGAGATTTAGGGCACCCATACTTTAAAAAGAAGTCATTTATTTTAGTTTTTCATAATTTTCTTTGTAGAGGTCTTTGACTTCTTTGGTTAGATTTATTCCTAGATATTTTATTTCTTTTGTGGTTATTGCAAATGGAATTGCTTTCTTCAGATCTGCCTCAGTCTGTTCACTGTAGGTATATAGAAAAGCAATAGGGTTTTGCAGCTTAAACTCATGCTGGGCATGTGTGCATGTATGCCCCAAATCCCGAGAGGATACTGGTTATGGTTATAATCTTTTTAATGTGTCATTGTATACAATTTGCTAGTATCTTGTTGAGAATTTTTGCAACTATATTAGAGATGTTGATTTGTAGCTTTCTTTTTTTGTTATGTCCTTATCTATTTTAGGGATGAGCGTGTTGGAGGCTTCATAAAATGATTGGGACTGTTCCTTCCTTTTGGATCTTTACAAATAGTTTGAGTAGAATGCAGGTTAGCTCTTTTTAAAATGTTTTGTAGAATTCAGAAGTAAAACCATCAGGATCTGAGCTTTTCTTTGTTGGGAGGTTATTATTGAATCAATTTCATCACTTGTTATTGATTTCTTTAGGCTGTGTCTTCATGATTCAGTCTTGGTAGCTTACATGTATCCAGAAATGTGTCCATCTCATCCACGTTTCTTTGCTTATTGTCATAGAGTCGCTCATAATATTCTCCAATGATCTTTTGTATTTTTGTTACACCTGCTGTAATATTGCCTGTTTGATTGTGAAACTGATTTATCTAGTTTTTCTCTTCTTCTTACTTATTCTACCTAATAGTGTATCAATTTTGTTTATCTTCTCAAAGAACCACCTTTTGGTTTCACATACACTCTTTATAGTTCATTTATTCTCTATTTCATTAATTTCTGGTCAAATGTTTATTATTTCTTTTCTCATGGAATTTTAAAAGTTTTTTTTTTAATTGTTGTTTTTCAAGTTCCCTGTGGTGTTTTGTCAGGTTGTCTATTTCCCACCTTTCCATCTTTTTCTTATGTGCACTAATTGATATGGACTTCCCTCTTATGACTGCTTTCACTGTATCCCATAGATTATGGAAACTCATGTGCTCATTATTATCAGTTTTAATAAATCTTTTTATTCCAGTCTTAACTTCTCCCATGGTTATAAAGTCACTCAGGTGTAGGTTGTTTAGTTTCACTATGTTTGTGTATTTTCAAGGGATTTTCCTGAAATTAATTTTCAGTTTAATTATCATGGTTGGAGAAGATGCTGAATACAGTTTTTATGCCTTTAAATTTGTATAGACTTGTGGTCAATCTTTGAAAAGGTTCCATGCAGGGGTGAGAAAAATGTATATTTTGTGGTTGTTGAGTGGTAAGTCCAACAGATGTCTTTGAAGTCATTTTCATTTGTGGTGCGGTTTAGGTACAGAATCTCTTTGCTTATTTTTTGCCTAAATGATCTGTCTGGAGGAGATAGTGGGGTGTTGAAGCCCTCAACCATGAGTATTTTGCAGTCTTGTCTCCCTTTAGATCTTCACATATTTAGGTGTTCCCATGTTGGGTGCATAGATATTTACAAGTGTTATATCTTCTTGGTGAATTATCCCTTTAAGTACTATATAATGTCCTTTTTTTGTCTCTTACAGTTTTTGTCTTAAAGCCTATTTTGTGTGATATCATTATTGGAACTCTAGCCTTTTTTTTTTTTCCATTTGCATGCAATATCTTTTTCCAGCCCTTCACTTTTAGTCTAGTCATGTCTTTACCCATGAGGCGCGTTTCTTGTATGTAGCAAATGGAGGGTTTCTGTATTTTTTTTTTATCCATTTGGCCAGTCTATGTCTTTTGATTGGAGAATTAAATCCAATAACATAAAATGTTATTATTGATATATGCAGAGTTGTTCCTGTCATTTTATTAGCCATTTTTTGTTCTCTCACTTCTTTTTTTTTTTTAAGAGGTTTTTGCTATAGGGCATGTGTGCTCGCCAGACAGAGAGAGACAGAGAGATAGAAAGTGAAAAATCACCCCCCAGAGGGGATGGCCATGCCACAATCCTTTCTCCTCCATTCTCCTCTCGGGATCTTGGGTACGCACGCACACGTGCCCGGCATGAGTTTAAGCCACCGGGTCTGGGACTCGAACTGCAGTCGACTACGTGGGAGTCCAGCGACATAGCCATTACGCTAACTGCTGGTCCCTTGTTCTCTCATTTCTGTGTGTCTCTTTAATTTTCTTGATATAGTACTCCCTTCAGTACTTCTTGGAGAGCTAGTATTGGTGAGTTCTTTCAATTTTTGTCTACAAATGAATTTCTTCATTCTTCCCATTTGAAGTACAATCTCGCTGGGTATATAATGCTTGGTTGAAATTGTTTTTCTTGAGACCAGTAGATGATGACATAACGGTTACATCACTAGACTCCCACATGAATGACTGCAGTTAGAGTCCCAGACATGGAGACTTGAAACTTACGCCAGGTGCATGTGCATGTGCATGTGTGCCCAAAACCCTGAGACAAGAAGGGATTGTGGTGCAGCCATTCCCCTTGGAGGGTGATTTCTCACTTTCTCTGTCTCTCTGGCAAGCACATGTGCCCTGTAGCAATAATCTCTCCCCCACAAAATATATTGTTTTTCTTTCAGTATTTTGAATATGGCTTCCCTTTTCTTGTTCCCCCTCTCCCCGCATTGTTTCAGCTGAGTGGTCTGATGAATTTCACTTTCCATTTTTCTTTTCTTTTTTTTTTGGGGGGGGGAAGAGATTTTCACTATAGGGCACGTGCGCTTGCCAGACAGACAGAGAGAGACATAGAGACAGAAAGCGAGAAATCACCCCCCAGGGGGGATGGTCATGCCGCAATCCCTTCTCCTCCATTCTCCTCTCGGGATCTTGGGCACGCACGCACATGTGCCCGGCGTGAGTTTTAAGCCACCAGGTCCGGGACGCGAACCGCGGTCAACTACGTGGGAGTCCAGTGACATAGCCATTACGCTAACTGCTGGTTCCCCCATTTTTCTTTTTTGAGAAAGATTATTTTTTGCAATAAGGCTCGTGTGCTTGCCAGACAGACAAAGAGAGACAGAAAAACAGAAAGCAAGAAATCACCACCCCCGGGGGGGATGGCCACACCTCAATACCTTCTCTTCCAGTCTCCTCTTGGGATCTTGAGCATGCATGCACACATGCCCAATGTGAGTTTTAAGTTGCTGGGTCTGGGACTCAAACCACAAAACTATGTGTGAGTCCAGTGATGTAACCATTATGTCATCTGCTGCTCCCCTCTTTCCATTTTTAGAATGTCTTTGTCAAATATTTTTACTATTTTTTCCATGATGTGCCATTTAGAGAACCTTCTTTTAATTAATTTATTTGGGGTCCTTTGTATTTCTTGGGTCTGGATGACCAAATACTTCTCTAGGGTTTGGAAGTTTTCTGCAAGTATTTCATGGAATAGTCATTCTATGTCCCTGTCTGATTCGTCACTTTCTGGAATACCAATTATTCAGATATTTGGGTGTTGGATAGTGTCTAGTATTTCCTATCTGTTGTCTTCATTTTTTTTAAATGATATTTTTCATTATTTTTGGTCATTTTATGTAAGGCAAAGGTTTTGTTTTCCAGTTCTAAGATTCTGATTTCTGCATGATCCAGTA
>NW_006199840.1:301800-315109 GCF_000334495.1 Tupaia belangeri chinensis | reverse complement strand
GTTTTAAGCCACCAGGTCCGGGACGCGAACCGCGGTCAACTACGTGGGAGTCCAGTGACATAGCCATTACGCTAACTGCTGGTTCCCCCATTTTTCTTTTTTGAGAAAGATTATTTTTTGCAATAAGGCTCGTGTGCTTGCCAGACAGACAAAGAGAGACAGAAAAACAGAAAGCAAGAAATCACCACCCCCGGGGGGGATGGCCACACCTCAATACCTTCTCTTCCAGTCTCCTCTTGGGATCTTGAGCATGCATGCCCACATGCCCAATGTGAGTTTTAAGTTGCTGGGTCTGGGACTCAAACCACAAAACTATGTGTGAGTCCAGTGATGTAACCATTATGTCATCTGCTGCTCCCCTCTTTCCATTTTTAGAATGTCTTTGTCAAATATTTTTACTATTTTTTCCATGATGTGCCATTTAGAGAACCTTCTTTTAATTAATTTATTTGGGGTCCTTTGTATTTCTTGGGTCTGGATGACCAAATACTTCTCTAGGGTTTGGAAGTTTTCTGCAAGTATTTCATGGAATAGTCATTCTATGTCCCTGTCTGATTCGTCACTTTCTGGAATACCAATTATTCAGATATTTGGGTGTTGGATAGTGTCTAGTATTTCCTATCTGTTGTCTTCATTTTTTTTAAATGATATTTTTCATTATTTTTGGTCATTTTATGTAAGGCAAAGGTTTTGTTTTCCAGTTCTAAGATTCTGATTTCTGCATGATCCAGTATGCTATGAATACTTTCAAGGTAGGTCTTGAATTGCTGTATTGTTATCTTCATCTCTAGAAGGTTTGTTTTTTTTTATTTTTTTATTTTTTATTTTTTTTTATGGTGTCTGTCTCTTCTTTCAAATTCTGGAAAGACTTCCTCATCTCTGTTACCTTGAATTTCTAAACTCTATTTCTGACATTACTGCAAATTCTTTTGTATTGCCTATGGTTGAAGAAGAGTGCTCTGTTGCACTGGGGAAGAGGTGTTTCCTTATTTTCCCATATTTCTTGTGCCTTGGTCTAAGTTATTGAATTAATGAGTGTAGAGTGGTTTGTAGTATTCCCCCTTGTTTTTCCTTTCAATGTCTGTAGGATATACAGTAATATTTTGTTCCATTACTGATGTTAATAATGTATTTTTTTTAGAGATTTGTACTATAGGGCATGTGCACTCACTGAAGAGTCAGAGAGACAGAAAGTGAGAAACCACCCGCGGGGGTAATCCCTTCTCCATTCTCCTCTCAAAATTTTGGGCACACACACTCTGGCAGCTATCAAGCTGCCAGATCTGGGATTTGAATATGGGATTTGAATGGTGAATCATGTGGGAATCCAACACCTTAACTACTACAGGCCCTGCTGGCCCAATAAGTATCTTCTTTTATTCTTTGTCAGTCTTGTGAGAGGTCTGTCAATTTTATTGATTTTGTCAAAGAACCTGCTTTTTGTTTTCTTGACTTTCTCTATTGTTTTCCCTGTTTTCAAGTTCGCTGATCTACTCTGTTATTTCCATCTATTGCCTTGGTTTTGGCTTATTTTGTTCTCTGTTTTCTAGTTTCTTGAGGTAGGATTTGAAACTTTTCTTCTCTAACATAAACACTTTATGCTATCTATTTAACTCTCAGCACTGTTTTAGCTGAATCCCACAGAGCTTGATAAATTGTATTTATTCAGTTCTATGTGTGTTTTATTGAGAGATAATTTGCATATAATAAAATTCACCATTTTTTCGGTAATTTTTTTATTCCTGTTTTCTGTTATTCAGACTTGGAAATTTCCACTATTTTATCTTCTATTTCTCTAATTATTATATTTTTTTAAAGGAGGGAATTTTTCGCTACAGGGCATGTGTACTCACTGGAAAGATAGAGAGAAAGCAAGAAATCACCCCCCCAGTAGGGATAACCATACTGCAATCCCTTCTCCTCCATTCTCCTCATTGGATTTTTCTATTCAAACTGTGGTTGGCCATGTGGGAGTCCAACAACGTAACCATTTCCTCATCTGCTGGTCCTTGTTAATTTTATTTATTTATTTATTTATTGGGGAGAGGGTTTTGCTATAGGGCACATGCACTCGCCAGAAAGACAGAGAGACAGAAAGCAAGAAATCACCCCCCCAGTAGGGATAACCATACTGCAATCCCTTCTCCTCCATTCTCCTCATTGGATTTTTCTATTCAAACTGTGGTTGGCCATGTGGGAGTCCAACAACGTAACCATTTCCTCATCTGCTGGTCCCAGCTGGTCTTTATTTTTTTAATCTGTCTTCATTCTGCTGTAGAATTACTCATTGACTTTATTTATTTTACATTTTAGCTCTAAAATGTCCCTTTCTGGGTCTTCTGTTAACTTGCTGAGACTTATTTTTTTCATCTGTTTCAAATGTGTTTTTAGTTGCTTGTTGAAGCATTTTTTATGTTGGCTCCAAGCCAACATCTTGTATACATGTCTGTTGATTGTCTGATCTCATTCCATTTGATAGGTTCTTCGTTCTTCATGATTAGTGATATTTTTTAATTGGAACTTGGATATTTTGTATATTGTTATGACTTGCTGAGACTTATTTTTTTCATCTGTTTCAAATGTGTTTTTAGTTGCTTGTTGAAGCATTTTTTATGTTGGCTCCAAGCCAACATCTTGTATACATGTCTGTTGATTGTCTGATCTCATTCCATTTGATAGGTTCTTCGTTCTTCATGATTAGTGATATTTTTTAATTGGAACTTGGATATTTTGTATATTGTTATGAGACTCGAGTTCAGTTAAACCTCCTGTTTGAGTTAGCCTTTTCTGAGAAGGCTCTGGCAGTGGAAGAATGTTGGCTCCAAGCCAACATCTTGTATACATGTCTGTTGATTGTCTGATCTCATTCCATTTGATAGGTTCTTCGTTCTTCATGATTAGTGATATTTTTTAATTGGAACTTGGATATTTTGTATATTGTTATGAGACTCGAGTTCAGTTAAACCTCCTGTTTGAGTTAGCCTTTTCTGAGAAGGTTCTGGCAGTGGAAGATGGAATGCTACCTAATTAATGCCAGATGGAAGTGGAAGTCCAGATTCATCACTTGACTTTTTCCGATATCACCTCAGTGGTGAGTGGAGGGAATTTAAAGCACCTCATCACAGCCTTGAAATAATCCAGGCTCTTCACTCAGTTTTTGCTAGTGAGGGTCGGTGTGGAGCCAGGATTTTTATGTAGTATTAGCTTAAGTAGAACAGTTATTGTAAGTTTTCTGTGTTGTGGAGCCAGAGTTTTTATGTAGTGTTAGCTTAAGTAGAACAGTTATTATAAGTTTTCTGTGTTGCTAAGCTGTCACTTTCTTGATCCTTTGGCCAGAGAAAGGCTATTCTTGGGGCCTTTTTTAGTCTGCATCTGTTGGTGTTTGTTAGTTGCTGGCTTCTCCTGTATCTTATAGGATTAAGCGGCAAAAAGAAAACCAAGGATGGCCCTGTAGCCTAGTGATTAAAGGAGCCATATCCCATATGTCAGCTGTAGTTCAAATCCTGGCCCTGGCGACTTGAAAAACACACCAGACACATGTGTATATGCCCGAAGCATGAATAGGATGGTGAAATACAGAAGGAATTGTGGTGGTGTAATTATGCCTGGTCCCTGATCAAAGGGTGCTTTCTCTTTTTCTATCTCCCTAGTGAGCACATGAACCCTCCGGTAATTTAAAAAAGAAAGAGAACCAAGGAATTCACCACTGTTTTCCCTCAGGTCTCAGTGCTCCTAGATGATCTGCCTTCTCTCTACCTTTTCAAGTCTTATGTTTGCTTTATAATATCTAGAAATGAACTGAGGACTACTTAAAGATTTAGGCTTGAGAAGCTGAAAGGATGACGCTGCCCTCAACTAATATGAAGGACCATGGAAAGAAGAAAGTTTGAGGAGGCATTATTAGGAGTTAAATTTTGGGAAGATTTCTTCTCTTTTTTTAATTTTAGAGAGGTTTTTGCTATTGGGCACGTTTGCTTACTGGAAGAGACAGAGAGTGAGAAATCACCCCCCCAGGGGGGATGGCCATGCCACGCCATGGCCTTCTCCTCTACTCCCCTCTCAGGATTTTGGGCACACACACACAAGTGCCCAGCGTGAGTTTCAAGTTGCTGGGTCCAGGACTCAAACTGTGGTCAGCCATGTAGAAGTCCAGTGATGTAACCATTATGCCATCTGCTGGTCCCAAATTGTGGATATATTTCTAAATGAAAATATTGAGCAAGCAGTTGTATATTACTTCTTTTCCCCTTTCTTCTTATTTACTCCTTCTGCAACTCCAATTATGCATTTGTGATACCTCCTCAGTCTATCCTCCACATGTCCTAGACTCTTACCCTTCCCATTTAACTTTTTTTAAATTGACATGTCTTGTATTTTATTACAAAAATAAAAAGGCCCATCTTTAATACAGGGGTGAAACAGCTATTACAAATACACAGAAACACAATAAAGATAACCAACTATTAGAGGAAGGGGAAAATGACAAAACACAAGAGCAGGAACCTTTTCCCATAGTGACTTTCAGAATATCTTGTCCATGTTAATAGCTCAACAAACAGGTTGCTTACTTTACCTATTTATGAAAATAGCTTAAGCTTAAATAATAGTTTACTCCCAAGACTCCTAAAGTTCTGACAGTCTTCCTAGTAGAATGTCATTCAATTACTCCTTGGCTATCACTCAAGCCACAGGCTCCCCATTTCAAAATACTATTATCACAAGACTTTGTAAACAGAAACATGGTCAAAATGCAGTACAATGACAAAACTCTTAAGAGATAGAAATTTGGAAAACCAGGCTGGAAAATCTCTGGGCTTCAACCTCAGAACTACTGGGTTATATTTACTCTCTCTCTCTCTCATTCAGAAGTTATCTATTACCAAGTAAGGTTGTGAGTTATGAAAAAATATATGCAAAAAGTGAGTATTTGGGACCAACAGATGGTATAATGGTTAAGTTGTTGGACTCCAACATGGCTGACTGTGGGTCGAGTCCTGGACCCAGAGACTTGAAAGTCACACTTAGAGAGTGTGTGTGTGTGCATGCCCAAGATCCTGAGAAGAGAATAGAGAAGAGACTACAGCATGGCCATCGCCTCCAGGAGGTGATTTCTTGTTTTCTGTCTTTTGTCTTTCTCTGTCTCTCTGGCAAGCACAGAGGCCCTATAGCAAAAATCTCTCTCAAAAAAAAGTGAATATAGTGAGTACTCAGTTCCATAAATGACAACTATTATCTGTAAAAGGGGAATACTATCTATTTCCCAAGCATGTTTTTAGAATTAGACAGGAATATTCAAAAACCATGTGGCTTGGCACATTATGTGCTTAATAATAACACATTCGATATAAATGGAAACAGCCACAGAAGATTCCTTATATCAATTAATTCTAATTTAGTAGCCACCTAAACCACATGGGCCTTTTCTGATTTATCTATATTTAAAACATTCAGAGAACTATCAAATATTATATTGTACTTATCAATGACAAAATATTCTCCACTAAAAAATTGCTAGAGTAAGAGAAAAACCCAATAAATATATTCACCAATATTATTTTTAACAAAAATATCAACTGAATAGGTAAACTAATCCGCCCTCCTTGAATGTTTAAATCTGTTGAAAGGAACTAGAGAGGAGGTAGAGGGCAAAACATCTATGAGCTACCTATCAAGTTGTTAAAAATACAAATCTCTACCTATAAGAAATACCACCTTAATGCTAATGATCATATAAAGGTATGAAACAATATACACTTTGTAATTAGATCTATAGTTGTCTTCTAACTCTAAATTCCATGTTATTTGATGAATAATTTCCTACGATTTTTACTTCAACAATGTCTAATCTCTGGAACTCATTTATTGAGTTTTTTATTTCAATTTCTGTTTTTCATTCCTAAAAGTCTGCTTTGGTTCTTTTTTCAAATTTGCTTTTAAACTTGTGGGACACAGATAAGATTTATTATCTGTTGATGAGGGTGTGTATAATAGTCTCAACTGGGCTGGACTGAGGTGTAAATCATGCTTGGTAAAGTTTCTTCACAATCTAAATGATGTATAGTGATTTAATGTATGAATAATAATAATAAATATTAAAATAAATAAATAAATAAAGCCTTTTCCCCCCCCTAATTTTTCCAGAAGGCAAGTGTACTCTGAGAGAGAGAGAGAGAGAGAGAGAGAGAGAGAAAGCATCTCCTCCCCCCCACAGTGGATGGTCATGCTACAATCTCTTCTCCACCATTTCTCCCTCTTTTTGGGATTTTTGGGTATGCATGCACATGCGCCTGCTGTGTTTTTCAAGCCACAAAGTCCAGGACTTGAACTACAGTCAAGCCATGTGGCAACCAACTGCCTTAACCATCTTGCCACTAGCCGGCCTGCGTTTTGTTCTTTTATGGTTTTCTTATTTCTCCTCTTATCTCCTTAATCATTTTTTAACACACTTATTATCTCTAGTTTCTTTTTCTAATAAAGTTCATGTAAGTGTAATCCTGCTGTTGTGTTTGCTGACTCTTGCTTATTGTGAATTATTTCATTCATGTTCAATTGGGGTTTATCTATAAAAATCCTGTCTAGCTTGGTTTGCAGGCACGTTCATACTGAGAGGTTTGGTATTTTCTTTTGCCAGATGTCCAAGAGAAACCAACCTTTCTGTTAATTTCACAAGTTGTATGTTCTGGAACCATACAGGAAGTGTAGATTTGAATTGTGAGCCCATGTAAAGCTCAGTTTCACAGTTAATTCATAGAGAAGAAAAAAATCTTCTCACACTCAGAGCCCAGACCAAGCCAGATAATCTGCCTTCTTGTATCTCTATGCCAGTAGGGAGGCTATTTTCTAGTTCCTATCCCTGAGGAATAGTATAGCTCTTTAAGGACCGCCTCATCTCAAGTGAGACCAACAGCTCTCTCCTATCCCTTTTGTGTTGGACTCATTTTCCTAGGTGCTAACCATATTATACTTCTTTCTTTAAGTATATTTATTTTATTCATAAGAAAGAATGTAGGCATGAGAGAGAGAGAGAGACCCTCAACAGGGTCTCACCAAGCCATGATGTCCTATAAAGCCCTCCAATTCCTTAGGATCATAGGCATGTGCACACACAGCCAACATGTTTCAAGTCAACCTAGCAGGGAATCTGAACTATGTCAGCCATGTGGCTTCCAGGGCTGCAGTGCAGTACACTACCAACCACACCAAATATCGTATTTCTTTTTTTTTGAGAGTTTTCGCTATAGGGCGCGTGCATTCGCCAGACAGACAGAGAGAGACATAGAGACAGAAAGCGAGAAATCACCCCCCAGGGGGCATGATCACGCCGCAATCCCTTCTCCTCCATTCTCCTCTTGGGAACTTGGGCATGCACACACACGCACCCGGCGTGAGTTTTAAGCCACCAGGTCCGGGACGCGAACCACGGTCAACTACATGGGAGTCCAGCGACATGGCCATTATGCCAACTGCTGGTTCCCAAATACCGTATTTCTTGATCTGGTTATTACAAAGATGTTTTTACTTTGTGACAATTCATCAATCTATACATTTATAGTTTGTGTCCTTCTCTATATGTAGCTTATACTTCAATTTAAAATACATTAAAAAATTTTAAACTTTCAACATGTCAATTATACCTAAATTACTCTGTAGATTAATGCAATTCCTTTTAAAATACTAGCAGTGCATGTTTAGGCACAGAAAAGCTTATTCTAAAATGTATATGAAAAGGCACAGGCCCTAGAAAAGCTAAAGAGTCTTGAAAAAGAATAGTAAAGTGGGAAGGATAACTCTATCCAATATTAAAAATTACTATATAGGTATAGTAACAAAAACAATGTGATATTACTGGTGGAGAGGTAGACACATAAGTTCAATGGAGCAGAACAGTTTCCAGAAATAGACCCATACAGGTATAACCATATGATTTTCGACAAAGGCAACTCAATGGAGTAAACAAATAGTGTTGGTACAATTGAATATTTCATAGGCAAAACATGAAAAAACCTTGACCTAAATCTCTTACAATATACTAATGATCTCAAAATGGATTACAGACTTAAATGTAAGATATAAAACTATTAAACTTTTGGAATGTATCATAGGAGAAAATTTTCATGACCTAGCTTTAGGCAAAGAGTTATTAAACAGGGAAATACATAAAATAACTAAAATTGATAAGGTGGAATCTATTAAAAAGTAAAACTTTTGCTCTGTGAAAGACACTGATAAGAGAATGAAAATACAAGCTATAGACTGGGAGAAAAAATTTGCAAATCATGTATCTAACAAAGGATTTGTATCCTAAATATATAAAAAGCTTTCAAAACTTAACTGTAAGAAAACAAATAACCCAATTGAAAAATATCAGAAGATTTGAATAGACACTCCACCAAAGAAGATATATACATGGCAAATAAGCAGAAATGGAAGCACTGTGTGGAAATCATATGTTTTAAATGGGATGACCTCATCCCCAGCTCCAGAGAGTCCTTGATTCATCATAATGATTACACAATATAACCCAGGCACAGGCTAGTCAGTATATGGCATTCCTAGGGCACAGGGATCAAGACAGACAGTTCATTTCATGCAAAACTCGAGCCTTTAGAGAAATGATTGTGGGAAATGACCATATCCCTATTTGTCGTAGGCAGTCATCTTGTGACCATGAAGTATCCTGAAGACAAAGCTCACACAGATAAAAAAAGGGTAACACTGAGATAATCAGAACCAAAGCTCTCATCAAACTGTGCCTAACCCACATACTCCTAGCCTTTTCAATTGTAAGAGCCAATGTCCCATGCTTGACTTGTATTTTCTGTTATTTGCAATAGAAAACATCTTTATGTCTACCATACTTGTCAAAGTCAACATCCTTCAAGACAACTCTTTTCATCTCCAGGAAATTTTTCATGACTGCTAAATGCTCTTCTCAGTTTTCATTTGAGCTTCTCCAGTTCTGAGTCAAAGCTACTCATTTTTTCATTTCTCTCTCTCACTCTCCCTCTCTCACACCTTATCATCTCTCACACACCCCTTCTAACATACACACACACACACACACTAACCCTTGTGATTCACTTGTGTCGTTTTACCTCCCTTTCCACTGTTTCCTTGGTTATAGCATGGACCCTGGCACAATGTAACATTCCATATATGTTTCACTGAATTGTGACTGTCAGTGTTTCTGACTCCTCTTCAAGACTGTTAGCTCCTGACAACCTTACAGTGCCTTGACTCCTTCCTCTCTGCTTTACTTGTGTGCATTGGCCCATAAAGATGAGGCTCAGTAGGAAAAGGGGAGAGAAGAAGGGCATCCATTCAAGCTTGTTTACTAATGCTTGTGTATCCCTAATTACCTGCCTCCATGCCTTTGCTTGATAGAGAGTCACCCAGGTTCCCTTCACCTGGAATGTCTATTTTCACACATTTCAAATCCTACACTTTCGAATCCTACTCTGGAAGGGGGATTGACTGGGAAGGGATACATAGGCACTTTCTTGATTGATGGCAATGTTCTTAATAGAGGTGTGGGTTACACAGGTATAAACACTTGTAAAAATACATGAAATTATACTCTTAAGATGTATTTATCTGATTGTTTGGATATTCCTCTTTAAAAAATAATCACAGGGCTGGCCCATAACCTAGTGGTTAAGGGAACTTGATCCAACACGGCTAATTGTGGTTTAGAGTCCTGGACTTGGCAGCTTAAAAAAGCACACCAGACATTTGTGTCTGCACATGCACATGCCCGAAGTTCCAATATGAAGGAGAAATAGAGAAGGTATTATGGCATAACCATGCCCCATTAGGGGTGCTTTCTCTCTATCTCTCTCTGGTGGGTACATGCACCCTCTGATGATTAAAAAACAAACAAACAAAAAACCAGGAAATCAATAATGTATACAGCAATGTCTTTGCACCAATATGCAGTATATTCATGATGGAAAAACTCATTTGGTATGCTATAATAATACACAGTGATTGAATGCAAAAAATAATTTTAAAAAAGGAATTATAAATATTGAACTCCAATAAGTGACAAGCACACTAAAGTATTTAGGGTGATATGTACACATGCCAACAATTTTGAAATGAATAAAAAAAAAAGATGTGTCAGTGCATGGATAGACATATATAATGGCTAAAGCTAAGTGTAGTAAAATGCTAATTTTAGAATCTGGGCAGTGGAAGTATGTGTGTTCATAGTACAATTACTCTGACTTTCTGAATATTTAAAATGTCTCTAGTAAAATGCTAGGGGAAAAGATTAGGGGTGTAGGTTAACATCTCTTGTATCTTCAAAGCCATTGCCCGTGGTTTAGATCTAATTACTTTTTTTGAGAGATTTTTGCCATAGGGTGTGTGCATTCACTAAAGAGACAGACAGAAAGCAAGAAATCACCCCCTGGGGGTGGCAACACTACACTTCCTTCTCCTCCATTCTCACCTTGGGATTTAGGGCATGCACACGCATGTACCCAGCATGAGTTTTATGATGCAGGGTTCTGGACTGGAGCAAGCGTCTGTCTACTACATGGGAGTCCAACGATGTAACCATTATGCCACCTGCTGGTCCCAGATCTCATTACATTTTAACTGGAATTTTGCAAACACCTTCACACTGGCCTCCATGCAAACCTGCTTCAGTCTCTCCCTATCTCAAGAATTGCCAGAGAAAGGGAACCAGCAGTTAGCGTAATGGCTATGTCACTGGATTCCCATGTAGTCGAGCGCGGACCCGGTGGCTTAGAACTCATGCAGGGCGCGTGTGCATGTGTGCCCAAGATCCCGAGAGGAGAATGGAGGAGAAGGGATTGTGGCATGACCACCCCCCTGGGGGGTGCTTTCTCGCTTTCTGTCTCTATGTCTCTGTCTGTCTGGCGAGCGCATGCGCCCTATAGCGGAAAAAAAAAAAGAATTGCCGGAGAGAATATTCTGAAACATAAATCAGACCTTCATGATCCAGTCTCTGCCAGTCATCAGCTTCATCTCAACTTGACACTTACTACAGCCTGCACAGCTCAGCTCAATGGCTTGCAGTTCCACTTACATACCAGGCTGCTTTATGACTTTCTACTTTTGTTTGAAATGTTCTGTTCAAACTTATCCTGCTTTCCCTTGCCTGGTGAATGCCCTTCAAGATGGGACTGGAGTGTTAACTTCTTTCCAGAAGCCTTTCCTGCTCCTCAGACTGAGCTGAATATTTTTTCCTTCATGCTTCCATAACAGTTGTAACAGGGTTTATCTTAGTATGCTGTACTTGGGTTTCTATGTCTGTGTACTAAACCACATGCTCCTTGAAGATAAATTCCTTCAATGACATGCACAGCAAACCTTCCCCCCCCCCAAAAAAAAAGAGGCTTTGATAAACCACTGCAGAACTGAATCACTGATACTGAATTGGCATGAATGATACTCTTACACCTTCCAAAAACTTGTGTTATAGATTTGGTTATATCTCCTCTATAGGAGTTAAAGACCACCACTCCTAACAACTGAACCATCTTCCTAGTTCTTCAAATCACCTTCCTCATGAAGCAAACTAAATTCTCTGCCCTAGTTTGGAATAATCTCTCCAAAACACTTAAAGGCTTATTTTCTCTGCTCTTCTTTTATTACGAGACTATAGGTATTGTAGGCAAATTTTGACTGGAAAAACTAAAACTGCATTCACTGATCATTTAAGAGCAGGTACTGAGTGAAGTTCTTTAAAGACACTAGAGGGCCAGCTGGTGGTGTGGTGTTTAAGGCAGCTGGATCCCACATGGCTGACTGCATGGTTTAAGTACTGGATACGGTAAGTTGGAAAATGCACCAGGACATGTGTGTGCATGCATATCCAAAGTCCCAAGAGAAGAGAGAAGAGACTGTGGCATGGCCATACCCCCTGTGGGGTGCTTCTCACTTTCTCTTTCTTCCTGTAAGTGCATGCACTCTGTGGCAAGTTAAAAAAAAGACACTATCACTCCTCTCTATAACCCTATGAGGTATAGGGTTATTCTCTGCATTTTACAGATGATGAAACTGAGGCAAGGAAATATGAAGCTGCTAGCTCGAGATCACATAGGTGGCAGAGCTGGAACTGAATCATTGGTCTTCTCAACTCCCAGGTACATCCACATCCTCTTTCCATCACTGTCCTAGGTCGGGCCAGGTTCTGAAAAGCTTTGACATTCAGAGGGTGTAAAAAGCAGTGGGAATCCACGTAATGGTCTTAATCAGGATGAAATGATGAAAATGGACCTATGGGGAGCTATTACTGAAAGGTTGTGTATGACAGAATGTGATGTGAGGGAGGGTGCTGGACAAAGAATTTATAAAATTGGTACTGTATTTTTCTTACCATATTTCATTGGTGAGTGCTAGCATTATGATGTGGGCCTATGGAAAAGGAGAGGACCTGAGAAAGTAAACTATTTTGAGAACTTAAAAGCTGGACAGAGGATAGACTTGATAATCAGACTCAGGTTGTATAAGTGGCCAACTCCATAGTTCTGCCTCCTGGAAATGGCCTGGAATTTCCATCCTTTATAGGATGTTATAGTCCAGGGGGAAGGTCAGAGTTCACTGGACAGTTGGGTGAAGGCTTGCTTAGAAAAGTGGCATTCAGAAGAAGGTTCCACATGGCTCCAGCGAACTAGATTTTTCAGGGAATGAAGATTTTCTACTGATAACTCAGCCTCCAACAAACGAGCTAGTGGCAGAAGAAGCCAGGCCATCAGAAGACGGTTCCACATGGCTCCAGCGAACTAAATTTTTCAGGGAATG
This sequence comes from Tupaia belangeri chinensis, assembly GCF_000334495.1. NCBI lineage: Eukaryota > Metazoa > Chordata > Mammalia > Scandentia > Tupaiidae > Tupaia > Tupaia belangeri. The sequence goes on along the minus strand of NW_006199840.1, from coordinate 302,335 downwards.
AAGATTTTCTACTGATAATTCAGCCTCCAACAAACGAGCTAGCAGCAGAAGAAGCTGGGCCTTCAAAAGAAGGTTCCACATGGCTCCAGCAAACTAGATTTTTCAAGGAATGAAGATTTTCTACTGATAATTCAGCCTCCGACAAATGAGCTAGAGGCAGAAGAAGCTGGGCCATCAGAAGAAGGTTCCACATGGCTCCAGCAAACTAGATTTTTCAAGGAATGAAGATTTTCTACTGATAATTCAGCCTCCGACAAATGAGCTAGAGGCAGAAGAAGCTGGGCCATCAGAAGAAGGTTCCACATGGCTCCAGCAAACTAGATTTTTCAGGGAATGAAGATTTTCTGATAATTCAGCCTCCAACAAATGAGCTAGCGGTAGGGAGCCCCAGGGAGCACCCCACCCCCACACCCCCAGCCTTCTATCTCTGTTTCTCTGTCTCGGTTCCTGTCTCTCCCTCCTTCTGTCTTCCCCCCCCCCCTTTTTTTTTTTTTTTTTTTTTTTTTTTTTTTTTTTTTTTTTTTTTTTTTTTTTT
>NW_006199840.1:279447-299407 GCF_000334495.1 Tupaia belangeri chinensis | reverse complement strand
ACAGAAAACAAGAAATGGAAGATTATTTGCTGACAATAACATGTTTGTTGATGTGCTTGATTGAGACAATATACAGTGTACTCTGGAAAAAAATTTAAATGTAATTAAAATTAAAGTTATAACACAGTTCTGAAATAAAAAATAAAAAAGTGGCATTCAAAGGGGCATTAGAAGATGAGATAATGCCCTCCTCATCTCTCCTCCCTTCTTCCCTAGCCTCCCTGGCTTTAATCTCTCCCAATTATTATTTATTTATTTAATTTTGTTTGTCATTATTAATTTTTTTTAGTTTGACCAGAGAGACAGAGACAGAGGCAGAGAAAGGGAAAGTGAGAAAGCAAGCCGTCAGGTCCAGGACTTGAACTACTATTGGCCATGTGGGAGTCCAGCACTCCAACCACCATGCCACCTGTTGGCCCCAGTCTCTCCCAATTCTATTCCACCTTCAAAGTGATCCTCCTTTTTAAAAGCAGGTTGGATTATGCCATTTTCTGCTTAAAAACCTTTAATGATTCTCTGTCATTCATATAAAGTCATAAATTTTAAAGTTTTTTTTAAAATAATTTTATTTAACTTTATTTATTTTAATTTGACCAGAGAGGGACAGAGAGAGAGAGAGAGAAATTGAGAAAGCAAGCCGCCAGGTCTGGGATTTGAACTACAGTCAGCCATGTGGGAGTCCAGCACTTTAACCACCACACCAACTGGTGCACCACCGCCCCCAATTTTTTTATTTTATTTTTTAAGGTTTTTGCTACAGGGTGTGTGCATTTGCTGGAGTGGACAGAGACAAAGAGAGGGAAAGTGAGAAATGACTGGGGTTGACCATCCGCAATCCCTTCTCCATGCTCCTCTTGGGATATTGGGCATGCATGTACATGTACACAGAGTGATTTTTAAGCCACCAGGTCTGAGACTCAAACTGTGGTCGGCCATGTGGGAATCCAGCCGTTTTAGCCACCACACCACCTGCTGGCCCTAAAGTCAGATTTTTTGACAAACATCAAAATTATAGATCCTCTGTTATCTGGGATTTTAAGTAAGCATTATGCCTAAAAACAAATAAAGTACAATCATATGCCTTATCAAACTACACATTCCCTCTTAGAGGGTCTGCATATGTCTTCCCAAGTGAAGGTCATAGCTTTAGTTATACTAAATGACTTACCCTTCTGTATGCACATTATTCTCCCCACCTTTGTTTTTATTCATGCTATTCCCTTTACTTTGACTATTCTTCCCACTGTTCTCTGCCCCTTTTTTTTGGGGGGGGGAGAGATTTTCGCTATAGGGCACGTGCGCTCGCCAGATAGAGACAGAGACAGAAAGCGAGAAATCACCCCCCAGGGGGGATGGTCACGCCGCCATCCCTTCTCCTCCATTCTCCTCTCGGGATCTTGGGCACGTACGCACACGCGCCCAGCGTGAGTTTTAAGCCACCGGGTCCGGGACACGAACCGTGGTCGACTACGTGGGAGTCCAGCGACATAGCCATTACACCAACTGCTGGTTCCCTGCCTAATTATTTTTCATCCTTCAGCTCAAGCAGTATGTGACAGTCTTCCCTGAATTCTTCACTTCCCTAGTATGGATTCTCTGCCCAATATCTTATGCTGATCTCTACCACTGAGCTGTATCATATGGTGCTCTTCTCCTCCACTCGATTTATTGTAGGACACTAAAGTGCTATTTCAGTCAACTTGGTATGAACAGTGACCTGATGAAGCTAAGAGAGGGGACACATCAGCAAGCAGAAATGGGAATCTATACTCAGGACAACTTAGTTGAGTTTGGGAATCAACAGCAACCAGAAAACTTAGGGACAACTAAGCTTCCAGAGGATTTCATGGTACAGATAATTACACCCAGCAAATATAGAAATTGAGGCCTAAACAAGCAACCTCATCCATATTACTTGGTTAGTCCTTAAGATGGACAGCTCTTAGTGACAAGTCCTATGCACTCTTCTTCTACCATACTGAGAAGTCTGAAATTGGGTGCCTTGTTCCCCTCCTGATTTTTAGACAGGAAACTCTATTCTGCCAGTACCTCCTGAGGAATAAGGTGACCAAGACTCTATAGTTTATCCTCTAACCTGAGCCTGGTGGCAGTGTTTTATCCATTCACTGAGGAGGGTAGGGTGGGAATTGGTGACAAAAAGAACCTAGCTCACCATTCCTGCAAACGATCTAAAATCCTTTCTCTTTCTGGTCACCTTTCTATCAAGAAATACAGTTCCTCATGCCCCAGTCATGAATTTTCTCAATCTATACCCTGTCTAACACTGAGAATGAGATTGTTGGAACTGGAAGTCATTTAGCCAGTAGGTGTCAAACACAGACAACCCCATCCCAGACACACAGAAGCAGAATCTCTAGGAGGAAGAAATCTTAATTGGATTCCAACTCCTTCTTTTACAGGTGCTCCACAGACTTTAAGCCTCCTGCACTGAGTCACATACAGATAAGGTATTAGGGAATGTAGAACTGAGGCTCCCCACATAACCCTGGGGGCTCTCTTTAAGACACAAGTCTCAATACCACACTTTGCATACAGCAGCTGCTCAATCAACATCTATTGGGCAATTGAGTCTCAAAAGAATTTCTAACATAGTGAAAGGGAAACAATGACTTTTGGAATCAGGCAGATCCTGCTGTAGAAGACCACTGGCAAGATTCAGTCTCTCTGATAGTAAAATAGGGCTATCAGGGTTATCAGTGGGGATTAAACGAGATATCCTACATACATATCCTACATACCGTCTCCAGCCCAAAGCCTGGCATTTAATAAATGATAGCAGTTTTCAGTGAGAGGCAGTAGAATAGTGATAAGACCACAGATCCTGGAACCAGGTAAGTCCTAGAACTTACTATACATGCAATACTAGAAGGTTACTTTGCCTGTTTCTTCATTGGTAGGATGAGAATGTTGGTGAGGATAAAAAGAGTCAATAAAAATAAAGCACCGAGGAAATGAGTATGTGCTAGTTCTGATAATTGTATTCCTATCCCTTGCACTGGTCCTATATGTAGTAATCATATCCATATTGTATAATGCCCAGAGGAGATGTCAGAGAGGGAAAGGGGAAATGTGTCTTGTCAGTAGAAATAGCCAATGGAAAATACATGCAATACTAGAAGGTTACTTTGCCTGTTTCTTCATTGGTAGGATGAGAATGTTGGTGAGGATAAAAAGAGTCAATAAAAATAAAGCACCGAGGAAATGAGTATGTGCTAGTTCTGATAATTGTATTCCTATCCCTTGCACTGGTCCTATATGTAGTAATCATATCCATATTGTATAATGCCCAGAGGAGATGTCAGAGAGGGAAAGGGGAAATGTGTCTTGTCAGTAAAAACAGCCAATGGAAACCATGGAGCCTTCCCATCAAACTTGTCAGGCCCCTTTGAATTGCTGATCCTTTTTCTGCTCTCTGTACTTATGATTATTTGCTTCACATGCATGAACCGTGTCTCTCCTGAGAGCAGGGATCCTATCCCCATCCTGCCTCCTTGGGCAAAAGATTGGGCATCAAGTAAATACCTACTAACGACTTGCTGAGGGAAAGGAAAAAATAGAGCAGCCCTCTTGAACCTGCCCCATATCACCACCACCACCATCACAAAAACAAACAAACAAAAGAATGCCAAGCAAAGCAATACCAAGATAGATCACTTTTATCTCTATAGGAAAGGGATGATCTAAAAAAAATATATAAATTACATTAGTAACACAACATAAGAAAAAAAACAGGGGGAAAAAACAACAGAGAAGTCTGGATAACACTACTCTAACCTATTTATAAAAAGGTCCTGCATCAGAAATTCACAATCCTACCCACTTCTAAAAATATATTTAGACATGTACAGAAGCGGTGGGCTTGTTTTTAAATTGTTTGCTTTTTGTAAAAATATATTAAAGGTGAATAGAAATCCTCTCTCCCTGCCCCCTATCCAACCCCCAGTTGTGTAGTGGGGATTAGAGATCAGAGGTAACTATCTCACCATGTTCTAAACCTTGGTTACTACCATTCCCAACCCCTCCCCCCAACTCACTTCACTTAGAACCTGAAACACTAAAAAACAAAAACAAAACAAAACAATAATGCTAGCTTCTTTGGAAAAGCATAACTCTGAGGGTAAACTTGCTTTTCATTGGAAACAACATAAAACAACAAACAGGAGGCTCTAAGAACCCAACTAAACTAAATAAAACCCAGTCAAATGGAGGCTGGATTTCAGCTCCATAGAACTTCTAACAAAGGAACAGAGGTTGGAAAGAAGCCCGGAATTAGAGGAACTTGCTAGCAATTAGCTGCCTTTGAAAGATCAAGAAGGGGTGTTAATGGGCAAAAAGGCTGGGGACCTGGACTTGGTTATAGCAGTCAGTGCCTAGTCAGGCAGTTGCCTACACAGGGACAGAGACTTCTCCCGCCTTCACCTTACTACCCTCTGCTGCCTTGAAAACCCCAAGATAAGCAAAGCTTGGTAGAAACAGAGGGGAGGGAAGGAGGGACCTCACATGCTAGGGGGGAGGTAGCCAGGCTTTTAGCCTTTGGTATGACTAGGTGGAGGACTGCTTGGCCCCTAGAGTCCCCAAATTATAAAAAGCAAATTGGACTAAGGGACCTCTGATTCCAAGGAAGGAAAGCAGAGGTGGGGCTATCAAGAAAAGAAAGACAAACTGGAGATGAAACAAAGATAAAGGAAGCCTCAAAAATTCTCTGTGGCCTGCAAGGTAGGTATTAAATTCCCCAGAAGCACTGGGCAAGCTGGAGTGAGGTTGGAGCAGGGTGTAGAGGGCAAGGATATGCTCCACTTGGGCAATGCCAAAATGGAGGGGAGAGCATTCTCCACCAAGTCCAGAAGGCCAGGGAGGCAATACCGGAGGGAACTAGGAGCACTATCTGGCCAATGGAGAGGATCCACAAAGGAAAGAGAGGGAAACAGAGGATCCGCCGGTAAGAGAGGATCAGATGGTCTGTTCCTTCGCAGATGGCTGTCTCTTCTCCTAGGCCTGGGCATGTGAATGGCCCATCTGCACTTGCTTGAACAATGACCTATTGTCTGGAAGTGCAAAGGCCCAGTAGTGAAGATGTGAGTCCTGAGGTCTTCTTCAGAGTAAGACCTCAGGTGGAGAAAGCAGCATTGGAGGTTCCCAATGGAGGGCCCAGGGGCGGGAGCCCCGCCACACCCTCTCCAGAAGGTTCAGGCTGTGCTCTGTGGTAAAGGTAGAGGGAGTAGGTTGCAGGGCCAGCGTTATCTGCTTCAGTGGCAGGAGTTTCCAGGATTCCGGGAGATGATTTTTCATCTGCTGGACTCTAGCCACAGTCATATGGATAATGTTCTGCAGGACCTCAAAATCCAGGCCAATTCCTAGAGTTCACCCTGGAACAAGGGCTTCATGTGTAGCTAGCCAAAAGCAGCTTCCTCTAATGAGCTACAAAGTTATAGTCAAAGGCTTGGACATCTGTCTTCTTCCCTCCTCAAAAGGTGACAGGAATCTTCTTTCTTTCCAAGGATTAATGAAGTCAGTTTTTCTAGGCCACTTCTGGAAATGGCCTACAGCAGGGCAGTAAGGAGACTCTGGGTCATCCTCTTTATTTCATAAAACATTTGGCAAGAGGAGACAGAGACCACAGTCTTCCTCCATGATCAAGTCTAGAGGAGGGATATATCCACTAGACTAGGGGAAGGAAAGGGAAGGAAGAATGGGCAGAGGTGGGGAGGTTTCTGGAGACAGGCTGGAGTTGCAGAAAGGTTGAGCACTGGGCCTCCCATTTCACAGCCAGGGAAATATGAAGAGGCCTAGGCTCTCTTCATGCATTTCTTCCTCATGCCCTCTAGCTCTATGGGGTGACAGGAGTAAAGGACAGACAAAGCAGGCAAGAGGGAGTGGATCGGAGGAAACAGTTCTAGTCAGCTGGAAACCTCTCCCATTTAACTGTTATTCAGGGGCATGGAAAAAGAAATCAAGATGTGCTAGAGGAGTAGGGACGGGAGAAGGGGAGATTCAGTGGAGGGGTCCATGGAGGAGTTCGTGCCTTTGGTCAGTCCCAAGAAAGCAGGACAACGCGCCTCAGCACCTTGTCAGGGGCAGACAGGATCCAGAAGTGCCCCAAGAGTTGACATCAGAGAAGGCAATGGGATTGAGGGGATGAGGGTGGGACACAAGGGGGCTCACAGAAGTAGTTTGCCATTTCTGTGGATTTTCAGGATACGGCCAAGTCTCTGCTTTGCTGTGGCCAGGCCCTTTTTGGGACGCTTTCCTGTGGAGGAAGGGGAAAGTAAGCAAAGGTTATGTCAAGGGCTTCAGTAGCAATTCTGGCACTGATTGTCATCAAATCACCTCCTCTCTTGTTTTCATACTCACAAAATCTCCCCATATTTAGCCTATACTGGGCAAGAAGTCCTCCTTAACCAATTCTGAACACCACCCACATGCCTTGGCTCTTCCTCCTATGACCTCTTGCAGCAGCTATAAACTCCCTGGTTACATTTTGTCTGGTTCTTTGTCATAATTAATTTCTTTGGTCCTAACCATTTTCTTTTTAAAATTTTACAGGGAAGTAAGCTTCCATGTCCTCTTACTCTGCCCACCAGGAACGAATAAGTGCCTGGTTGGTGATGCCCTTTTGTCATTATAAACCCCAATTCTCATCAACTCCAAACTTCATACTAACCTCAGTGCCTCTGAGTTGTGTAGTCTAAGGACTGGGCTTTGAAGGCCAAAGGGAGATAAGGAGGTCCAACTCTCTCACCTCTTTCTATCTTCCCACATCAAATCACTTTCTATGTCTTCTCTGACTGTCTCTATATTTGATCAGCTCATTCCCTCCCTCTCCATCTCCTCTGCTAGAGCTAGTCTCTCTTCATTCTTGCCTGAACCTATATGTGTGCAGCCTCCGTAGAGTTTCCACCTCCATTCTGGCCACCAGAAAGATCTTTCTAAACCCAAATGTGATCATCCCTCTACTTAAAATTAGTCAACGTCTCCACAGCATGTGAAATCAAGCCTAGGCACTTAGGTGGGCCTTCAGTGTTCTCATCTACTAGAGGACTTAAGAGTTTAGAGTGGGTGGCCTAAGATCCCTCTCAGTTCTACAACCATATGGCAGCGATACCTTGTCCTGCCTGATTGCTCTGGGAGCCAACTGAAGGGCGCCGCTGAGTCAAGAATACACCGGGGGCCATCGGTGTGGTGGTACGGTTTGCCTGGGCCATGCCAAAAGCATTAGGACGAGCAGTATACTCATGGTCAGCAAGACTTCCCGACAGGGCCTCTTGTTTAGGCTCAGGAGGAGGCAGGGGTGAGGCAGAGGTGAGAAGCTGGGGAGTAGCAGCCAGAGTTGTGGCTGGTACTGGCACACTGAGATTGGAGTCTTGAGGACGAGGCTGTTCTACTTCCTTCAGTAAAGCCTTCTTCTTAATATATTTCTTCTTTTGGGCCTTCTGTAGCTCCTGAAACACAAGCCAAGTGAGAGAGAAGATTTAGGAATGGAGAAGAGAATTTTACAGAAAGAGGACCTAGACTATAGTCAATAGGATTTTGCAACCTGCCACTCCCTTATCACCACCCATCTCCTTTGGAGTTTAGACTGGAAATACTCACATTGCACAGGCCTTTCAACACCTGATATAATTTCTTTGGTGCAATCCAACCTTAAGTAATCACTGGCACTTATCAGTACAGTGATAAGAGAACTGTACATTAGTTTAAAGACTTGGGTTTCAATCCTAGTGTTGTCACTAATGAGATGAACTATAGACATTTTTAAAAATAAAAGCTAAATTTACACCAGCAGCCAACTCATTTTATCCACTTTATCTCATTTAATTCTCTAACAGCTCTAAGAAGAAAGAACCCTCATTTTACAGATGAGAAAACTGAGGTACAGAGATATTAAGTAACTTGAACCCAAGCCTCACAGGTGAAAACTAGTTGAGTACAGTGTTTAATCAAGTCTATCTGAAGACATATCAAATATCTCAATATGAAACAACTGAGAGAAGAAATATTATCAGCTTTGGAATGAGATAAACCTTAGTCAAATCAATGCTTGTGCTCCCTAAACTGGATGACTTTAGTCGAAGTTACTAACTTTTCTGAATCTCAGCTACCCCATCTGTAAAATGTGTAAAACAGTACCTTCTTTTCAGGGTTGTTAGAAAGATGAAATAAAACAATAATGTAAAAATACATAACACATAGTAGAGACTCAATAAAGCGTAAATTATGGTTCTATCTTTGTTTCTTACAACAGTTTCTCTTCCTCTTGCTGGCCTTTTTCTTTTAACAGAGGACTTCACAATTCTCCAGGTCACCAGACCTAAAAACTTCAATTTTGGATAGGAGGAACAAATAAGGAGTTGTGTCACTTCTCTCATTTATTTTAACTTCATTCATTCACTGTTCTATGAATCTACTATCCATTTCTACTGGGAACCTGTATAAAGGGCATCCAGAGTCCTGAGAACCTGCAAAGGTAGTGCTAAGAGCATGTAAATGACTTCACCTTCTGAAATGCTACACAACCACACAGACCAACTTGGCGATTATACTTCTTTGTCTTTGGTGACATAGGCCTACTATTGCCTTTGGAAGTTGTTGTTGTTTTTTGTTTTGTTTTGTTTTGTTTTGTTTTGTTTTGAGAGGTTTTTGCTATAGGGAGTGTGTGCACGCTAGAAAGACAGAGAGAAAGAAAGCAAGAAATCACCCCCCAGGGGGGATGGCCACGTCACAGTCCCTTCTCCTACATTCTCCTCTTGGGATCTTGGGCACACACACACATGCACATGCACCCAGCGTGAGTTTAAGCCACCAGATCTTGGATTCGAACTGCAGTCAACTACATGGGAGTTCAGCAACATAGACATTACGCTAACTGCTGGTCCCACCTTTGGAAGATTTGACAGGCTGTGGCTACCAGAGGAATTTCTGGGGGCTAAGAATAATATTAGTAATACATGCCAGGCACTGTTTTATAATTACTCATTTAATACTGGTAAGAACTTGACAGGTAAGAATTATAATCTCATTCTAAGGATGAAGAAATTGGTATAGAGAGTAAGTAATTTTCCTAAGGTTACAGGACCAATAAATGGCCAAATTGGAATTCAGACCCAAGCCATCTGGCTTTGGAATTTCTTCTTTCAGCCACACTGCTATTCCACCCATACTAGGCACTGTACTTCTATCCCCTTCTCTCTCAACTGACCCCAGAAATTAATGCTTTAGAATTAGATCACTTAGCTTCAATTTTCTGCCTTTGCTACCCATTTCTTTCATATATAATTCATCCATATATTACCACAAACAACTAGACTATCTCATAGCAGGGCTGCTTTCACTATGCCAATTCCCTTGCACAATTTTTTATTAGCAGGATCCCAACCAAGTTATTCCCTAACCTGATATTCATTGTCTCTTACAGTCTGGCCACTTATAATAATAATGACAAAACTCATAATAATAATGACAGAAACCTAACATGTCTATACTATTTACTCTATACCATGTGCTAGTCTAAGAGGTTACACCTCATTTAATACTGAGACAAAATCCATGAGGAAATCACGGCAAGAAGAAAAAAAGTAACTTGCCCAAGTAAGTTAGGATTTGAACCCAGACTCCAGCATGCATTATTTTGACTTATTTTTTTCATTAGATTTTTGCCATAAGGGGCATGTGTTCACTGGAGAGAGAGACAGAGAGAGAGTGAAAGTGAGAAATCACCGCCCCCCCCCCCAAGGGAGATGACCATGCCACAATCTATTCTCCACCATTCTCTTCTTAGGATTTTGGGTATGCACACACACACACCCAGTGTGATTTTCAAGTCACCAGTTCTGGGACTTGAACCATCGCTGACAGTGTGGGAGTTCAGCACCTTAACCACCATGCCACCTGCTGGACCCACCATTACTTATTTTTGTATTGTTAAGGGTTTTGCCATAGGGTGTGTATGCTCAATGGAGAGAGGGAGAGAGAGAGAGAGACACTGAGAGGAAAAGTAAGAAATCACCTCCCAGGGGGATGGCTACACCACAACCCCTTCTTCATTCTCCTCTCAGGATTCTGGGCACACACACACTCGGTGTGATTTTCAAGCTGCCAGATCCAGAACTCGAACCATGGTTGGCCATGTGGGAGTCCAGTGCCTTAATCACTACACCATCTGCTTGCCCCCACCATTACTGATTTTAACCTGATCCCCAAAATAAAGCCATCAACCCAGAAATATCTAATCATTCCTTCACTCACCCCAACACTGACTATATAAACACAAGTGCTTACCATGGTGAGGATACCAACCTAACTATATCCCCACTTGAAGACATATTTTAAACTCTGGAAGAAACATAATTTGGCGAAGATTATCCTTAAAATATCCTTGCCATACTTGGCAAGATTATCTTTAAAATGAGAAGAAGAAATTCAATTGTTCCCAGGTAAACAAAAACTGAAAGAATTTAATAATGTACTCTTCCAGAAATACTTAAGGAAATGCTACATCAAGAAAATTAAAAGGAGAAAACAGACATAGGAGAATGCCAAACAACGAAGAACGTTACTAATAAAATGGCAGGAAAAATTCCACAACTATCAATAATAACATTTAATGTTAATGGATTAAATTCCCTTAAGTATTTCAGATTATCTTTAAAATGAGAAGAAGAAATTCAATTGTTCCCAGGTAAACAAAAACTGAAAGAATTTAATAATGTTAGTTAAACTCTTCCAGAAATACTTAAGGGAATGCTACATCAAGAAAATTAAAAGGAGAAAACAGACATAGGAGAATGCCAAACAACGAAGAACGTTACTAATAAAATGGCAGGAAAAATTCCACAACTATCAATAATAACATTTAATGTTAATGGATTAAATTCCTCAATTAAAATAAGCAGATTGGCTGAATGGATTTAAAAACAGGAACCTTTGGGGCTGGCAGGTGGTGGTGTGGTTAAGGACCACCACATGGCCGGGGCCAGCAGGTGGCGTGGTGGTTAAGGGTGCTGGATTCCCACATGGCCAATCACGGTTCGAGTCCTGGACCTGGTGGCTTGCTTTCTCACTTTCTCTCTCTTTCTCTCACTCTCACTCTGTACTCTGTCCCTCTCTGGTCAAATAAAAATGAATAAAATAAAATAATTTAAAAATTGAGGACCATCACATGGCCAACCACAGTTAAGAGTCTGGACCTGGTGGCTTTCTTTCTCAGTCTCCCTTTCTCTCTGTCTGTTACTCTCTGGTCAAAATCGAAGAATAATAATAAATTAAATTAAATGAAAGAGTCTATGAGAGTCCATGCCTGGTGTTTGGAATGGGGGGTCGATGCTGGCCAGGGGACTCTAGAGTCTATCTGCGTGACTGTAGGACTTCACAGTTGTGTGGAAGGAAAACTAAGTCCGTTCAGTGGTGTAGGAATCTTCACTTAAGAGTTTCTTGTGGGGGGAACCAGCAGTTAGCGTAATGGCTATGTCGCTGGACTCCCATGTAGTCGACCGCAGTTCGAGTTCCACACCCGGTGGCTTAAACTCACGCCAGGCGCGTGTGCGTGCGTGCCCAAGATCCTGAGAGGAGAATGGAAGAGAAGGGATTGTGGCGTGGCCATCCCCCTGGGGGGTGATTTCTCGCTTTCTGTCTCTGTATCTCTCTTTCTCTGTCTGGTGAGCGCACGCACCCTTTAGCAAAAATCTCTCCAAAAAAAAAAAAAAGCCTGGAGTCATAAAAGTGTTATTAGACAAAATAGACTTTAATACAAAAACTGTAAAAAGAGACAAAGAAGGACACTACATAGTATCAAAATAATTAATTCACCAAGAAGATATAAGAAAGGTTAATATTTATGCATCTAACACCAAGGCATCAAAATATTTAAAAGAAAGACTACTAGAACTAAAGGGAGAAATAGACTGTAACACATTAATTGTTGGGAACTCCATCACCCTACTGTCACCCCTGGACAGGTCATCTAGACAAAAAATAAACCAAGAAACATAGGAGTTAAATGATACCATAAAGCAAATGTACCAGAAAGACATTTATAGAGCATTCACACAACAACAAAAATCTACATTTTTCTCAATGCCACATGGAATATTTTCAAAAATCAACCTCATAACAGGCCACAAAACAAGTCTTTACAAATTTAAAAGTATAGAAACTACATCCACCACTATTCTGACCACAATGGAATGAAATATAAAATCAACAACAGAAAGAGGCTTCAAAAATACACCAAAACATGGAAACTAAACAATTTACTCCTAAGCAACTTCAAAATGACTGAAGAAATTAAGATTGAAAATCAAAAGATTTAATGAAATCAACAATAATGAACACATGACTTTCTGCAATCTTTGAGAAACAGTGAAAGGAGTCGTAATAGGAAAGTTCATAGCAATTAGTGCTCAAAAGAAAAAAAAATTAGAAAGATGGCAAATAAATAACCTAATGACACTCCTCAAGGAATTGGAAAAACAACAAAAATACCAGAAGGAAAAAATAATCAAGATTAGAGCAGAAATACATTAACTAAAAAAAATAATAATAACTATACAGAAAATAAACCCAAAAGCTGATTATTTGAGAAGATAAACAAAACTGACACAGCATTAGCTAGACTAATCAAGAAAAACAGAGAAAAGAACTAGATAAACTCAGTAATGAAACAGATACTATTACAACAGAAATACAAAAGCTCATGAGAGCATACTACAAGTGACTATACACCCACAAACAAGAAAACCCAGATAAGATGGACAAATTTCTGGACACAAAATTTACCTAGGTTGAACTAGGAAGAAAAAACCTTAATAGAACAGTAACAAGCAATGACACTAAATCAGTAGTAGGCTCCCAACAAGTAAAAGCTCAGGTCTTTATGGATTCATTTCTGAACTCTACAAAACTTTTAAAGAAAACCCCAATTATCCACAAAATATTTCTAAAGATCCAAAAAGAAGGAACTCTCCAAAATGTATTCTATGAAGCCGCCATCATCTTGATCCCAAAAGCAGACAAGGACATAAAAAAAGAAAACTACAGACCAATATCCCTGATGAATACAGATGAAAAAGTTCCAAACAAAATACCAGTAAACCAAATCCAACAGCACATTAAAAAGGTTATACACCATGACCAGGTAGGTTTTATCCCAGGGATGAAAGGGTGGATCATCATATGAAAAACAATAAATATAAAACATTACATGGAAGGAAAGATTTTTAAAAATGTATGGTCATATAAGTTAATGCAGAAAAAGCATATGATAAAATGCAACATCCCTTCATGATTAGGACTTTTAATTAAACAATTATGGAAGATATATTTTATAACACAATAAAATCCACATATGATAATCCTATTGCTAACACCACACTGGATAGAGAAAAGCTGGAAACTTTCCCAATAAAAACTGGAACAAAAAAAAAGCTATCCACTTTCTCCACTCTTTTTCAACATACTGCTGGAAATCTTAGCCAATCAGACAAGAAGGCATTAATAAAAGGCATTTAAATTGGAAAAGAGGAAGTGAAACTCTATTTGCAGAGAACATAATTATATTAAAACATCTAAAATAATAAATTAAAAAACTCCCAGAAGTGACAAAACATTTTGGTAAAGTGGCAGAATACAAAATCAGTATACAAAAATCAATAGCATTTTTATACACCAACAATGAATAGACTGAGGCAGAAGTGAAGAAAGTAATTCCATTTACAAAAGTTACAAAAAAACCCTAAGGTACACCTAGGAACAGACTTAACCAGAAAGGTGAAAGACCCCTACAAGGAAAACTGAAAAACTAAACAGAAATGGAGAAAGATACACAAAAGTGGAAACTTATCCCATGGCTCTGAATTAGAAAAATTAATATAATCAAAATGTCAATTCCACCCCAACTGATTTACAAATTCAGTGGAGTTCTGATCAAATTATTCCTGACATTCATCACATAAAAAAATCATGAAATTTGTTTGGAATCATAAAAGACTCTGTATCACCAAAGCAATATTACACCAGAAGAATAGGTGGTATTTCACTATTTAACCTCAAAATATATCACAAAGCTTTAATAATCAAAACAGCATGTTACTGGCACAAAAACAGACATATAGAATGGAACAAGATAGGGAATTCAGAAATAAATCCTAAAACATGCTGCCAAAGTGATCTTTGACAAAGGGTACAAGACAATCTAGTGAAGTACAAAAAAGTCTTTTCAGCAAGTGGTGCCAGAAGAGCTGGATATCCACCTGCTGAAAAATGAAACTGGACCCCGTTTCTCTCAGTGTGAAAAATCAAATCAAAATGTAGCAAAGATCTAAATGTAAAGCCTCAAACTATAAAACTACTGATGGAAATTAAGGGTAAACACTTGAAGACAATGGAGTAGGCAAATATTTCTTTAATAAGAAACCTAAAGCACAGGCAACAATTCCAACATAGATGAGTGGGATTACTTCAAACTAAAAAACTCCTGCACATGGGACCAGCATGAACTTGCATGTAGTCGACCGTGGTTCGAGTCTTAGGCCCAGTGGTTTAAAACTCATGCTGGGCATGTATGCATGCATAACCAAAATTCTGAGAGGAGAAAGGAGGAGAAGGGGTTGCAGTGTGGCCATCTCCCCTGAAGGGTGATTTCTCGCTTTCTGTCTCTCTGGTGAATGTATGCACCCTATAGCAAAAAGTCTCTTATTAAAAAAAAAAAAAGCTTTCTTCTTCACAGCAAAGGAAACAATAATTAAGAGTGAAAAGACAACCCTCAGAATGGGAAGAAATATTTGCAAACTATGTTCCAGATAAAGAATTGATAAACAGAATAGATAGGAAACTCAAGCAGCTCACTTGCAAAAACTGAAAAATGGGAAAATGTGCTGAATATATAACTCTTTAAGGAAGACTCACAAATGGCCAAAAGTATATATGGAAATATGTTGAATAAGATGTCTCTTATCATAAGAGACACACAAATCAAAACCACATTGAAATAAATAAATAAATAAATAAAAGTTTGTGGGAGGAAATAAACCACATTGATATACCACTGAACTTCACTGAGAATGGCTATGATCAAAAAATAAAGAATGACAAGTTCTGGTGAGGTTGTGGTGAAAAGGTAACCTTCCTACACTGTTGGTGGAAGTATAAATTAGTCCAGCCACTGTGGAAAACAATATGGAGGTTCCTCAACCATTTACAAATAGAACTATCACATATGATCCAGTAATCTCACTCCTTAGTATTTACCCAAAGGACAGGAAAACACTCCATTGAAAAGGTTATCTGCACATCCATGTTTATTGCAGCATTATTCATAATTTCTAAGGCATTTAATTAATATAAATGCCCAATAACTGATGACTGGATTGAAACAATATGGCACATATACTCTATGGAACACTACTCAGTCATAAGGAAAAATCAGACCTTGTCATTCATCCATTGGATGAATATAGAAAATTTAATGCTAAAAGAAACAAGCCATTTATGAAGATTAAATATTGTATATCCCCACTAAATATATACTAAAATGTCTGTGGTCTATGGCAGAAATTGAAAGATTCAAAGATATAACAGGGAGGGGAAGTGTAGGTACCAGAGAGTGTATGAGAGGAGGGTTGGGACCAGCAGTTGGCATAATGGTTATGTCGCTGGATTCCCATGTAGTCGACTGCAGTTCGAGACCCGGAGCCGGTGGCTTAAACTCACACCAGGCTCATGTGCGTGCATGCCCAGGATCCCAAGAGGAGAATGGAGGAGAAGGGATTGTAGTGTGACCATCCCCCCTGGGGGGTGATTTCTCACTTTCTGTCTCTGTCTTTCTGTCGAGCATACGTGCCATATAGCAAAACCCTCTCAAAAAAAGAAAAAAAAAAGAGAGAGGGAGGAGGGTGGATAGTTGGTGGGGGAGGACTTAGGGAAAAACATTTAATAAATACAAGAAAGTAAATTTCTGTGTTGAAATAATATATATGGTAGTATTTTTTAATAATTATTTTATTTTATTTAACTTTATTTGTTTATTTTTTTAATTTGACCAGAGGTACAGAGAGAGAGCGAGAGTGAGAAAGTGAGAAGGCAAGCTTCAAGGTCCGAGATTCCAACTGTGGTCAGCCATGTGAGAGTCCAGCACCCTTAATCACCATGCCACCAGCTAACTCAGTATTTTTTATTTGAATGTCATGTAATGATGCATGCTTTGAAAAACCATATTGTACATTATAAAGATGTACAAAGATTACGTGTAACTAAGAACTCATTTTTTAAAAATCCCCATTCTTGAAATATATGTAACTTAATATGGGACATATAGAAGTATACTTATGATCATAAGTACCATGAGGGAATGCTATGGAAACATAGAAGAAAGACACTGAAATTAAGTAGTGGTAGGTAGTAAAAAAGGGTATTAAGTAAGGCATCTGAAAGGTCACAATTCCAATGAGCAGAAGGAACATCTTGTGCAAAGGCACCCAGGCATAAGAAAACAGATACACTGAGTACACTATCAGCACCATAGTATAGTTGGGCTGATGTAAAGGGTGTGCATGAGGGGTTAGCAGGAGGTCCAGGAGGAGGTGACTAGAGACCAAATCAAGAGGGCCTTGTATACTAAGGAGTTCTCTTTTGGAATGCCTCCCTGCCCCCTCCCAAAAGCTTGGCCTGCAAAACCCTTCCCCAGTTTTAAAACCTCTTCTCTGAAATCCTGTTAAACCCAGAGGTAAGCTCCTTAGAAGGCACTAGGAGTAGTTTTAACACCTTTAATTAATTTATGTTTATTTAAAGTAGTAGAACCTTCTTTTTTCAAATTACATCTTACATGGTACTGAAATATACATAACAGAGATGCTATGGCCAAAGAAGGGCCATCTGGTCTGCTTGGCCTCTGTTGGCTCCCCACAATAGCCCCTGAGACATTTCTAAGCAACTCTAGAGCTCCATAGAACATCATATGAAAAACAACATTCTATTAAATTTTACTTAAGTAGGAAATAAATACTGTAGTATATAAACATTTAACTATTTATTTTTAAATTGAAAGTAACGTGACATTTGAAGTTAGAAGATATGAGTTTGAATCTTGTCTCCTTCATTTACTGGCTGTATTATCCTGGACTAGTCACTTACAGAGAGCCTCATTTTCTTCACCTGTAAAATGATGAAAATATCACCCATTGAACAGGGATATTGGGCAGATTACATTAAACATTGTACATAGAAGCATCTAACATAAAGCAGATGCTCAATAATGCTGTTAGTTATAAGATGTGGCAAAGGAATAAAGGGAATATTGATATGGAGAGAACTAGAAGATTTGCCTCCAAATCCTCCAGGGATTGCTAAGGACATTATACACATTAAAGAACTTTGTAAATTATAATGCTAGGAGGTAAACTTGATTCCAATAACAAAAAACAGTGGTGAAATTTTCTTGAGAAGCAAGGGATGAAGATGAAGGTTCAGTCAGCCCTCTGTATCATGAGTTCTGCATCCATAGATTCAACTAACCACAGACTGAAAATATTTGAAAAAAAAAATGGTTGCATCTGTACTAAACATGTACAGACTTTTTCTTTGCCATTATTCCCTAAACAATACAGTACAACATCTATGTACATATCATTTTCATTGTATTAGGTATTATTAGTTATCTAAAGATGATTTGAAGTGATTTAGAAGGATATGTACAGGATGTAAGCAAATGCTAAGCCATTTTACATAAGGTACTTCAGCATCCATGGATTTTGGTATTTGCAGAGAGTGCTGAGTTCTGAAACCAATCTCCCATTAATATTGAGAGATGACTATAACAGTATTTTGTAAGGAGGACAAGAAAAAAAAAAAAACTCCAATAGATCAAATTCCAATACTCATGGGTGGCTGGGAACTTAAATGCACTCAGCTAAATCATCTCCTCAGGACTTCATCTAAGGGCAAAGGACTTATCTGGTCTTCCCCATCTGAGGTTTATACAATACCAAGAAAGGCAAATATAACCAAGGGCTTTTCTTTAGTACCATATTTACTTTGATCCTAACTCACATAAACCGTTCAACCTGTGGAACTACTTATCATTGAGTTGGGTTGTGAAGGATATGAGGAATATCAACATGGATAAAGATCAAAGGTTATCCACTCCCACTGAGATAATAGTAGGATACTGAGTCTGAAGGTCTGAGTTTTAAAGTTTCAAACTGGCACGAGTGGCAGGGCCATGACCTGAGTGTCTGCACCTACCTGCTGGGCCAGTTTTGCAGCTGCTGCAGCCAACCCTGTCTCAATGGAGGCTAACCGAGTCCCCTCACGTACAGGGGGGTCCTGCTTTGGTAGAGTTGGGGTCACACGAGCTGCAAGGAAAACAGGATGAGAAGTGATGTTCTCAAAGACATTTGTTTTAAATGCCAGCCATATTATCCACCTCTAAGCTCCCCAAAGGTGGTCTCATTGGTCTTCCTGCTTCTAGCATTTTACAAAGCCAGATTTTGCTTCCCATCAGGTAAGAAGCTAATTCACAAATGCCCAAAGCACACACTGAAATTAAAGGATAAAAGTAGAACTCTCTAAATTGACATTTAAGTCATCCATGTTCTTCTGTTGGTCTACTTTACCTCTATAACCTTATTTCCACACTCAAAATTCTCAGCTTCTCCAGACAGATGTCTTCCTTATTATACCTCCAAAATATATACAGATCATCCTCTCTCTGTGCTTTCACCCTCACCATTCGCACTGCTTAGAGCATGCATTTCCCTTTTCTCTGCCTATTCAAAACCTGTCCATCCTTCAAACGTAAGCTGGAATCAATCTCCTATGCAAAACCTCTAGGACTTCTCTGGTCACTAGCCTTTCCTTTCTTCTGAACTTACAGTATCTACAAGTCACTTGATATATAGTACATAATACCTTGTCTCATTCTCTATTGTTGATGTGTGTTATGTTGTTTATCATTACATCTCAGAGTTCCTGAAGAAGACCGTCATCTCATATAACTCACAATACTGCACTGACAACCTTGAATCAAAAAATAGTTAGTCATCCCACCTTTTCAACAGAAAGTCTATTTCAGAATAACCAAATAGCCTCAGTTGATGAGGGATAGTTCTTCTTTACAGAAGTATGTCACTTAATACGTGTACATGGAATGACTGAATTAGAAGATTACAAATTTGCAAGCCCTAATGAAACTACTGATTCTAGGAAATTGGATATTCACACAGTACCAAAATACTACCTCACAGATTACTTGCTAGTCTCAAGAAGAAAAATCTAACTTTACTATGGTGAGATCAGGAGACTACCACTTTAAGTGCCAGCTTTTGTGATATTAATAGTGAATAAGATAACACGATTTCACGTGTCTCTTGCTGTGATGGAATAGAAAATTCACAACAGCAGAAGAACAAGTTAAATGACACCATAAGAAAACAAGCAGGGGGCTAGCAGGTGGCATGGTGATTAAAGGTGTTAGACTACAACATGGGTGACCACAGTTCAAGTCCTAGACCTGGCAGCTTGCTTTCTCACTTTCTCTCTCTGTCTCTGGTAAAATTAAAATAAATTTATAAGTAAAGTTAAAATAATTTTTTAAAAAAAGAAAACAAGCAGACATACTACAAGATAACTGGCCTTATCTATTAAAGGCAATGTCACGAAGAATCAAATAGATTGATCTACAAGGTAAACCATGCCACAGGGAAATTATATAAGTTTCTACAACAAAACAGTAACTTTAAAAAAGGCAAAACTTCAGGACCAGCAGTTGGCATAATGGCTATGTTGCTGGACTCCCATGTAACCGACCATCATTCAAGTCCTGGACCCAGTGGCTTGAACTCACACTGGGTGTGTGTGCGTGCATACCCAAGATCCTGAGAGGAGAATGGAGGAGAAGGAACTGAAGGAACTGCAGCATGGCCATCCCCCCTGGGGAGTGATTTCTCACTTT
>NW_006199840.1:265344-279425 GCF_000334495.1 Tupaia belangeri chinensis | reverse complement strand
CTTTTGGGAAAACCCCCACACCCTAAAGAAAAAAAAAAAAAAAAAAAAGGCAAGACTGCTTTAGGAAGACAACCCCGTTTAAATTATCGATTTTAAAAATTCATGATAAAAATATCTTTACTTGGTTAGACAATTTAAGAAATTTTACATATGGACTTAGAATTAGATAATATCAAGGAATCATTGTATCATCAATTTCGTTATGGATGATAACAGGACAATGATTATGTTAGATAATATTCTTATCTTTTAAAAATACATAATAAAATTAAATGAGAAGAAATGGTCTCGGGAAATTGATTTAAAGCAAGAAAAAAATTGTAAAAATGAAGAAGTGAGACATGAAGTAAATATGGCAAAATCTGGGCAACTGTTCATCCGGATATATGGGAGTTTACTGTGCTATTCTATTTCTAAAGAAAAAAGATGTAACAGAAGAAAGGCATGGTGGGCAGCCAGCAGGTGGCATAGTGGCTAAGGTGCTGGACTCCCATGTAGTCAGCCATGGTTCAAGTAACAGACCTGGCAACTTGAAACCCACACTAGGCACACGTATGTGCATGTCCAAAATCCTGAGAAGAGAATGGGAGAGAAGGAACTGTGGCATGACTATCCCTCCTGGGGAGTGATTTCTCACTTTCCTTCTCTCTCTCTCTCTCTTTCTCTCTGTCACTCTCTGGAAAAGCACGCACACGCTGACAAATATTTTTTTTAAAAAAAGGCATGGTGGTGATGTTGACCTAACTAAAAAAACAGCTTGCTTTATGTTATCTATTGTCTATAAAGGAGTATTTCTGGGGACCAGCAGTTGGCATAATGGCTATGTCGCTGAACTCCCATGTAGTCGACCACAGCTTGAGTCCTGGACCTGGTGGCTTAAACTCAAGTCGGGCGCGTGTGCATGCGTGCCCATTCTCTGAAAGGAGAATGGAAGAAAAAGGATTGCGGTGTGGCCATTCCTCCAGGGGGTGATTTCTCGCTTTCTGTCTCTCTCTGCCTTTCTGGCAATTGCATACACCCTATCACAAAAACCTCTCCCCCACCCCCTCCAAAAAAAGGAGTATTTCTGGATAAGCATTATGCAGGTTCTAAAAAAGACAATTCATGAGGCTGAAATTCTTTAAAAGGTGGAATTTTATTTGTTTAAACCATGATCTAAAGTCAATAAGCAAAAATGTTAATGCATTATTTGCATATTGTTTTCCATGGTTTTGTACATGTGGTGGTTTTAAAACATGGGCCCCAATTCTTTGATACCTTTCCTACTGATATATATGGGGTCTGTGTCTCATCCTTGAATCTGAGCAGGATCGTATGTAGCCTACAGAACATAGTAGAAATGACTTCTGAGGTTAGGTAAAAAGGTAATTTCAGTTTTCACATTGCTTATTGGAACACTCGTGCTTCCAGATCTCAGTTGCTATTTAAGAAGTTTGATTTCCTTGAGGCCACCAGAAAGTGAGAAAGCTAGTTATATGGCAAGGCCATATATTGGCATTTTTAGTCTTTAGTCCTCCCAGGACAGAAATCAGACATGTGAGTACATGAGATGAAGGAAAAAAAAAGAGAGAGAGAGAGAGCTATAAAACACATGGGGGGAGTGGGAAAATTTGATTACGGACTGTGTATTAGAAGATCTCAGAGGGACCAGCAGGTGATGTGATGATTAAGGCGCTGGACACTCCCACGTGGCCAACCATGTTTGAGTCCTGGACCTGGTGGCTTGTGTTCTCACTTTCTCTCTCTCTCTCTCGCTCGCTCGCTTGCTCTGTGTTTCTCTCTGGTCAAATTAAAATAAATGAATGAATATATTAAATTAAATTTAAAAATAATTCTTTAAAAAATAAAAGATCTCAGAGAATTATAACTAACTTTATTAAGTATAAAAACTATAGAGTGGTTAGAAAGGGGAGTGTCCTATATATAAGAGACACTAAAGTATTAAAGGGTAAAATATATTATGGTGGCTGCCTTAGAAGCTCCTCAAAAGTACTTACTTTGATGTGTCTCAGCAAAAGCTCTAGATAATCAGATAGACAGGTAGATGAAACAACCACAGTAAAATGTGACAACTATAGAATCTAGATAATGAGAATTTAGGTGATCACGTACTATCTTTCAACTTTTACGTGTGCTTGAAAACTGTCATTCATTATAAAAAATTTAAAATAGTAAAGGAGACTAAGATTATAGTATCTGGAGCCTGCAGATGGCATGGTGGTTAAGGCATTGCACTCCTACATGGTTGACCATAGTTCAGGCCCCAGACCTAGTGGCGTAGAACTCATGTCAGATGAGTGTACATGTGTGTCCAAAATCCCAAGAGAAGAATGGAGTAGAAGAGAATGCAGCATGGCCATCTCCCTGGGGGTTGATTTTTCACGTTCCTTTTCTCTGTCTCTCTCCAGTAAGCACACGTGTCCTATGGCAAAAACCTAAAAAAAAAAAAACAAAAATGATAGTAACCAAATGCTATTGTATTCTGTGAATGAATCCTGGTTTGAATAGGTCAATCAAAACAGATATTTGGGTACAAAATGGATAAAGTTGGATAGGAATTAGAATTATATTTTTTCAAAGAATTAATTTATTTAACTTAATTTATTCATATATTTATTTATTTTAATTTGATCAGAGGGACAGAGTGGGAGAGAGAGAGAGAAGTAAAGTGAGAAAGCAAGCCGCCAGGTCCAGGACTCAAACTGTGGTTTGAGGGTCATGTGGGAGTCTAGAGACCTTAACCACCATGCCACCTGATGGCCTGGAATTGTATTATATTAAGAAATAGGGACCAGCAGTTGGCATAATGGCTATGTTGCTGGACTCCCATGTAGTCAAGTGCAGTTCGATTCCCGGACCTGTTGGCTTAAACTCACGCCAGGCGAGTGTGTGCATGTTCAAGATCCCGAGAGGAGAATGGAGGAGAAGGGATCGCGGTGTGGACATCCCCCTGAAGAGTGATTTCTTGCTTTCTGTCTCTCTGTCTCTCTCTTTCTAGCGAGCGCACGTGCCCATAGCAAAAACCTCTCTAAAAGAAAAGAAAAAAAGAAAGAAACGTTATTTTGCTTATGTGGTGTCATATAATGGTGCTATGGTCATGGGAAAAAAATTTTAAGAGATATATACAAAAGCACAAATGGTCCCTGACTTACCATAGTTAGACGTAGAATTTTAAAATTTTACAATGCTGTGAAAGCAATAAGTGTTCAGTAGAATACACTTAGAATACTCGTATAATCATTGTTTTTTACTTTCAGGACAGTATTCAATAAATTACATGATATATTTAACACTTTATTGTAAAACAGGCTTTGTGTCGAATTATTTTGTCCAATTGTAGGCTACTGTAAATGTTCTGAGAATGTTTAAGGTGGGCTAGGGTAGCAATAATATTCACTCGGTGAGGTGCATTAAGTATATTTTCAACTTCTGATATTTTCGACTGATGATGGGTTTACTGGGATGTAACCCCACTGTAAGTTGAGGAGCATCTGTATTTAGAACAAGAGGTCATGATGAGTGACATCGGTGAAAATGGCAAGTAAGGACCTCCGACATTTCATTTCTTATTTAAACCTATTAAAAATCATCACGATAAACTTTTTTTGAAACACTGGAAATTAAGCAAAGGCTTACAACAACCTGGAGAGTATTTGTCAAAGAAACACCCAATTCTCAGTAAGAATAGTGAGCTATGTGGTATTTTAATTCAACTTAGACACATTAACTTTTCTCTAGCTCACTGTTATCCTTGAAAAATAACAGCCCACATACCTAGTAATATAGTGAGCAAAAAGGAAATGGGGGGTTTCTTTCAAATCCTACTACTAAAAGCCTCTCCCTAGGATAATGTTCTGAAGGTATTAAAAGGCAAGTGCTTGATGTCACAGCAGCGTAACAATGGTAGAAACAACAGATGAATCCAAATGTTAAAGAAACAAAGGAAAGAGATCTCTGTAGAGGATTTGAAAAGCTCCCACATAATTGTGGGAATCTCTAAGTGTTATATATATGTGTGTGTGTGGAGGCTATGTGCAAGACAAGAAGGCTCTGAGTACTCAACTCTGGCTGATTTTGAGGTTCTGCATAAGCAGGAAGTGAAGGATAAGGCAGAATTATAAACTGCCTGGTTGAATGTTGAAGGTATACTCAGACAGGCTCACAAAATCCCTTCGCAAGCACTGGAGGATTGACTAGTTTCATATAATAAGAAAATCTCTGTCCTATTATTAAATAACCAAGTCAACAGAGAAGAGATGCCAGTGGACACACACAACAAAAACACAGAATTTTCAAAACAAATTCAGAAAATTCACAAAACGAATAACTGCAACACTTGGGAAAAATAAACCCTAGTGAGTGGAGCAGGGAGAATCTGATTTCCAGAGCTGCCATTTAAAATGTCCAGCTTTTGGGACCAGCAGATGGTGTAATGGTTACGTTGATGGACTTCTACATAGCCAACTGTGGTTTGAGTCTTGAACCCTGCAGCTTAAAACTTATGCTGGGTATGTGTGCATGTGTGGCTAAAATTCCAAGAAGAGAATAGAGGAGAAGGGATTGCAGTGTGCCATTCCCCCTGGGGGGAGGGGGGTAATTTCTCGCTTTCTGTCTCTCTGGCAAGCAACAGGCCCTATAGTAAAAATCTCTCTAAAAAAAAATGTCCAGTTTTCAACAAAAAATTACAAAACACCCAAAGAAACAACAAAATGTAACCATAGACAAGAAAGAACAACCAAGAGAAACAGTTCATGACCTCCTACACAAAACTGAACTTACTAGACAAGGATGTTAAATTATGTATTTTATTTATTTATTTGATTTTTGTTAATGGTGAAAAGGGATTCAGTTTCATCTTTCTGCAGGTGGATACCCAGTTTTTCCAGCACCATTTGCTAAATAGGTTTTCCTTTTCCCACTGGATTGACTGGTATCTTTGGCTAAAAATCAGTTAGCTGTATGTCTTGGAGTTTATTTCTGGTGTCTCTATTCTAATCCCTTGGTCCATCTGTGTGCTTTTGTGCCAATACCATGCTGTTCTGATTATCACAGTTTTATAGTATATTTTGGGATCATGGAGTAAGATGCCACTCACTCCACTCTTCTTGCACAGGATAGCTTTGGCAATACGAGGTCTTTTTTGATTCCAGACAAATTCTATGATTGTTTTTTCTAGATCTGTGAAGAACGTCTCTGGTAATTTGACTGGAATTGCATTAAATATGTAGATCAATTTGGATAGAACTCCCATTTTGATTGTATTAATTCATCTAATTCAGGAACATGAATTTTCTTTTATCACCCTCTAAATTCCATGTTCAATTCAATGATCATGCTTCCTCCCTTCCTCTGAGATGGCCTCTCAGTACAGGTGAGTGTTGGGCCTTGTAGATCTCAACAGTCATCAGAAATTTCCTCCTTGATAATGAAACTACCAGAGGGTTGAGATGATAGGATTGGAATGTTCTCAGAAGCCTTAGGCAACTTGCTAAAATCTGTTCAAGGTTATCTTCCTTTTATCTCAAGCCATATAAGATCAATAACCACATTCTTTTTTACCTTTGGTTTTGCTAGATTAATAGATCATTTTAGTTCCAGCATCTAACATGGTACCTGGCATACAGCAGGCACTGAACAAATGTTTTCTGAATAAACAAATGAGTGACTGAATCAGGTCTTCTTATATTCAATATCTCCCAACCTGTTTTTACACCTGACCACCCTAAAAAGTTTAAATACTAGAATACTAGCTCACCTTTAGGACTCCATGGAGCATCATCTGAATTCTTCTTTTTCTTGGGTCGAGATTTCAAAGCAGGGTCATCATCATCAGACTCCAGTGATGGGTAGACTACAGGGAGAGGAGAAAGCAGAGTAAACTCCAATCTCATTGAAGAAGGGTGAAGACAAAATGATACCTACTTTAGCTCCTCCTATTTCATTACAAGTATACCCTTTGCTTAACCCATATTCAAGTGCATGAGTCTATGAATGTGCCACATACATTTCCAGCCTTTCTACCTTTGTACCCTTCCTATAAATTTTTTTCCTAGATTACCCTAATTCTAAATAATTTGCCAACATCTATTTACTGAGTAACTGCATCAGTTACTTTACTCACTCTTCATAACTTAGCTCTAGACTGACATCTGACAAGAAGCCTTCCCCTACTCTCCTAATCTGATTGAGATGTTTCATTCTCAGTTCTCCCTAGCATCCTGTGCATATTTTTACTAAAGTTATTTTTTATATATTTAGTAAATCTGTTGGCCCCTATTTACCATAAGGGCAGGAAAATGCATTATTTGACTTTATAGTAAGGAAGTCTAACAATGCTGAGGTAATGCTCAGTATTAGTTGAATGAATGAAACAATAAATAGTACACAATTTACACAAAGAGAACAAAGAGACCACTGGGGCTGAACTGCAAACAAGATTACTAGAATTATGTGACCTGAAATATAAAATGCATAGACACGAGTATTCCATCTAACATAAACACATATAAAAATAGATTTTTATGTCACTATCCTCACAATTTATATGTAGCACACATAGGATTTAATGAGAAGACAGTCTAGAATGGTCCTGCTGATAACATTAACTTGCTGTGCTGCTGACTTCTTTCTTTTCTTATTTTCTTCTTTAGATTTTTGCCATAAGGCATATGCACTCCTCAGAGAAAGACGGAAAGTGAAAAATCAACCCTGAACTGGGGATGGCCATGCAGAAATCCCTTCTCCATTCTCCTCTCGGGATTTTGGGCACATATGCACATGCGCCTAGCATGTTTGTCAAGCTGCCAGGGCTGGGACTTGAATCAGAGTCAGCCATGTAGGATCTAGCCCCTTAACCACAATGTCACTTGTTTGCCCTACCACCTGACTTCTTAAAGAATTTTTTAAAGGTATCTTTTATCACTATTTTGCATTCAATGACTTTATATCATTAGAACATACAGAATGAATTTTCTCAGTATGAATACGCTGCATATTATCCAGTCAAAGATATTAATGGACTGAAAAAGTGCGGCATATATACACTATGGACTACTACTGAGCCATAAATAACATGGGACCAGCAGATGGCAAAATGGTAATATTGATGGACTCCCACATAGTTGACTGTGGTTTGAGTACCATACCCAGCAGTTTAAAATTCACACTGTGTGTGTGTGTGTGTGTGTGTGTGTGCGTGCACGTGCCCAAGATCCCAAAGGAGAATGGAGGAGAAGGGATTGTGGTATGGCCATCCCCCTTGAGGAGGCTGATTTCTTGCTTCTGTCCCTCTGTTTCTCGGGTGAGCCCACACACCCTATAGCAAAAATCACTCTAAAACAAACAAACAAACAAAAAACAAAGAGACCCTGGCATTTGATAGAAAATGGATGAATGCGGAAGATTTACTGCTAAGTGAAGCAAGTCAGACTACGAAAGAGAGGTATCATATGACCCCGATGAATAAATACCGAATGTCTGCACTCTATAGTAGAAACTGAAAGACTGGAAGGAATGCAGAATGTTTTAAAAGGGGGTCACTAATTGTCCCTAGAAAGAAGTGACTGGTAACACAGTTGTTTGAGGAAGGTCCATCCCTATAGCCCCAATAGTTGTCCAATCGTATTAGATCTGAAAGGTTTTTCCATCTCAAGGAAAGAACACAGTGCCATGGTAGAAAAACCTTGAGTCTCAAAGGTCAGACAATTACTAAAATCCTAGACTGGTGTACTAGCTTAAAAATTCTGGAGTCACCTACTAGTGGAATAGGAGAATTTCTCTAAGTTTCAGAATCTTTACTCATAAATTTGAAATAATAGACGCAGCCTGCCTTACAAAGTTTTAAATATTTTAAATATTAAGAGATAATATGTGCAAAGTAGAGCCAACTCCACAGCTTAGTAACAAAGGAAGCTAGACCCCACACAGCCAACCGCAGTTTGAATTCCAGCCCAGATCACTTAAAAAACATTCTGGGTACATGTACATACATGCCCCAAATCCCAACAGGATGCAGAAAAGAAGGAACAGAATGGAAAAATGGAGGAGCAGGATTACAGTGTGACAACATCCCACTGGGAGGTGTACTCTCTCCCCCTTCTTTCTTTCTCTGTCTCTCATCTCTCCGGTGAGCACATGTCCCTTCTGAAAACAAACAAAAAAAGATAAAAATGGAAGAAATCAAGATTTCAAATCAATAATCTAAACTTCTACCTTTGAAATTAGATAAAAAGGAACAAAATAAATTCATAGCAAGGATATAGATATTAGTAACAGACTCAAGAACATAGATTCAAGAAACTGAAAAGAGAAAATAGGAAACAATGAAACCAAAACCAATTAAATTGGCAAAATGCCAGCAAGAATGACTCAAAAGAAAAAAGAGAAAACACAAATTACTAATATCAACAATGGAAAGGGTGATATCATTAAAGATCCCATAGACTTTTAAAGGATAATAGTGATATACTAGGAACAACCATAGGTCCATGAATTCTACAACTTAGACAAAATGGACCAATTCGTTGAAAGACACAAAGTACAATTTGCCAAAGATGAAAAGAATAACCTGAAAATCCTATATCTACTGAAACAAAATTAATGTACTGTTAAATCCTAAAAATAAATCTCCAAATTCATGTTTTCTCACTCCTAAATTCTACTAAAAATGTAAAGAGACCAATTTCATACAACCTCTAATTCTACTCTGACATATGAATCTGAAAGTAATGAAAACATATGTTTGTAGAGATGTATGCACAGAAATGTCTATTAGAACATTTTTTATAACAGCAAAAAAACAGAAACCAAAATGCCCATCAGCAGATAAATGAATAATCAAATTGGTGTATATCCACACAACGGAACACTCATAAGCAATAAAAAGGAACTGCTGATATGCAACAAAATAAATGAATGTTGATTTTTCTTAAAGAATTATTTATTTAACTTTATTTATTCATTAATTTTTTATTTTTAATTTGACCAGAACGACACAGAGAGAGAGAGAGGGAAAGTGAGAAAGTAAGCCACCAGGTCCGAGACTTGAACTGTGGTCGGCCACGTGGGAGTCCGGCACCATTATCTACTATGCCACCTGCCGGCCCCAATAAATGAGTTTTAAAGGCATTATTCTGAGTTAAAAGATGCCAGTCTCAAAATATTACATATTATATAATTCTACTGGTATGAAATTCCGAAAAAGGCAAAACCACGGTGACACAGAGATCAATCAGGGTTAGAAGTAAGAAGAGGGCATGACTACAAAGGAGTATTAACATACAGAATTTTAGGTAGGTGATCAAAGTAGTTTGTATTCTGATTATGGTAGTGGCAAGAACCTAAACATATATACAAAAAAATCTATTCTACTTTATGTTAATTTAAAAATTAAAACTATAAAAATAGTTCATCAAAAGGGAGGCTGAAAATAAATAACAGAGGAGACCAAACTATAGCATGTAGGTTAAAGCACTATATCCCACATGGCACAGTGTGTAGTTTCAGTCCCAGATCCAGAGGGCTGAAAATCACACCAGATGCATCTGCATGTGTACCGAAAATCTCAAGGGACTGTGGCATGGCCATCCCCACTGGGAGGTGATTTGTCACTTCCCCTCTCTCTCTCTCTCTTCTCTCTCTGTCTGTCTCTAGTAAGCACAAAGACCACATAGCAAAAGAGAGAGAGAGAGAGAGAGAGAGGAAGGAAAAAAGATGAATTCAAAATATATTTTAAAAATTAAATAAATAGGGGGCCAGTAGGTGATGGTGGTTAAAGGCACTGGATTCCCACCTGGCTGACCATAGTTCAAATCCCAGACCTGGCAACTTCCTTTCTTGCTTTCTCTTTCTCTCTGTCTCTGTTCAGATTGAAGACTAATAAGAAAAAAATGGAATTAAAAATAAAGAAATTATTATTTTGGGACCAGCAATTGGCATAATGGCTATGTCACTAGACTCCCATGTAGTTGACCGCGGTTCAAGTCCTGGACCCTGTAGCTTAAACTCACGCCAGGCACGTGTGCATGTATGCCCAAGATCCCAAGAGGTGAATGGAGAAGAAGGGATTGCAGCATGGCCATCCCCGCTGGAGGGTGATTTCTCGCTTTCTGTTTCTCTGTCTCTCTCTGTCTTTCTGGTGAGTGCACGCACCCTATAGCAAAAACCTCTCCCAAAAATAAATAAGTAAATAAATAAATATTTTTTTAATTAAATAAATATAGCTTTCAACTCAAGATGTTACACAAAGAACATTTAAAAAAAGAAATATAATAAAATCAGAAATAAAGCAGTAAACAAATTCTAAACATTAGAGGTGATCAATAAAACCAAGTAACTAATTTCTGAAAAGATCAGTCATCAAATAAATTAGACATGCTAATGTTAAACACCAAGATAGATATGGCAGGCTGCTTGTGGTGGGAGGCTATAGGGCAGAGACCTATGGCTCATCCCCTTCCCTACTTACTTTTGAACTCTCAGGGATATTGCTTGGGACTTTGAGAAGACCTCGTGCCCCTCCCTGCCCCATCTGGACATCCATTCCTGTGCAGGTAGACTGAGCTGCAAAGAGACTGTAGCTTATCCCCTGCCACACACCTCTGAATTCTGAGACTTCACCATTTTCTGAAGTGTGGATAGATCCTTTATATTTTTCTGAGTTGAAGCTCAGCAGGGCAGTGTCAGGCACAACTGTTCTCTACTTACTGGCAGTTCTTCAAATCATCCAAGACCAATGACAACAATGTAGACTGCTAGTTAGCATCAGGGAGGTAGAGCAG
Source organism: Tupaia belangeri chinensis (assembly GCF_000334495.1). Lineage (NCBI taxonomy): Eukaryota > Metazoa > Chordata > Mammalia > Scandentia > Tupaiidae > Tupaia > Tupaia belangeri. The sequence continues at coordinate 268,647 of NW_006199840.1, read as the reverse complement.
CAGAGATTACTAATCACCTATTCTCGCACACCTTTGAATGCTCAGAATTAACTCAGAGAAATTAGGAAAGAACATATAAATCACAAAATGACTAGAAACTATTGCTGAGGCACAAGACATATGAACAATCAAGAAAATAATTCCATCCCAAGGGAAAACATCAATTCCTTATCATCCACAGACAACACAATGGAACTCATGGAAATGTCAGATAAACAATTCAGAATATTTATAGTGACAAAACTAAATGAGATGGAAGAGAAAAGAGACAACAAGCTCCAGGAGATGAGGAAGTCCTGTAACCATATGAAAGAAGAAACAGAAACCATAAGAATCAAATGGATGACGATATGGATAGTAATGTCTTTGTCTTGACTGATATGCATGATAATCATGCTGGAAAAAGAAATGTTATACACTCTAAAGATATATGTGATGAAATGTAATATGAAAAATTTTAAAAAAGAATTAAACAGAACTGTTAGAGATAAAGACTGTGATACAGGAAATTAAAACCTCCCTAGAAAGTATTAAAGCAGAAGATCAAATCTCAAATGTAGAAGACAAAAACCGCTGACCCAGAAAAAGTTATCAAAAATATTGAAGGGGCCAGCAGTTAGCATAATGGCTATGTCGCTGGACTCCCACGTAGCCGACCGCGGTTCGAGTCCCGGACCCAGTGGCTTAAAACTCACGCCAGGTGCGTGTGCATGCGTGCCCAAGATCCCGAGAGGAGAATGGAGGAGAAGGGATTGCAGCATGGCCATCCCCACTGGGGGGTGATTTTGCGCTTTCTGTCTCTCTATCTCCCTGTGTCTGGCGAGCACACGCACCCTATAGCAAAAACCTCTCCCCCCCAAAAAAAAATTTTTGAAAAAAAAAAAAAAAACAACCAAAAAAAATGAGGACAATATACATGAAATACCAGATACCATTAAGCACTCAAATATCAGGATAATGGGTATCCCAGAAGGTGAAAAATATAATAAGAGCATTGATAACCTATTCAATGAAATCCTGTAAGAAAACTTTCCAAACCTAGAGAGGCATTCAAATATCAAGACCTAAGAAATAAATAGGACCCCAAACAGAATCAACCCAAGAAGATCCTATCAAAATCACGTCATAGTCAGATTAGCCAAAAACACAGACAGACACGATACTAAAACTGGCAAGAGGGAAATGTCAAGTTACTTACAAAGGTTATCCCATCAGGCTAACATTGGATCTCTCCTCAAAAACAATGCATGCAAGAAAAAATGGGGAAATATAGTCAAAGTATTAAATGAAAAGCAAGTTCAACCAAGATTACTATACCTGGCAAGATTATACTTCATATCGGGGGAAAAAAAAAAGGATAAAAACATTCTCAGATAAACAAAACCTGAAATTATTTACTAACTCCAGACCAGCTCCACAAGAAGTTTGGAAGGGAGTGCTATACCAGGAAAAGTAAAGTCAGACAGACAGATAAAAAGTGAATTAGAAAATGATAAGAAAAATGGGTCACTTAATGAAAGGAACATGTCCAGAAATAGCAATAATAATGCTGAATGTTAATGGATCAAATTCTCTGATCAAAAGATGCAGACTGACTGAAAAAAAAAAAACAGAAACACTATCTGTTGCCTACAAGAAATACACCTTATGGATAAAGACATACATAGACTAAAAATGAAGACTGGAAAACGAAAATCCATGCAAACAGAAATCAAAAAAGGACTGGAGATGTGATACTGATTTCAGACAAAATAGGCTTTAAGACAAAAACTGTAAGAAGAGACAAAGAAGGACATTATAGAGTACTAAAAGGGCTAATTCATCAAGATAACATAACGCTTATAAATATCTAAGCACCTAACTTAGGAGCACCTAAATACATGAAGAAAAGACTGCTAGAGCTAAAAGGAGAGATGGGTTGCAACACTATCATTGTTGGGGACCTCAACAACCCATTATCTCCTTTAGACAGATCTTCTAGGCAAAAAATAAACAGAGATACAGGACCCAAATGATACTATAAATCAAATGGGCTTGACAGACATCTATAAAACTTTACACCCTAAGACCACAAAATATACATATTTCTCACACCCACATAGAACATTTTCAAAGACTGATCATATGATAAGGCACAAAACCAGCCTCTATACTTTCAAAGGGATAGGACCTATTTCCAGCATCTTCTCTGACCATGATGGAATTAAACTTGATATTAATTTCAAGAAAATTCCTCACAAATACACGAACACATGGAAACTAAACAACCTATTTCTGAATGACTTCTTAACTACTGAAGGAATTAAATAAAAATTTTTAAAATCATGGAAAAAATTATAGTGAGTACGCAAATTTCCATAATTTTTTTTTTTTTGGAGAGGTTTTCACTAGAGGGCACATACGCTTGCCAGAAAGACAGAGAGGGACAGAGAGACAGAAAGCGAGAAATCACCCCCTCAGGGGGGATGACCACACTGCAATCCCTTCTCCTCCATTCTCCTCTTGGGATCTTGGGCACACACACACACACGCCCAGGGTCCAGGACTCAAACCGCGATCAACTACATGAGAGTCCAGCGGCATAGCCATTACACCAACTGCTGCCGGGTTTCCATAATCTATGGGACATGGCAAAAGTAGATATAAGAGGGAAATTCATAGCAATTAGTGCACATAAGAAAAAGATGGAAAGGTGGCAAATAGACACCCTCTCATCATGCTTCAGAGAACTGGAAAAACGGGACCAGCAGTTAGCATAATGGCTATGTCGCTGGACTCCCACATAGTCAACCGCAGTTCGAGTGCCAGACCTGGTGGCTTAAACTCATGCCAGGTGCGTGTGTATACGTGCCCAAGATCCCGAGAGGAAAATGGAGGAGAAGGGATTGAGGCGTGGCCATCCCCCCAGGGGGTGATTTCTCGCTTTCTATCCCTCTGTCTCTCTCTGTCTGGCGAGCGCACGCGCCCTATAGCAAAAACGTCTCAAAAAAAAAAAGTTTCTGCACAGCAAAGGACACAGTAATTAGCGTGAATCAACAACCCTCAGAATGGGAGAATATTTTTGTAAACTATGCCTCAGATAAAGAACTGATAATCAGGATACACACGGAACTCATGAGGCTTACCTGAATAAAAAATAATTTAAAAAATTTAAAAAAAAGATCAACCCAATTAAAAGATGGGAAGATGAGCTGAACAAAAAAACTCAAACAGCCAAAAATCTTATGAGGAATGTTCAACATCCCTTATCATAAGGGAGATGCAGATTAAAATCACAGTGAGATACTACCTAACCCTTGTCAG
>NW_006199840.1:258861-265141 GCF_000334495.1 Tupaia belangeri chinensis | reverse complement strand
GATTTCTCACTTTCTGTCTCTCTGTCTCTCTGGCAAGCACACACACCCTGTAGCAAAAACCCCTCCAAAAATAAAGAGAAAAATACAAAAAATGCTAAGTGTTGGCGGGGTTGTGGTGAAAGGGGAACTCCCCTTCACTGTTTGTGGGAATGTAAATTGGTCCAGCCACTATGGAAAACATTATGGAGGTTCCTCAAAGACCTACAAATAGAACTACCATTATATTCTAGCAATTCCACTCCTGGGTATCTACCCAAAGGCAGGAGACTGTTCAGTTGGAAAAGCACATATACATCAATGATTATTGCAGCATTATTTACTATTGCTATGACATGGAACCAACCCAAATGTCCACAAACAGATGAATGGATTGAAAAAGTGGCACAGGGACCAGCAGTTAGCGTAATGGCTATGTTGCTGGACTCTCATGTTAGTTGACCGTGGTTTGAGTCCCGGACCCAGTGGCTTAAAATCATATCAAGCGTATGTGTGTGCATGCCTAAGATCTCAAGAAGAGAATGTAGGAAAAGGGACTGTGGCATGGCCATCCCCCCTGAGGGGTGATTTCTCGCTTTCTGTCTCTCTGTCTTTCTGGCAAGTGCACGCTCCCTATAGCAAAAACCTCTCAAAAAAAAAAAAAGAGGAAGAAAGAAAAAGTGGCACATATACTCTATGGAATACTATTTAGACATAAAAATCAAGACCTTGGCATTTGTTAGAAAGTGGTCAAATATGGAAGATTTATTGCTGAGTACAGTAAGCCAGGCTATGATAGAGATTGTATGTTTCCACTTAATATATATCTACTGTGTGCACTCTATAGTAGAGATTGAAAGATAAGAGGGCATAAAAGCAGTGAAAATAGTCAAGGACACTGGAGACAGAAGGAGGGTAGGGTGGAAAGGGAAAGAGTATAAGAAAGGAAATCAGGAAGAAAAAATAGAGGCAAGACATTCTGTGGGACACAGAAATGGATTATTGCCTGTTGATGATAATGTGTATAGTATTCTCAACTGGACTGATCTGAGGTGTATTTCATGTTGAGTAAATTCTATTTACAAGCCAAATGATGCATAGTGATTGAATGTTTATAAAAATAATTTTAAAAGCAAAAAAAAAAAAAAGAAAAGAAATAAGAACACCATTGTACCTTAAAACAAAAAAGGCAAAGAAAAAAACACTATGGTAAAGTAGAGCCAAGTGGCAACAAAATGTCAGTTCAAAATAAGTAATTCCAGGTACCAGTAGTTGGCATATTGGCTTTATCGCTGGACTCTCATGTAGTCAACTGCAGTTTGAGTCCCGAACCCAGTTGCTTAAACGCCTGCCAGGTTCATGTGCGTGTGTGCCCAAGATCCCAAGAGGAGAATGGAGGAGAAGGGATTGTGGCATGGCCATCCCCCCTGGGGGGTGATTTCTCGCTTTCTGTCTCTGTCTCTCTGTGTCTGTCTGGCAAGCACACACACCCCATAGCAAAAACCTCTCCAAAAATCAAAAAATAAATAAGTTATTCCATTAATGTAAAACACTACATTAACAAATTAAGGGAGAAAAACAATGTGTTTCTGTCAAAGATGCCAAAAAATATTTGATGAAACCTATTGTTTTTGTCCTCCCAGCTCCCTTCATCGCAATTACCCTCAGAGCCTGTGCTGTGGAGAAGGGAGGAGAGGAAATAAGACCTGCTGGGGCAGGGGACCAACTCTGACCTCCTACTGCCTTCCAATTACCCCAGCTACATCCAACACGGGCTCCTTCCACTTATCTTCATGCCATTACTCCTGGAGCTGGTGCTGCAAGAAGGAGGAACAGTGGCAGTCATAGACCAACAGAGGCAAGAGATGACTGGGACCTCCCACTGCTTTCCAACTTCCCAAGATAAATCCCACACTGGCTCCTCCCACTTTCCTTCACAGGCAAAAGTGTATAACACATCAGATGACTAGAAACAAGAGCAGAGGCACAAGAAATATGGGAAAATAAGGAAATATTTCTTACTCAAGGAAACAGCAATACGTCTTCAACCACAGACAGCATAAAAGAATTTATCGTAAAGTCAGAAATAGAGTTCAGAATATTCATGGTGACAGAGATGAGGAAGTCATATCAGGATTTGAAAGAGGAGACAGACATCATAAAAAAAAGAACAAATCAAAACTTAAGATAGAGACAGTAATAATACAGGTAAATCAAGACCTCTCTGGAAAGTATTAACAGCAGTCTGGACCATACAGAAGACAGAATCTCTGAGCTGGAAGACAAAATCTTTCACTTAGATAAAAGTACCAAAAATAATAAAAGAATAATTTTTACAAATGAGGACAAACATATGGGAAATACTAGACATTATCAAACCCTCAAATATCCAAATAATAGGCATTCCATAAGGTGAAAAATTGGACAAGGGCATAGAAGATCTATTCCATGAAATAATTGCAGGAAATTTCTCAACCCTAGAGAAGCATTCAGTCAATCAGTCCCAAGAAATACAAAGGACCCCAAATAGAATCAACATAAGAAGACTTTCTCTGTGGCACATCATAACCAGAATGGTTAAAATCAGAGACAAAGACAAGATTCTAAAAATGTTCAGAGGGAAATGCCAAGTCACTTACAAAGGTTATTCTATTAGGCTATCATCAGATCTCTCAACTGAAACAATGCAGGCAAGAAAACAATGGGAAGACATACTCAAAATACTGAAAGAAAGACAATTTCGGAACCAGCAGTTGGCGTAATGGCTGTGTCACTGGACTCCCATGTAGTCAACTGTGGTTTGAGTCCCATACTCAGCTTAAATTCATGCCAGGAGCGTGTGCGTGCATGCCCAAGATCCCGAGAGGCGAATGGAGGAGAAGGGATTGTGGCATGGCCATCCCCCAAATGCACATGCCCTATAGCAAAAAACCCTAACAAAAAAAAAAAAAAGAAAGAAAGAAAGAAAAAGAAAGAAAATTTCAACTAAGAATACTATACCTCGCAAGGCAATCCTTCAAATGGGAAGGACAAATAAAAATAATTTGCAGACAAACAAAAACCAAAAGAACTCACCAATACTGGACCCTGCTCTTTAAGAAGTAGTGAAGGGAGGGACCATCAGTTGGTGTAATGGCTACGTTGCTGGACTCCCTGGACTCCCATGTGGTTGACCATGGTTCGAGTCCCAGACCCAGTGGCTTAAATTCAAGCTCAGCACATGTGTGTACGTGCCCAAGATCCTGAGAGGAGAATGGAGAAGGGATTGTGGCATGGCCATCCCCCCTGGAGAGTGATTTCTCATTTTCTGTCGAGTGCATGCGCCCTATAGCAAAAAAACTCTCAAAAAAAAAAAAAAGTAGTGAAGGGAGTACAATATCAGAAAAACTAAAGAGAGACAGACAGAAATAAGACAACAAAAATAACCAAAAAAGGGGCAAATAAAATGAAAGGGACAAATCCACAAATATCAATAGTAATATTGAATGTTAGTAGATTAAATTTTCGAGTGAAAAGACACAGACTGGGTGAATGAATGAAAAACCAGAAACCCTCTATTTACTGACTATAAAAAATACAACTCATGGATAAAGACATATATAGACTTTAAGTGAAGGGCTGGAAAAAATATTCCATGCAAATAGAAATTTTAAAAAGGCTTTAGTTGCGATACTGATATCAGACAAAATAAGCTTTAAGACAAAAACTATAAGAAGAGACAAAAAAAAACCCCACACATTATATAGTACTAAAAGGGCTAATTTGCCAAAAAGCTATAACACTTGTAAATATCTATGTACCCAATTCATGTGGAATTATTAAAGATCCTGTATTGCCAAAGCAATACTGCACAAGAAGAGTGGAGTAGGAAGTATCTTACTCTCTGATCCCAAGATATATTACAAAGTAACTCTCTAAGAAGACATATGAACAGCCAAAAATCATATGAAAAATGTTCAACATCCGATATCATAAGAGAAAGGCAAATCAAAACCACAATAACTTCCCACCTAACCCCAGCATGGTATTGGCACTAAAATAGGCATGGGGACTAATAGAATAGAATGAGAATAGAGACCCCAGAAATAAACTTGACAACATCCAGACAACTGATTTTTGACAAAGGGTACCAGATCTTCTAGTGCAGAAAAGAAAATCTCTTTACCACATGGTACTAGTAAAACTGGGTATCCACCTACAGAAAGATGAAACTAAACCCCTATCTCTCACTATTAACAAAAATCAATTCAAAATGGATCAAAGATAGAGGTCAGCAGAAGGCAAAGTAGTTATGTTGCTGGACTCACACATGGTCAACTGCAGTTCGACTCCTGGACCTGGTGGCTTGAAATGCCTGTGCATGTGCGGGTGTGCCCAAGATCATGGGAGGAGAATGGACGAGAAGGGATTGTGGTGTGGGCATTCCCCCTGGGGGGTGATTTCTTACTTTCCCTCTCACTGACTCTGCCTCTCTCTCTCTCCAGCAAGTACATATAACCTAAGGCAAAAACCTCTAAAAAAATGGATCAAAGATCTAACCCTAAGGTCTCAAATTATAAAACAATTGGTGGATAATGCAGGGTGAACTCTTGTAGACATTGGAGTAGGCAAAAACTTCTTAAATAAGACCCCTAAAGCACAGGCAATAATCTCGAAAATAGACAAGTGTGATTACATCAGGTTAAAAGGCTTCTGCTGATTCAAGTAAACAATAATTAGAGTGAATCGGGAACCCTTTGAATAGGAGAATATATTTGCAAACTACGTCTCAGATAAGGGACTAATAATCAGAATATACAGGGAACTCAATGGGTTTACCCCCCCCCCAAAAATGATCAACCTAATTAAAAGATGGGAAGAAGAACTGAAAAGACAACTCTCTAAGAAGACAAATGAATAGCCAAAAAGCATATGAAAAATGCTCAACATCCAATATCATAAGAGAAATGCAAATCAAAATCACAATAACATCCCACCTAACCACAGTCAGAATGGCTATGATTAAAAAAAATAAAAAATGGTAAGTGCTGGCAAGGCTGCAGAGAAAAGGGAATTCTCCTAAACTGCAGAGAAAAGGGAATGCTCCTAAACTGTTGGTGAGATTCTAAATTAGTACAGCCACTGTGGAGAACAATATGGAGAGTACTCAAAGATCTATAAATAGAAGTACAATATGATCCAGCAATTCCACTCCTGGGTATCTACCCAAGAATAGTAATACACTCATGTGGAAAAGTGCTTGCATATCCATGTTTATTGCTGCATTATTTACAATTGATATAACATAGAATCAACCCAAACATCCATGAAGAGATGAATGGATTGAAAAAGTGTGGTACATATACACTATGGAATATTACTTAGCCATAAAAACGAGACCCTGGCATTTGATAGAATGTGGACAAATATGGAAGATTTACTGCTAAGTGAAGCAAGCCAGACTGAAAGAGACATTGTATATCCCTACTCAATATATACTGAATGTCCACACTCTATGGCAGAAACTGTAAAACTAGAAAATATAAAAGCATGGAGAACAATACTAGAATAGCGAATACTAGAGACAGTGCGAGAGGGGGCTGGGAAACGGGGAAGGGTGAGAGAAAGGGAATCAAGGGTAAAAAGACAGAAGCAAAACATTTAACATTTATCTGTTGATGATAATGTGTATGACAGTATCTTTAACTAGATTAATACACAGTGTATTCATGCTGAGAAAATTCATTTCACAAGCTGTAATGATATACAGTGATTGTATGAAAATAAATAAACTATTAAAAACCCCTACTGCTATTATTTTTTTAAAGATTTTTGCCATCGGGTATGTGTGCTTACTGGAGAGACAGAGAAAGATGGTGAGTGGGAAAGTGAAGACGCAACCTCTGGCAGGAGGGTGAGGAGGATGGCTACACTGCAATTCTTTCTCCTCCATTCAACTCGGGATTTGGGGCATGCACACCCAGTGTGAGTTTCAAGCTGCTGGGTTTGGGACTCAAACTACAGTTGGGCATGTGGGATTCCAGATCCTCTACTATGCCACTTGGTGGTCCCAAAACTACTGTTCTTAATTGTAAAACAATCAGAAGCCTCCAAAACTCTAGCTAGAGATTCCCTGAACTTTATGAGAGTAATCTATCAGAGATCTACACATAGTCAGGATTTCCTTTAATGTCAGAAATAGGACAAAGATGCCCCCTATCATCAATCTTAGTCAACACTAATAAAAGTAGTAAAACGTGGGACCAGTAGTTGATGTAATGGCTACATTGCTGGACTCCCATGTAGTCAACCATAGTTTGAGTCC
>NW_006199840.1:239344-258696 GCF_000334495.1 Tupaia belangeri chinensis | reverse complement strand
CTATAGCGAAAACCTCTCCCCCACCCCCCAAAAAAGTAGTAAATGCAAAAGGATGAATACTAGACAAAAAGGTGGTGTTATGGGCAAAGTGTGTCCCCCTAAAATTCATATGTGGAAGTGCTAATCCCCAATACCTCTAAATTTGACTATATTTGAAGATAGGCTGTGGAGGGCACTGCATAAGGAAGCCATCTTGAGCTATCCGCCATCTTGGAAACCATTAGGCTTCACTTCCTCACTGAGCAAACAGTTTCTCAGAAATCATGTGACCAACCCTTCTTCCTGGGGGCGGATGGGTTTCTAGGCAACGCAAGAGATCCACCCACACCAATGATTGGTTCATGCTGTTCTATCTCATTTGCATTTCGGGCAACCAATCAGTGCCCACCAGCCTGTATATAACTCACCATTTTTCCTCAATAAACGGGAGGAGAAGATGACGACTTGATTAGCATCTCGTATTGTCTCCACTCTGTGTGTGTGTGTGTGCATGTGTTTGTCCCATCTCTCACTCCCTCCCCCAGGGAACCTGTTTGACTGTCCCCTGGGTTGGCCCTTTAAAGAGATAATAAATTAAAAATGAAATCATTAAGGTGGGCCATAATCTAGTCTGACTGATGACTTCATTAGAAGAAAAGATTAGACACACAGAGTCACATCAGGGGAATATGTGCTGAGAGAGATACCATATAAACATGCGGCAAGAGATAGTTCATCTATCAGCCAAAGAAAGAGATTTTAAGAGAAACCCGCAATGCCAACATACTGATCTTGGGACTATAAGCCTCCAGAATAGTGAGGACATAAGTTTCTGTTGTTACAGTCACTCTGTCTGTGGCATTTTGTTATGGCAGCCCTACCAAACTAATACAGGAAACAAATCAACTACCTCAAGAATTCAAAATAATTAACTGAAAAACTAACAGAACTTCTAAGAGTTTAGTAAAGTGATCCAATAAGGGATTAATATGGAAAAATCAACCATTTCCTTCCATACCAGCAACATGCTGCTGATTAGAAAACATAATGCACAAAAAGATGACACTTTTATAAGGGCCCAAAATAAAATATTTAAGAATAAACTGAAAGGAAATAAACCAAAAAAGAGATGTACAAGACCTGGGTAAATGGAGAGATTGAACATATTTGAAAACAGAAAGAAAAGATGGTCTATTGTGTGACTATTCATACCCAAAAGGTAAACAGAGGAATGATGCTGATACCGTCTGAAGTTATATAGGTTCAAAAGCAAGTTTTCCCCAACATGTTCGTTTTAACCAGTTAGTGATAAACTTTCTCACATCTACAGAGAAAATCTTAAGAATATATGAAGCTGAGTCCAAACTGAAGACGCCTATGGCTGAGGCTAACTTCCACAACACAGGTTCTCATCTATCCCTGCCTCTTGAGACCATCAAGGTTGGTACACCCACCAAGTTCCCCTTCTCAGCCAAGCCAGCGCCTCTAGCTACACCTGGAACATTGACTTCTCCAGTGGAAGCTGCCCTATTTAACAACTGCTGGAGTTGTCGCTTGTTCTCCAGGTCAGGGCTGATAGGGGTGAGAGCATATGTGTAGTGAGTGGTGTGGAAGCCCATGAAGCTGGGATACCCCTTGAGCCCAGGGATTATTACGCAAATGGTCATTGGCATCAGCATTGCCTGTTGGGATGTAGTCATCCTGACAGACCCCAAAGGGAAGGCCTACCATATTAATTGATTGAAAATACCACCAGTGAATTTTTCATCACCTATTTCTGTCCTTATGACACACAGAACAAGCATGGGTTTATGATGTACTGGATAAACTTCAGTATTTCAGATACTACAGGACTGAAAAAGACAAACATGGGTTGTCATTCCTTGGCTGTGAGTAGTTTTGCCTTTCTTCTCTGTTTTGCAATCAATAAATCCATCAAAAGAGGAAAAAGAAAGAATATATGAAGTTATACAGACAGAAGATTAAAATCCTGCAATAGTGCCTCCCATCAGAAAAAGAACAAGCAGTAGCTATTTTCTATAAAGTTACGTTCTAGGAGATAGGACATGGCCTGATGGTTAAGGAAAGAAGGCCAACCACATGGTTCAAGTCCAGAATTTGGCAGCTTGAAAAACACACTGGGATCCATTAAATGGAAAGAAGAAATGAAATCATTCTCTGATTTTAAAAAACCTGAAAGAATCTGCCAACATTAGATCAGCTCATCAAGAAGTAATGAAGGGATGGTGCTGGCAGGTGGCATCGTGGTTAAGGCACTAGACTCCCACATGCCTGACCATGGCTTGAGTCCTAGACCTGGTGACTTTGTTTTCTCATTATCCTTTCTCTCTTTCTCTGTATCTGTCTGATCAAATTTTAAAATAGTTACAAATGGAATTCAATAAATAATTTTTAAAGAAGTATTGAAGGTAATATTGTATTACAAAAATGAAAGACTGAAAAATAGAAATAAGATAGTACATTAAAAATAAGAATATTACTAATAAAATGTCAGGAGCAAGTCCATATATATTGATAGTAATGTTGAATGTTAATGGATTAAATTTCTCCAAGTAAAAGACACTAGATGAATACATTTAAAAACAAACAAAAACAAAACAAAAACAAAAAACAAATAAACCAAAAATAACCAGGAGCCCTACATATGCCACTTAAAAGAAACACACCTCAATGACAAAGGCTTGAAAGTGAAGAACTGGAAAGCGGTATTTCATGTAAGTAGAAACCAAAAAGGTCTAGAGCTGTGATACTGATATCAGACAGATACTGACATCAGACAGATCAGACTTCAGGAAAAACAAAGGTGTAAGAAGAGACAAAGAAGGAAACAATATGGTACTAAAAGGACTAATCCACCAAGAAGATATAACATTTATAAATATTTACACACCCAAAGACATGAAAGAAAGACTACTATATAAAGGGAGAGATAGAGGGCAATGTATTAATCATTGGAGATTTCAACACCCTACTGTCACCTCTGGATAGATCATATAGACAAAAATATAAATAAAGAGACACAAAGCTAAAGTATACCATAAACAAAATGGATTGGGCAGACATCTATACAACATTCCACACAACAACCACAAAATATACATTTTTCTTACACCCACAAAGAACATTTTTGAAGATCAGCCACATGATACCATCCAAAAAAGTCCTTTACAAGTTTGAAAGTATAGAAATTGTATCTAGTAATGTCTAAAGATCAAAATGAAGTTAAAATTGAAATCAACTACAGAGAGAACCCTCAAAAATGCACAAATAATGGAAACTAACCAACCAACTCCTGAACAACTTCATAACTACTGAACAAATTAAGACTGAAATAAAAAATTTATTCAAACAACAATGAACACACAACTCTCCACGATCTAGGGGAAACAGTGAAAGCAGCCATAAGAAAGAAGTTCATAGCAATTAGTGCTCACAAGAAAAAACCAGAAAGGTTGTAAATAAACAACTTAAAGACACATTTTTTTGTTTGTTTTTGGAGAGGTTTTTGCTATAGGGCATGTGCTCTCGCCAGAAAGACAGAGAGACAGAGAGACAGAAAGCAAGAAATCACCCCCCATGGGAGATGGCCACGCCGTTCTCCTCCATTCTCCTCTCAGGATCCTGGGCATGCACGCACAGGCAACCCAGTGTGAGTTTAAGCCATCTGGTCCAGGACTCGAACCACAGTCGGCTACATGGGAGTCCAGTGACATATAGCCATTACACCAACTGCTGGTCCCACTAAAGATACATTTTAAGAAACAGTAAAAACAACAATCAAAATAACCCCAAAACACCAGAATAAAATAATAAAGATTAGAGCAGAAATAAAGAGAAAATAAAAGAATTCTACAGAAAATAAATTAAACCAAAAGTTGGTTCTTTACGAGGATAAACAAAATTGTCACGCTATTTCCTAATCAAAAAGAACAGAGAAAGAAACCAGATAAAAGCAATGAAACAGGCAACATTATAACAGATAAAATAGAAATACAAAAGAGCACGAGAGCATACTATAAGTGCCTATATGTCAATAAACAAGAAAAACCACATAACATAAGATGGACAAAATTCTGGACACATATACTTTATGTAGACTGAACCAGGAAGAAACAGGAAGTCTGAATAGACTGAAAACAAGCAATGATAGTTAATCCGTAATAAACAGGCTCCTCCTTAAGTAAAGCCCAGAAGGAAGGTTCACGCTAGGTTTCTTCATAGATTAACAAGTAAACAGTACTGTTTTAAAACCTTTTTTTTTTTGGCTATAGGGCACATGCACTCACCAGAAAGACAGAGAGAGACAGAAAGCGAGAAATCACCCCCAAAGGGGGATGGCCACGCTGCAATCCCTTCTCCTACATTCTCCTCTTGGGATCTTGGGCACGCACGCACATGTGCCCAGCTTGAATTTAAGCCGCCAGGTCCAGGACTCGAACCACGGTGGACTACATGGGAGTCCAGCAACATAGCAATTACACTAACTGCTGGTCCCTCTGAATTCTACAAAACTCTTAAAGAAGAGCTCATGCAAATTATCCTCAAAGTATTTCTAAAAATCCAAAATCAAAGAACCCTGCCAAACTCATTCTATGAAGCCTGTATCATAAGCAGACAAGGCCATAACAATGACAAAACAAAACTACAGACTAATATCCCTGATAAATACAGATACAAAAACCCTCAAAAAGATGCTAGCAAATCAAATCCAATAGCACATTAAAGATTATATATACTAGAGCAGCAGGTGGCGTGGTGGTTAAGGTGCTGGATTCACATGGCTAACAGTGCTTTAAGTCCAGACTCAGTGACTTGAAAATCACACCAGCTGCATATGCATGCATGCCCGAAAACCAAGAAGAGAATGGAGAGGAGATTGCAGCATGGCCATCTCCCTTGGGAAGTATTTCTCACTTTTCCTTTCACTGTCTCTCTATCTCTCTGGTGAGTACACGTACTCTATAGAAAAAACCTTAAAAAAAAAAAAAAAAAAAAAAAAAAGATTGTATACCATGACCAGGTAGACTTTATCCCAGGCATGCGAGGGTGGTTCAACACATGCAAAATAATAAATGTAATCTATCACATTAACAGAAAGAAAAATAAAAATTATATGATTATATAAATTAATCTAGAAAAAGTAATAAAATACAACATCTCTTCATGATTAAGACTCTCAGTAAAATCAGTAAAGAATAGACATTTTGCAACAATCTACATGATAAATCCATAGTTAACATAACAAACAGGCAAAAGCTTTCTTCTGGAACAAGACAAGTCTGCCCACTTTCCCCACTTCTTTCAACACATTAATGGAAGTCCTAGTCAATGCAATCAGACAAGAGTAAAATAAAAGGCATTCAAATAGGAAGAGAGTGAAATTATCTCTGTTTGAAAACATCACAATAATATACACTAAAAAGGCAAATTAATCCACCAAAAAAAGAAAAAATCCTAAAAGTGATAAATTAATTCAGTAAAGTGGCAGGATACAAAATCAATATACAAATATCTACAGTAGTTTTTTATACCAACAATGAACAGACTAAGTAGAATCAAAGAAAGTAATCCATTTATAATAGTCATATACACACACGCACACACACACACACAAAAGTAACTAGCAATATACCTAGCCAAGGAAGTGAAAGACCTCTATAAGAAAAACTATAAAACACTGAAAATAGAAGTGGAATATGATACACAAAAGTGGAAAGACACCAATGTTTCTGGATTGGAAGAATTAATGTATCAAAATGTCAATTATATCCAAATTAATTTACAAATTCAATGTAATCCTGATCAAATTATCAGTGACATTCTTCACAGAAATAGAAAAAAATCATAAACTTTATCTGGAATTATCTGTGTCATCAAGACAATACTGTGCAAAAAGATGAGAGTAGAAGGGAACTCACTGCCCAAACTCAAAATATATTATAAAGCTGTGAAAAGAAAAACAGCATAGCACTGGCACAAAAACAGGCTCATAAACCAGAACAGAATAGATAACCCAGAAATAAACCCCAAACATGAAACTGATTTTTTACAAACAGCACAAGATAATCCAGTGGAGAAGAGATAGTCTCCTCAGCAAATGGTGCTGGAAGAACTGGATATCCACCTACATAAAAATGAAACCAGATCCCTATTTCTCATCATTAACAGAAGTAAACTCAAAATGGATCAAAGATCTAAAGTCTCAAACTATAAAACTGCTAGAAGAAAACAAAGGGGAAACTTTCAAAGACATTGAAGTAGACAAAAATTTCTTTAATAAGACCCCTAAAGCCCAGGCAATAGTCCCAAACATTGATGAGTGGGACTACATCAGGCTAAAAAGCTTTTGTGCAACAAAGGAAAGAATAGTCAGAGGGAAGAGACAGCCCTCGGAATGGGAGAAATTTCCAAAACATGCTTCAGACAATGGAATGATAACCAGAAGATATAGGGAACCCCAGCAAATTACCCGTACAAAAATAAACAATCCAACTTAAAAATGGGCAAATAAGCTGAACAGACAACTAACTCAACAAGGAAGATATGTGAATGGCCAAAAAATGTTATGAAAAAATGCCCAATATCTCTTATCACAAGGGAAATGCAAGTCAAAATCACAATGATATACCACCTAACCCAAGTCTGAATAGCTATTACTAAAAAAAAAATTAAGAACACACAAGAAAGGTAAACTTTATCTCTGATGAATATAGATGGAAAAATTCTCAACAAGATACTTGCAGACCGTATCCAACAGCACATAAAAAAATTATTCATCACAAGCATGTAGGCTTTATTACAGGGATGCAAGGGTGATTCATCATATACAAAAACATAGATGTAATACACCATATTAACAGAAAGAAAGATAAAAACCATACGATCATTTCAATCGATGCAGAAAAAAGCATTTGACAAAATACAACATTCCTTCATGATTAAGACTCTCAGTAAAACTGGCATAGAAGGATCGTTTCTCAGCATAATAAAAGTCACTTATGAGAAACCTATAGCTAACATTATACTGAATGGGGAAAAGCTGAAAGCTTTGCCACTAAAAACTGGTACAAGACAAGGCTGCCCACTGTCTCCACTCCTATTCAATATAGTATTGGAAGTCCTAGCCAATGTGATCAGACAAGAGAAAGAAATAAAAGCCAATCCAATAGAAAAAGAAGAGTTAAAACTATCTGTTTGCAGATGACATGACTGTACACACAGAAGACCCAATAGTATCCACAAAAAAACTCTGGAAGTAATAAATGCATACAGTAAAGTGGCAGGATATAAAATTAACTTACAAAAATCTATAGCATTTCTATACACATACAACAAGCAGACAGAGGCAGAACTGAAGAAAGTAATCCCATTTACCATAGCCGCACAAAGTATAAGATACCTAGGAATAAAATTAACCAAGAAAGTCAAAGACCTCTATAAGGAAAAGTATGAAAATCTTAATAAAGTAATAAAAAATGACACAAAAAAGTGGAAGGACATCCCATGTTCCTGGATTGGAAGAATTAATAGAATCAAAATGGCAATCCTACCCAAATTAATGTACATATTTAATGTAATCCCTATAAAATTACAAGAGACATTCTTCACAGTTCTAGAAAAAAACATAGAATTTGTCTGGAGCCATAAAACAGCCCATATTGCCAAAGCAATCCTACACAAAAAGAGTAGAGTGGGTTGCATCCCACTTCCTGACTCCAAAATATAGTACAAAGCTGTGATAGTCAAAACAACATGGTACTGGCACAAAAACAGACATGAGGACCAATGGAATTAGAGACCCCAGAAATTACCCCCGAAACATACAACTAAACTGATCTTTCACAAAGGGTACCAGTCAATCCAATGGGAAAAGTAAAACCTCTTTAGCAAATGGCACTGGAAAAACTGAAGTATCCACCCGCAGAAAGATGAATCTAACTCCTTTTGCCATCATTAACAGAAATCAACTCAAAGTGGATCAAAGATCTAAACCTAACACCTCAAAGTATAAAACTACTTGGGGAAACACTAGGGAAACTCTGGGAGTCATTGGGGTAGGCAAAGATTTCTTAAGCAAGACCTCCAAAGCACAGGTAATAATCTCCAAAATATACAGGTGATTAAGAAGATTAAGAAGTTTCTGCACAGCAAAGGACACAATAAATAAGGTGAATCAACAACCCTCAGAATGGGAGAGAATTCTTGTAAACTATACCTCAGATAAGGGACTGATAACCAGAATACACAAGGAACTTAAGTGGCTTACCTGGAAGAAAATGATTAACCCAATAAAAAGATGGGAAAATGAGCTGAATAAATAATTCTCTATGGAAGACATATGAACAGCCAAAAAACATATGAAAAAATGTTCAACATCCCTCACCATTAGGGAGATGCAGATCAAAACTACAACGAAATACCACCTAATCCCAGTCAAAATGGATAAGATTAAAAAAAAAAAATCATAAGTGCTGGGAGGGATGAGGTGAAAGGGAAATCTCCTATACTGCTGGTTGGAATGTAAATTAGTCCAACTACTGTGGAGGACAATATGGAGGTTCCTCAAAGATCTTCAAACATAACTACTATTTGATCCAACAATTCTACTCCTGAGTATCTACCCAAAGGACAGGAGAATGCTTGGTTGGAAAAGTGCTTGCACATCTATATTTATGGCAACAATATTCACAATTGCTAAAACATGGAACCAAACCCAAATGTCCACAAACAGACGAATGTATTGAAAAAGTGTGGCACATATACTCCATAAAATAAATACTATTCAGTCATTAAAAAAAAAGACCTTGGCATGTGATAGAAAGTGGACAAATATGGAAGACTTATTACTGAGTGAAGACAAGTCAGGCTATGAAAGAGAGACATTTTATGTCTCCACTTAATATATACCAACTGTCTGCACTCTGTGGTAGAGATGGAAAGACTGAAGGACATAGAAGCATTGAAAATTGTTATGAATACTTTGGACAAAGTGGAAGGAGAGTAGGAGAGGGAAGAGTGTAGGAAGGGAAATTCAGATGAAAAAATAGAGAGGTATGATATTAGTGGGACACAGATATGGTTTATTACCTGTTGAGGATGACGTGTATGGTATTTCCAACTGGGCTGGTCTGAGGTGTATATCATGCTGGGTAAAGTCTCTTTACAATCTAAATGATGTATAGCAATTGAATGTATGAATAATAATAATAAACAATAATAAAAAATTAAGAACTATAAGTGCTGGTAAGGCTGTGGTGAAAAGGGAACCCTCCTACATTGCTGGTAAGAATATAAATTAATACAGTCACTGTGGAAAGCAATACATAGGTTCTCAAAAATCTACAAACAGAGGCTGGCAAGTGGCATGGTGGTTAAAGGCGCTGGACTCTCACATGGCTGACCATGGTTCAAGTCTCGGACCTGGTGGCTTGCTTTCTCACTTTCCCTCTCTCTCTCTCTGTCTCTTTCTGATCAAACTGAAAAATAATCATGATAATAATAATAAATTTAAAAAGTTAAATAAAATAATTCTAAAAACAAAAAAGAATACATTTTAAAAGAAAATCTACAAATAGAACTACCACATGACCCACTAATAGCACTCCTGGGTATTTACCCAGAGGATAGGAAAACACTCAGTTGTAAAAACACTAGCACATCAATGTTTATTGTTATTCACAATTGCTAAGACATGGAATCAACTTAAATGCCCCAAAATGAATGATATTTGATATAAAGTGGGTAAGTATAGGAAGTTTAATGCTAGGCAAAGCAGGTCAGACATTAAAAGGCAGACACTGTATGTTCCTACTCAATATATATCAAATGACTGTACTTTATGACAGAAACTGAAATAGTAGAAGATAATAATAGCAGGGCTGGCAATGTAGATACCAGAGACTATATAGAAGAGGGTTGATGGTGAGGGGTATGTGGGAAGGGCTCAGGAAGACAAAAAAACATTTAACAAACACAAGAGAGACAAGTATTTGTTGAGTATGATGTATATGGTAATATCTCTGACTTGATTAACATGCACTGCATGAATGCTTTGATAAACCATATTATATCCTATAAATATGTACAATGATTAAATGTAAATTATTTTTAAAATACCATGCAGAGTGTGTGTGCATGTGTGCCCAAAACCCTGAAATGAGGGCAAGATGGAGGAGAGGGAATTGTGGTGTGACCAATGCCCCACAGGGGGTGTTTTCTTACTTTCTCTATCTTTCTTGGTCTCTCTCTTATAAGCACAGACACCCTCTAGCAAATGAAGAAGATGAAAGAAGAATGAAGAAGAGAGAAGAGGGAAAAAGAAAGATGAGGAAAGAAAGCAGAAGGAAGAAAGAAAAAAAAAGGAAGAAGAAAATTATGTTCTAGTGGGGCAAGAGGCTGGCTGAAAGAACAGATGGAAAAGGTTCAAAAATATTTCTCCCTGTATTTAAAAAAATAAATAAAAACTAAAAGACTAAGCCTTGGAACAATTTTTTTCTTTTTTTCTTTCTTTTTTTTTTTTTTTTTTACTACTTTTATTTATTTATCTGTTTGTTTTTTAGTTTTGCTATAGAGCACATGCACTCACCAGAGAGAGAGAGAGAAAGAGACAGAGAGAAAGTGAGAAAGTGAAAATCACCCCACAGGGGGGATGGCCCTTTTCCTCCATTCTCCTCTTGGGACTTCTGGCATGCATGCACATGCATCTAGTATGTCTTTCAAGTCACTGGGTCTGGAATTAGAACCACAAAGTCAGCCATGAGGGATCTAGCACATTGACCACCAGGCCACCTGGCTGGCTTAGATCAGATATTCATTTGTTGAAGCTGGTATCCATTTGAAGCAAATGCCTTCAAGAATCCACGTCTCCAAGGAGGAAGCCTGAGTCCAGAGTTTAAGACTACAGAAGATCCACTCACTGTGATTCTGCCAGCTGCAAATGTCAATGGGCTGTAACTAGGCAAAGATTATATTAGGACTGCTATTATTTGGATTAGTGTTTTGGCTTCAAAGTCACATAGATCTTCAAGAATGTGCCCCTAATCTCTTTTCTAGTAAGCCTCATTATTTTTAGAGTACAAATTTTCAAGGTTTTACAGGAATTCATACATCCCATGATAACAGAAGCCGCTAAGGAATTTCATACATCCCATAATAACAGAAGCCGCTAATAAAAGATGTCAATCTCCCTAAATTAATCTACAAATGTCATGCAACCCCAATAAAAGATCCTAATAGGATTTTTCAAGGAGTTTGACAAGTTAATTCTATAATTCATCTGGAATAGAAAAGGATTAGTAATAGCTGAGTGAGCTATTTGTTCGGAGAGGACTGGCTAAACCAGATAAAGATGTCTTGGCTATACGACTGCTGAAGGTAGGGAGGGTGGCCAGGACAGCTTAGAATGTCCCTCAAATCAATCACAGCTTAGCAAAACTTACCCCAGAAGTGATGGGCTTGCTGAAAATTTATGCTTGCCAAAAGTCCAGAACAAGTTCTGTAAAGAGGATTTGGTCCAAAAAAAAAAAAAAGGTCTATAGTAACCAATGTACAAAGTATTGCCGTAGCAATGGACAAATTCATTTTATAGAATTGAATAATAGTAATAATATCTAACACATAGTGCTTACCATGTGCTAAACAATGGTTTAATTGCTTCATGCATATTCAGTCAATTTTCCAACAACCTATAAGGTAGGTACTATTATCACAGAGAGGTTAACTAGCTTGCTCAAGGTCACAGAGGTATTAAGGCACAGAACTGGAGTAAGAGTAGGAAACAATACCAAATATGTGTGGGAACTTAGTTTCTAAGAAAGGTAAAACTTGGGAACCAGCAGTTAGCGTAATGGCTATGTCGCTGGACTCCCATGTAGTCGACCGCGGTTCGCGTCCCGGACCCGGTGGCTTAAAACTCACACTGGGTGTGTGTGCGTGCGTGCCCAAGATCCTGAGAAGAGAATGGAGGAGAAGGGATTGCGGCGTGACCATCCCCCCTGGGGGGTGATTTCTCGCTTTCTGTCTCTCTCTGTCTGGTGAGCGCACGCGCCCTATAGTGAAAACCTCTCAAAAAAAAAAAAAAAAAAAGAAAAAGAAAAAAGAAAAAAGAAAGGTAAAACTTAAAATCAGGGAGATAATTATGATTTAGTGAATAAGTGGTTTGGGGGTAAATGACTATCCACACAGAAAAAAAATAAAATTAGATTCTTAGTGCCCACAATTCACAAAACTTAAATCCAGAAAAAGAGCTAACATTTTATCTTCTTTACAAATTTTAGGTGAAATACAAGGCCTTCTTAAATAAAACATGAAATACAACTATTAAAATTTGGTAAAGAAAGGGGCCAGCAGATGACATAGCAGGTATGTCAATGGACTCCCACATGGTTGACTGCAGTTCAAGCCTCAGACCCACAGCTTGAAACTCACATGAGACATGTGTACATGTGTGCCCATGATCCCTTGGAGGAGAATGCAGAAGGGATTGTGGCATGGATATCCCCCTTGGAGGAGGTTTATTTCTCACTTCTCTCTCTCTCTCTCTCTCTCTCTCTCTCTCTCCCTCCCTCCCTCCCTCCCTCCAGTGAGTGCATCCACCCTAAGACAAAAACTTCTTAAAAAAACTGGTAAAGGTGACTACATAAAAATTGAAATCTTCTATAGGCTAAAAGACATTATAAATTTTAGGGACCAGCAGTTAGCGTAATGGCTATGTCGCTGGACTCCCATGTAGTTGACCGCAGTTCGTGTCCCAGACCCAGTGGCTTAAAACTCACACCAGGCGCATGTGTGTGCATGCCCAAGATCCCTAGAGGAGAATGGAGGAGAAGGTATTGCGGCATGGCCATCCCCCCTGGGGGGTGATTTCTCGCTTTCCGTCTCTCTGTCTCTTTCTGTCTGTCTGGCGAGCGCATGTGCCCTATAGCAAAAACCTCTCCAAAAAAAAAGACATTATAAATTTTTAAAATTCTCATTTTAAAGATAGATGAAAGGCAGAATAGATAATTCACAGAAAAGGAATAAAGAAGAGCCAATAAACAAAGAAAAGAAAGAAATGGAAATACCGTCTTTTGAATGGGATTGACAAAACTTAAAAAGACTAATAATATCCACCTGTGGTAAGGTTGTGGGTAAGCAGATATGTCTCATACACTACTGGCCCTTCTAGAAGGGATTTTGGCACCATCTATTAACACTTATCTTGTACCATTCGATTCAGCAAGTCTACCTAACTTTAGAGAAATATTAACTTGTACACAAACACAAAGAGTTATTATAAGAAATTTCACTGCATCATTGTCAGTAACAGCAAAACTTAGAAACAACCTAAATGTCAATCGGTAGGGAATGATTAAATATAAGATGTACCTCTACACTACTAAAATACTAGGCAGAGGGTCCCAGCTTTGTGGTGTAGCAGTAATGCAATGTTCAAGAAAAGCCAGATCTCACATGGCCATAAAGGTTCAAATACCTGGCCTAGTCAGCCTCAAACATACTGGGCATGTGCCTGAGTGTCCAAGATCCAACTGCCCTATGAGTGGAAAGGTAATCACAGTGTGACCATACCCTGTAGAGGGTACTTCCTCTCCTTCTCTCTTGTTTCTGCAAACACACTCTAACATAAATAAGAAAAAAATGTTATAAAATACTATGCAGTGGGTAGATATCTACGTACTTAGGTGTATCTCTTTATCCTGATATAGCAATAGAAAGATACCCAAGCAGGTTGTAGAAACACACACACTAAACTATATCCCTGTCAACATATGTCTATATATGGACATAAACACAACAAAATGAAAGGTATATGTCGAGCTGAAAATAAAGGTTACTGGGGGACTAGCAGTTAGCGTAATGGCTATGTCGCTGGACTCCCATGTAGCCGACCGTGGTTTGAGTCCCGGACCTGGTGGCTTAAACTCACGCTGGGCGTGTGTGCGTGCGTGCCCAAGATCCCGAGAGGAGAATGGAGGAGAAGGGATTGCGGTGTGGCCATCTCCCCAGGGGGTGATTTCTCGCTTTCTGTCTCTCTCTGTCTTTCTAGCGAGCACATGTGCCCTATAGCAAAAACCTCTCTAAAAAAAAAAAAAAAGAAAAAAAAAAGAAAATAAATAAATAAAGGTTACTTTTGGGCTCAGAGGGGTAAGAGTGTTAGTCAAAAGAAATTCTGCATTTTCTGCCAGGTTCTAATGTTCAATCCATTTGTATAACTTTTTAAAATAATATTAAAAGAAAAACCCACATTATAGCCACCTGCACTATACAAAAAAGCACTTTATACAGTAAGTATAGTACTCAGTAAATCTTAGCGTTTAAAAGGGAATCATCTCTTAAATGCAAAGAGCCCACTAAAAGGTCATTAAATACCTTTGCAAGAAATGAACTAGCTGACACAGAACAAGTCAATCAGGTAAGAGGGCAAAAGTCACTGGCAGTAAGTTTGGACAGTACTAAAATTAAATGACAGATGATTATAATGGTTATTATTTTTTGAGAAAGACACTATGCCAGGTACTCTGTGAAAGAATAATCTCTAATTCTTACATAAAGCCATGAGACAGCCCCCATTTTACACATTAAAAACACATGGTGGGACCAGTAGATAGCATAATGGTTACATTACTGGACTTCCACAGTCGACCATGGTTCAAGTCCCAGACCCAGAGTCTCAAAATTCACACAAGGTGCATGTGAGTGAGTGCCCAAGATCCCAGGAGGAGAGTAGAGAACAGACTGTGGTGTGGCCATCCCCCCAGGGGGTGATTTCTTGCTTTCTGTCTCTCAGGCAAGCGCACACGCCCTATAGCAAAATACCCCCACCCCACCCCCCAAAAAAAAGAACACATGGCTTGGAGAAATTAAGCATCATCAGATTTAAGACTAGGCCTATTGTTCACTATGACTATCCTTGATTGATTGTGATTGAGATGGGAGTCCCTTCTGGCCTGGACCCACATGCTTATTAGCACTCCTTACTATACTCTGCATCCTTGAAGCATGTTCCCAAGCTGTCCTGTTCATCCAGACTAGCATTCTCCTCTTCTTCCTCACTCTCGGTTCTCCAGTATGCTGGCCGCTTGATAGGTCGCTTTCCTGGGGTGCGCTGGGAAGCAGGACTGTTAGAAACTGTGCCCAACCCACTGCTGGAGCTCCCACTGCTTCGTTCCTGTGCCCCGGTCCACCAGGCCTGCAGGCTGGATGTAGCTGGTGAGGACGATGAGGACTGCAGGTTGGCCATGCACAACATGCCTTGGATGGCCTCCTGAGTACTGGGAGAGGCTGGGGCCTCACTGCAACAGACAGAGAATAAATGCTGAGGGAATTTTTCTAGTTGTCAGAGGAAACCAGTCATCAGAATACTCAGGGAAGAAGTACTATGGCTGTAATGATCAGGGGAAAGCAGAAAGGAAGAGCCATACAAGGTGAAAAATTAAAAATCAAGCTAAAGCATCAAGATAGTAGCAAAGATTGTTTTCCTGAAAAGCCAGTCCTTCTTGCCTTGTCTCTCCATAGACAGCAGCCAAGATGTCAAAAAAGGGGGCACATCCCTCTTCCTGTTCACCCATGCTGGATTCTTTCCTTTTATTTATTTTTTAACAGTTATCCTTCCTTGATTCTTCCAGTCCCTCTTCGAACTTCCCAAGCACTCAAAATTGATTCCTCTTGAAGTCTATACACTCTTTTCCTGTGAGACTGTTCCTTAGGACAGGTTTCATGTCTATTTATGCTTTTAGTCCAAATGGACTGGATAATTCTTTGTCCCTTTAAGTACTTAATCAGCATCTGCTGATTAAGTATCAGCAGAACTAGCCTCATAGGCAAGAGGGGGTGTGCTGTCTGACAGCCTGGAAAGGGAAGATCAAAGCCAGTACTCACGTGAGAGCAGCATAGTCAGGTCCCCCCACCTGCCTGCTGGCCTTGAGCAGATCAAGAATTCCACCAGCTCCACTCCCATTCCCAAGCTTGCCTTCTACCCCTTCAACCATGTCCTCATCTGTTGTATAGTCCTCCTGTTGGAGAGAGAGCATATGACCTCAGCTGCCCAGAGCTTGTCTGGTAAGGCTTCAATACGAGGTTGATAGCCTTACTCCTAATACTAATTAATATCTACCTACCACCAAGTATAGACCAAGTGCTAATCAGACTTATTCATTCTTTCTTCTTAATCTCCACACATCTTTGAGGTATATATTATAATCACATTTTACAAATAAAAAACTAAGGCTCTGGGGCCAGCTGGTGGCCTGGTGGTTAAGGGCACTGGATTCACATATGGCCCACTGTGGTTCAAGTCCTGGACCTGGTGGCTTGCTTTCTTGCTTTCCTTTTCTCTCTCTTTCTCTGTCTCTGTCTGGTCAAATTAAAACACAGTAATAACAAATAGAATTAAATAAATAAATAATTGTCAAAACAAAAAAAACTAAGGCTCAGTAGAATAAAATAATTTGTGAAGGTCTTATCAGATACTCCAAATCAGATACTCCTTATGCTATTTAATGTTAACTTTTATTCTAAAATTTATTAAAGGATTTTACAAATATTTCAACTAAATTGCAATCTTTCATTTATATGATCTGCAGCACTTACTGCACAATCTTTCATTTAAAACATATTTTGGAAATTGAATATATAGGATGTTTTCTTGCCATCCTCAACTAGAATGACTGTCTTCTATCTCTGTGACTAGAATGAGCAGACTACACAAAGGGCAGGATCCTACCTCAATGTCAAACTCAACTTCTCCTGGTTCACGAACTCGGTTTGGGTCAGAGCAAGGCTTGGCACGGGGTAACTTCCGGGGAAATTCTACAAAACAGGGAAATGCACACATTATGAAGCTAAGATTAACAACTGACCCAAACACCTAGAGGAAATGAAATAAGACTATAGTTTTCCTAGAAGTAATAACCACAGATGACTATTTAGAGAGGTTAGGATTTAGTTGATAAATGAATGTCTAGAGCAAAGGAAAGAATGGAGACTTAGAGAGCCTGGTAAATCACAATGTCAACAATCTCAGGCCCAAGGTCTTAAGTTTATCAAGGGGGCTACAAACAAACATGAAATGAGTAGGACAGCAAAGGAAAAGAACAGAGACACACTTGGTCTTATTATGAGGGTTGCCTTCTCCCTTCCCAATCTCTCATCAATCTGCAGCTCATCATCTGAATCCAAGTCAAACTCATCCTCCATCATCTGTTCTGCCACCAGCCTAGTTTTGTCTGCCTTCTTTGCAATCTTAGCTCGCCGAGACTTGGATAAGCTCTTTATCCTCTTGGTACTGGAGAGAAGGGGAAGGAGAACATAAAAAAACAAACAGTCATGCATAATATGAAGAAAGCAATTCTCCCCAAATTGATCTATAGATTCAATGCAATCTCTATCAAAATTTAGGTAGCCTTTTCTATAAAAGTTGACAAGCTGATAGTAAAATGTATAGGAACATGCAACGGTTCTAAAATCAAAACAATGAAAAAGAAAAAAAGAACAAAGTTGGAGGACTTATACTACTCAATTTCTAAACTTATATAAAGCTACAGTAATCAAGGCAGTGTGATACTGGCATAAGGATAGACATACAGCACAGTGGAACCAAATTGTAAGTATAAAATAAACCCTTAAATTTATGAACAAATTATTTAAGAATTATTTTATTTAACTCTATTTAATATTATTACTTTAATATTTATTTCCAGAGAGAGAGAGAGGGAAAGGGAGAGGGAGAAGGAGAGGGGGAGGGGGAGAGGGGGAGAGAGAGAGAGAGAGAAAGTGAGAAAGCAAGTTTCCAGGTCTGAGACTTCAACCACAGTCAGCCATGTGGGAGCCCAGTGCCTTTAACGACCATGCCACCTGCCAGCCCCCTAAAAATGATTTTTGAGAAAGGTGCCAAGGCAACATAGTGAGGGAAATAATGGTCCTTTCAACAAACAGTGTCAAGACTACTGGATATCACATGCAAAGAAAGAATTTGATGTAGGTCTTTATCTTACATCATGCATAAAAATTAAGTAAAAATACACTATAGATTTATATGTAAAAGCTTAAATTATAAAATTTCTAGAAGACAGAAAAATATCTTTGTGACCTCAGATTTGGTAAAATTAAAAACTGCTTCAAAAAAAGCCATTCAGCATATAAAAAAGGCAAGCCACAGATTGGAGGTAAATATTTGTACATCATTTATCTGGTAAAGGATTTGTATCCAGAATATTTAAAAAACTCTAATAATTCAATAAGATAAACAAGCCAACTTAAAAACAAGCAAATTATTTAAATAGATATTTCTCCAAAGATGATATATAAAAAGCCAGTAATTCCTGAAAAGTCCATTCCACTCTGCCATAGTGACAACACAGATGAACCTAGAGAACATTTTGCTAACTGAAACAAGTCACACAGAAAGAAAAATACTGCATGATCTCTTTTAAATATAAAATTTTTAAGAAGCTAAATTCATAGTGCAAAAGGGTATAATGGTGGTATCTAGGGACTAGAGTTTAGGGGAGACATTAGTCAAAGGACATAAAGTTTTGGTTAAGTAAGATGAATAAGAGATCTAAACTACAGCAAGGTGACTATATATAATAATACTGTTTTGTACACTTGAAATTTCCTAAGAGAGTGGATTAAGTTTTTAACCATACATATACAGAAGAATGGTAACTATGTGACGTACTGGGTATTAATTAGCTTGACTATAGCAAGCATTATCGAAACATCACATCATATATTTTAAATATATACCATTTTTTTAACAGAAAACACAATGAGTTATTGCTTTACATACACCAGAATGGTTATGTCAAAAAGAGAAAACAATGATGAGTGCTGACCAGTTTATGCAGAAATTCATGACTGCTGGCAGGAATGTAAAATGGTACAAACACTTCAGAATGTTTGGCAAAAAGCTAAACACAGAGTTATCACATAAACCAACAATTTTACTTCTAGGTGAGAAATGAAATAGACATGCAAACAAAAACTAGTACATGAATGCTCAGAGCAGCATTATTCATAACAGCCAAAAAAGTAGAAACAATCGAAATGATCAGCAACTAGTGAACGAATAAACAAAATGTAGTGTATCCATACAATGGAATACTACTCAACAATAAAAAAGAACTAACTAATGATCATGCTACAACGTGGATGAACCTTTAAAACATTACGTGTTGAGTGAAAGAAACCAGACACAGGGGTCAGCAAGTGGCATAATGATTAAGGCACTGGACTCCCATATGGCTGATCAGATTGAGTCTCAGACCTGATGGCTTGAAAGTCATACCAGGTACATGTGTGCATGTCCAAAATCCCAGGAGAATAGAGGGGAAGGGACTGTGGCAAAGCCATAC
>NW_006199840.1:222238-239291 GCF_000334495.1 Tupaia belangeri chinensis | reverse complement strand
CATCTCAGTCTCTCTCCAATGAGCACATGCACTCCATGGCAAAAACCTTTAAAAAAAAAAAAAAGAAAGAAAGAAAAGAGACACACAAAAAAATACAAACTGAATGCTTACATCCATATGAAATGTTCAGGAAAAGCAAATCTATAAAGACAGAAAGTAGATTTGTGGTTGCTTGGGCATGAGGAGGATCACGAGGGCCAACTACCAATGGACAAAATGGGTCTTTTTGCGGTGACAGAAATGTTCTAAAACTTTATTGTTGTCATGGTTGCACAATTCTGTAAATTCACTGAAATCTATTTGCACTTAAAATGGGTTAATTTTATGTTATATAAGTTATACCTCAAGAAAGCTGTTAAAAATGCATAAGAGAGGCCTGGCTGCAGTGGCGTATGTGGTAGGGTGCTGATATGAAATACTAGAGCCATATGCGGAGGTACCATATTTGAGTCCCGAATACACCTAAACAGAGAGAGCATGCCCAAAATCCTGATTGGCTGGAAGGCTGCAGGGAGGATTGCACTGTGGTGAGAACTTGTCAAGGGTACCTACCTATCTCTGTTCCTGTCTCTCTCTCTCTCACTCATAAAATAAATAAATAAACTTCAAAAATTGGGATCAGCAGTTGGCATAATGGCTATGTTGCTGGACTTTCATGTAGTTAACCACATTGTCTATACCACTTCTGAGCTTTTTCCATTTTCTTCATTTATATATATATCTATATATATAGATATATATATAAATGAAGAAAATGGAAAAAGCTCAGAAGTGGTATAGACAATCCTGTTACACAAAATAAATAATATTATTAGTAGAAACTGCTAGAATAAACCGCATAAATAATAAAAAAGAAACAAGGTTTTTGGTAAATCAGTTTATTGATACAATCGGCAAATAGTTATTTTACTGAATTTCCTTCCAGTGAACTGGTTGTCATGAAATTGATCTGTTTCCTATCTCATAGAGCTGTTAAAAATACTGAATAAGCTAATGTGGGGCCTGACACATGGCAAACGCCCAGTGGTATATAATATAATTAAGTTCTCTGGGTCTCGGTTTTCACATAGCAAAATGGGGATAACAGTACTTACATTAGGGTCATTGTGAAGACCAAATAAATAATGTATATAAACAGCTAAGTTAGAGCTTGACATAGAGAAGATGCTCAATAAATGATAGCTATTTACACCCTGATCATTTATTAACTTCTAATTACAAAAAATTTCAAACTTATATAAAAATATAAGAGTATAATGAATATCATGTACCTATCACTCAGTTCTAAGTTTCAATGATTATCAACACACAGTTAACTTGTTTCATCTACACTTCATTCCCTGAAAAACACTGAATTTGGAGAAAATCCCAGACATAATATTGTATCATTTGTAAGTATTTCTATACCCTGATTCTCTAGGTTCGCTTAAGAGCAGCTTCTGGCAGCTACAGCATGTAATAGAAGCAGCTTAAGAAAGACAGGTGGGGAGGGGAAAATATCTAGGATCCTCACTTGCCATTATAGGCTATATTCTGAATACTTCATTTTTTCCTCTCCAGGAGACCCACCATGAGTTCTGGACCAAGGCAATGCTCAGCAGCAGTCTTTCTAATCTTACTCTTTAGTAACCTTGCTCTTGAACTCCAAGTATAGCTCTGCTGGTTTCAATAATTTGCCCTATTCTCACTATCTTTTCCAGTCATGTGGACCTACTACACTCTTTTGGGATCTAAATATAATGTTTTCCCACAAAGAGGCTATTGATGTTATCCTTGTTGCATGTTCCTACATTGTTTACACTCTGTACTTCACTCTTGACTGCTGCTGTCTAGTGTTCTTTTTTTAGTTTTTGCAAACATTTTATTTATTTATTTATTTATTTATTTATTTCATTTGTGTTAAAAGTGTGTGCGTGTGCACAAGACAAACAGACAGACACAGCCTACACAATGTCTGGCCACACCTTTGATCTTCTTCCTCCGAGCTTCCGTCTTCTCAGATCTTGGACACTCACTTGCACATGCACCCAGCATACTTCAGGCCAACCAGACCAGGTATTTGAACCACGGTCATCATGTGGCTTCCAGCACTGCAGTCAGGCACACTACCAACTGCACCACAGAGGCTGGGCCATGTCTACTATTCTGAGTATATAGATGATAACCCTTACTGCCTTCCCTGCCTCCCTAGATATTTCAAGGTTTCTGATGATCTACTTACCTACTGGCCATACCCACGTAACCATCACCACCACCTTCTATCTCCATCTTCATCACCGTAATTATAACAACTACTATTTACTAACATGTATGTTATACCAGGCCCTGTGATAAGCACTTTACATACACTATCTCATTTAATCCTCCAGCAACTCTAAGGTAAGTTTTACCTAGAGAATACATATAATGAATTTACTGTGGCTTACACAGGTTAAATAATTTGCCAAGGTCACACAGTGAATATGTGCCAGAACTAGAATTTAAACTCAGGATTATATGATTCCTAAGCCCATGATTTCTGTTGTGAACAGTTTTTTTTTTTCTTCTTTTGGAAAATGTTTTTTTGAAAATTAGTTTAAGAAAATTAATGTTTGCTTACAGTACAAAACTCAAATGCTACTGAATATCTCTGGAAGGAAACACTGATACGGTGTTCCATGGGGAGGGGAAGAAGAGAAGAGAGAGATCAAGATTTTTCATGGTGTGTTCTTTCACACTTTTTGAAATTTTTGTTTGTTTTTAGGTTTTTGCCATAGGGTGAATATGCTCACTGGAGAGAGACAGAGAAAGAGAAAGTGAGAAATCACCCTCTGGGTAGATGGCCATGCCGCAATCTCTTCCCCTCCAATCTCCTCTCAGGATTTGGGGCATGTACACATGCACACACACCTGGTGTGCGTGATTTTCAAGCCACCAGTTCTGGGACTCAAGCTGCAGTCAACCATGTGGGAGTCTGGCACCTTAACCACAATACTATCTGCTGGCCCCACACTTATTGAATTTTAAAATTTCTTCAAACAAATTAAAAATCAAGTGAAAATTCTTTATATTGCTTATTTACATATGCAAAAACAAAGTATGTACACATTCCTTTTCCTTTTTAAAAAAAAATAAAAATACTACTATATAACTTTATAACATGATTTTTATCTTAGATATCTGTGTTAACAATATTTGTCACATTCTTTTTAACAACTATTAATACATAATATTCCATTCTATAGATATACTATAATTCATTTATCCAACCCTTATTGATGAACAAATGGATGTTTCCAATTACTATAATAAACGATGTGATGAACTCTGAACATTTCTCTTTACACATTTGTGCAAGTATTGGTGTAAACTAAATCCTTAAATTCAAATCACAAGTCAAAAGGTGTAGATAGATAGATAGATAGATAGATAGATAGATCTCACTAATGCTTTTAAACAGTATTCTATATTACCTCTTACTTCTGCCAGTGATCCTGACCCATTGACTTGCTGAAATGTCTAGACCTTACACAAGATCTTTCCCAGGATTATTAAGTAGATTCCACTCCTTTTCACTACCCACCCCCAATACTACAATGGTTTCCTAAACTAGGCAGTATTATTTGATCACCCTAACTACAGTCCTTACCCAGTCCATGCCCCAACCCCAAGATCCCAATTCCATGCCCTGTCTTACTGACATATTGTCACCAAGAGTCCCATTATTTTTGCTGCTTCTTCCCACCTCACCTGCCATTAGGCATCAACAGGGCCAGCGGGCTCTCATTCCCATCAAGGTCCACATCTGGTGAATCATCATCTGAGTCATTCAAGCAGGTGCCAGTGATGTTGAACTGCAGGAGGAGGAGGCTCAGTTGTCACCTCTCTGGGACTCTCACGTGAAAATCTGGATATCCAGTTCCCTCTGGTTTCACTGGTAGAGCTCACTGTGAAACCACCTGTACCAAGGCCTCCTACTATACTCTGCCCCCCAACTCCAACCTTACTCCCACTGATCACAGGAACAGGAGATTGAGAAAGTGTGGTCAGTTAAGGGGACACCCATCAAACTTCTGAAACATGTTCCCTAAGAAAGGAGGGACATCTTCAGATAACCATGGGGGAAACCACAATCTTGAAGCAAGGAAGAGAACTGGGGGAGAACTTTTCTCAAGGACCTGTTCAAGATTCCAACATGACACTGATATACAATGTTCTCAAATCTCTTTCCCATTCCAGTATTCCAAGATTCAGCTCAAGTGTCATGGGTTCTGAAGAGTTCCTGAGCAGCTTTCCTACCCAGATATTGGGTAGTCAGAAGTCATGACACATTTTTGCACAGAAAAACAAAAAATGCATGACTTTTCTGATGACCCAATAGAAGCAACCCTCCTCTGTGTCTCAGGATCTCATACACACTCTTGACCTGTGGCAACCACAACACTTTGTTGCACTCATTTGTTTTCATGTCTATCTTTCTCACTAGCCTGTTAGCTTCTTGAATTACAACCACAGCACCTATCACAGTGCCCAGCATAGAAAAGGTCTCAATAAATGCTTAGTAAATGAGTGGGACTGGTAGTCTAACACCAGTAGCCCTAAGGGAAGTGGGAGAAAAACAGGATAATCTGTCCTTTTGAAACCTTGCTCTTCCAAGGGACCCATAAGGCTTAGGCTGAACCCATGGGCCAGCACCCACCTTTGCTTTCTGGGAAGGGCCTGTCTTCAGTGCCTGATGATTGTATGTATCCATGAGATTATAGCTCAACTGGCCAGCAGGCCCCAAGGCTGAACTCTCCTTGCCCTTTTGCTCTGCCTTCTTGAAGAGTTCCTTGGGCTTCAGGCCTTTCTTCTTTGAACCACTTTTGGAGGATAATGACAGCATGGACATGGATACTGAAGTGGAATGGGCTGGCCTGGTTAAGGGAATGGAGCCAGCTGGGAAGATCCTCTGCAGCCCAAAGATATTGCTCGTCTTCCCAACGTTCTGTTGGAAGATGTCCTATAAGAGCGTTAGTACATGAGGGGGTTAGAGCTTACTCAAGGGTTCTCTCTACATAAGAGCAGAGCTCTGTTCCTGGTATTGGTGGTATTGCCATAAAAGTGGCTTACAAATGTTCCACATATGCACACCCTAGTTTATGCATAAGTCATTGATAACTTACTGGGTGGCATTTCTTTACCCAAACACTGATGAATAAAGAGAAGACGAGCAGAGGAAAAGCCCAGCAATACTGTTAAAATTGGAGAGAAAAGACTCCAAGAGTAGCTGACATGAGGAAGAAAATAATCAAGTACTAATTGTGTGGTTCAAACTCTCAGGGCTGTAAGATTTGAGAGATGCAGAAAGGCTAGAGTCCTAATTCTCCTGTTAGCTAGCTTTGGGACCTCAGGAAAGTTATCTGAGTTCTCCAGGACTCTGTTTGCATAGCTATAAAATCAAAGGATTAGACTGCAAAGGTGATTTTCAAAGATATTCTGTGGCTTCTTTGAGCTTCTTAGAAGAAATGCTGGAGACAGAAAGTAGGTGGAAGGTAGATGAGAGGAACAAGTAGAGCCTTAGGCCTCTTTCATCCTACTCAAAGCAGCTATGCTTTCATTTGTCACAAACAGTGAGCTTCCATATAAGATCTCATTTGGAAAAAAAAAAAAAGAAAAGGATTCTATTACTTTAAAACATTTGAAAGCCAACAGACTAGGTATAACCTAAGTCCTCTTCCAACCAGCCTAAGATTGGCCTAAATGGGTAGAGTTGGAGAAATGTAGGTTTTAGGTTTTTTTAAAAAATTTTGAGACTTTTGTTATAAGGTGCATGTGCTCGCCAGAGAGAAAGTAAGAAATCACCCCCCTGGGGGGTGGCCACGCAGCAATCTCTTCTCCATCCTCCTCTCAAGATTTTGGGCATGCACACATATGCGTCCGGCGTGATTTTCAAGCTGCCAGGTCTGAGATCTGAACCACGGTCAGCCATGTGGGAGTCCAACACCTTAAACACTATCCTACCTGCTGGTCCTGAAGGTAGGCTTTTTAAATCCACAAAGATTTTGACAGATGGGAGTGGAGAAAAATAAGGTAGGAGGTGGACACTTCGAGCTATGGTGTAGGCAGTTAAACTTAATGCTGCA
Source organism: Tupaia belangeri chinensis (assembly GCF_000334495.1). Taxonomy (NCBI): domain Eukaryota; kingdom Metazoa; phylum Chordata; class Mammalia; order Scandentia; family Tupaiidae; genus Tupaia; species Tupaia belangeri. The sequence continues at coordinate 233,187 of NW_006199840.1, read as the reverse complement.
GTGAGGCTAGAAGCTCAATTTCCCAGAAGCTCACTCTGACCATGCTTCAAGATGAATGTATAATCCTGGGAACTTAAAGTAACCTTATAGCTTTTGAGTTAAAGGAAAGTTCAAATGTCCTCAAGTCCAATACTCTGGTGCCTCTGCTACTTCACCAGCCCACACCAAGTTCTCTCTTTGTGGCAAAATCTATTAATAACAATGACTTACATTTATTGAGTACTTACTCTGCCAGGCACTATGTGAGGGGCTCTACATATATTAACTTTTAATACTAACAAAACTGAAAGGTACGTTCCAATTGACAGATGGAGAAATCTCAGGATCTGAAAGGCTTGCAAGGGACATAGCAGGAGCCAGAACCCAAGTTTCTCTAAGTCTTTTACTACTTTACTGCCTTGGGGTAAGGGACACAGCAGGAGCCAGAACCCAAGTTTCTCTAAGTCTTTTACTACTTTACTGCCTTGGGGTATATGCCACCTGTTGAAACATGGCTTTGTAATCATCTTAAACCTGAGAGAACTATCATTTTGCAGAATGTGCTGAGTTTAAATATTAATAACTACCACCATCTCCATGACCCACCATCAGAATTTATCAAGCACCTACTGTGCGCCAAGGACTACACTTAGTGTTCAACCATTATCGTATTTAATCATTTTAATAATTTTTAAGTAGGTTCAATTATCCTCATTTTACAGATGAAGAAACTGAGGTTCAGAGAAGTTAATTTTGCTTGGGGTCCTCTACTAGACAGAGTTCTTTGTGGTCAGACATGTGTTATGTATCCTAAGAGAGTAGCCCAATACATGGCACACTTGAAGTACATAGTAATTATTTGCATGAATGACTGAATAAATAAATAGAGTCCTTGGTGGGGTCTTTCCAACTCTTCCCCTGGACTTTCATGCCACGCAAAGCAGTCTGATCTGTCACTTGAGCCTCAAGTCCTTCCCAAATGCCTTCCCTTCCCCATGCTCCTTACTTCCACCAGGCGGATCTCCCTAGCAAGATCTTTAATGAGTTGTACGGTCCGCACTGTCTCCGGGATCTCATCCTCATGGTCTGGCAGAGCCTGTTAAATGAGAGGCATGAAGAATAGACCCACATATAAAAGGACAACTGATTTTCATGCCAAGACAATTCAATGGAGAAAGGGTAATCTTTTAAAGAAGTAGGACTAGACCAATTGGATACCCATATGAAAAACAAAAAAGAACCTCCAACCTTATTTTGCACCACATACATGCACACGCACACACATAAAAAAACTCAAAATGGGGCCAGTAGATGGCATGGTGGTTAAGGTGCTGGACTCACACATGGCCAACTACAGTTTGAGCCCTGGACCCAGTGGCTTGAAATTCATGCTGGGTGTGTGTGCATGCATGCCCAAAATACCTAGAAGAGAAGGGACTGGAGTGTAGCCATCCCCCGTGGGGGGTGATTTCTCACTTTCTCTCTCTTTCTTTCCTGCGAGTGCAGATGCCCTATGGCAAAAATCTCTCTTAAAAGAAAAAAAAAAAAAACTCAAAATGAATTGCAGACCTAAATGTAACAGTTAAGGCTACAAACACTTTTTAGAACAGAGAAGAAAATCTTTGTGACCTTCAATTAGGCAGATTTCTCAGAGAGGATGCAAAAATATAAACCAAAAAAACTGATAAACTAAACTTAATTGAAAATATAAACTTCCTTTTAAAAAAGACCTCTGCTTCGCCACCATCTCTGTTCGTTAAAGATAAGTCACAAACTAAAAGAAAATATCTGCAAGCAATATATCCAATAAGGGACAGTAGTAAGAGATGTAAAGGGCCAGCTGGTGGTCTGTTGGTTAAGACAGCTAGATACCACAGGTTGACTGCACAGTTTAAGTTCTGGACCCAGCAGCCTGAAAAACACAGTGGGCACATATGCATGTGTGCCCAAAATCCCCAAAAGAGGGAGAAATAAAGAAGAGACTGCGGTAAGATCATTCTTCATGAGGGGATGTGCTCTCTTGCTCCCCATTCCCAACCTGTCTCTCTCCAGGAAGACCATGCACCTTCTGGCAAAATTTCAAAAGCATTCAACATTTGAAAAGGTAATTCTATGGACCAGGAGATGGCATAATGGTAACATCGCTGGATTCCCATGTAGTTAACCATGGTTTGAATCCTGGACCCGGCAGCTTAAATCTCATACCAGGAATGTGTATGTGTGCATGTCCAAGAGAATGGAGGAGAAGGGACTGTAGTGTGGCCATTCCCCAGGTGGGCAAGTTCTTGCTTTTTGTCTGTCTCTGTCTTTCTCGTGAACGCATGCACCCTTTAGCAAAAATCTATCTAAAAAGAAAAAAAAAAAAAGAAGAAGAAAGAAAAGGCAATTCCATTGCTATGGTTTAAAAATAAAACACAGGACCAGTGGATGGCGTAATGGCTACATCGCTGGACGCCCAGCGATGTAGTCAACTGTGGTTTGAGTCCCAGACCTGGTGGTTTAAACTCACACCAGGTGTATGTGCGTGCGTGCCCAAGATCTCGAGAGGGGAATGGAGAAGGGATTGCGGCATGGCCATCCCCCTGGGGGGTGATTTCTCGCTGTCTGTCTGTCTGTCTGTCTGTCTCTCTCTCTCTCTCTCTCTCTATCTTTTGGGCAAGTGCATGTGCCCTCTCCAAAAATAAAAAAAAATCAAACAGTATAAAAAGATATATATTGAAAAAACTCACTCCTACTCTGGTCCCTGCCATCAACCCCATCATCCTACCCCTACAGGACCACTTTTCATTAGTTTCTGCATCCCTCTACACTGTGTCTTCAAGCAAAGACAAGCATGTGCAAGTACAATTCAAGTTTCCCCCCCTCTTTACATTAAAGGCAGTACACTATATCCTCAGTTCTGCACCTTTACTTGAGAAATTCTGGAGGTCTTTCCAAATCAGAATATAGAAAGCTTTCTCATTCTCTTTTATAGCTATTTGGTATTCAGATGAATAAAGGGATATTGGCAAAGTCCTTTTAAAAAGTTATTGATAGCATACAATAAGAGCTTTACTTTTTTTTATATATATACTTTGATCCAATAATTGCTTTTCCAGGAATCTACCTTGAAGAAACAATCAAGAGATACAGGATAAAGACTGATTCATACAGATATTTACTGTATGATTTTCTATAACTGCCTGCTCAGACAAGTGAAAAAAGAAGAGGGGCCAACAAGTAGCATGGTAGTTAAGGTGCTGGACGCCCACACAGCTGACCACAGTTTAAATTCCAGACCTGGCAGCTTGAAAATCACATTGGGCATAGGTACATGTGTGCCCAAAATCCCAAGAGGAGAATGGAGGAGAAGGAATTGAGGCATGGCCATCCCCATTGTGGGGTGATTTCTCACTTTCCCTCTCTCTGGCTTTCTCTGGTAAGTGTCTATGCCCTATGGTAAAAAATATATAATAATAATAATTAAGAAGTAAGAATAAGCAAGTGATAAGGATAGTCTATCATCTCAAAAGAATATCATGTAACTATTATTTATGTAGAACTTTGGTAACACAGGAAAGTTAAGATAAACCAAAAGACTCAGATACAAAATTGGATACATACAAGGGTATTTCGAAAAGTTTATGAAAAACATTGCAATTAAAGTACACATTTTTTTTCCAGTGTGAAATTTTGAATTCATGCTGTTTTTTCACATATTTTTTCCATGAACTTTTTAAAGATCCCTAATAGTATGATGGTAATTATGTTTCATTTTACTTTGGTTTTTTGTTTGTTTGTTTGTTTTTGCCAGAGGACACATGCACTTGTCAGAGAGACAGAGACACAGAGACGGGAAGAAAGAAGAGGTGTCATCACACCATAATCTCTTCATTTCTCCATCCTGGTCAGGATTTTGAGCGTGCATGGACACATGACTGGTGTATTTTCTTTCTTTCTTTTTTTTTTTTAAAGATTTATTTTATTTAATTTTATTTATTCATTCATTCATTTTAATTTGACCAGAGAGAGAGAGAGAAAGTGAGAAAGCAAGCTACCAGGTCCAGGACTTGAACCGTGGTCTGCCATGTGGGAGTGTCCAGCACCTTAACCACCATGCCACCTGCTGGTCCCCAAGACTGGTGTATTTTCAAGTCAGTGGAGCAGGGACACAAAACACTCACCAGGCATGTGGGAACCAGTTATCTTACCCACCAGGCTACAGAGCTGGCCTTGCAATTATATTTTTTAAATACACATTAAAAAAAGACCAGAAGAAAGGGTGGTGTGGTAATTAAGGCACTGGATTCTCACCTGGCTAACTGGGTTAGCGTTCTGAACCTGGTGACTTGAAAGTCACATTGGGCATGTGTGCATGCGTGTCCCAAATCCCAGGAGAATAAAAGATAAGGGATTACAGAATGGCCACCCTCCCCCCCAGGGGGTGGTGATTTCTCACTTTCTCTTTCACTATATCTCTCATCTCTCCAGCAAGCACATGTGTCCTATGGCAAAAACCTTAAAAACAAAACAAGACTTAAAAAAACAACTAGAAAGAAATATATCCACAAGTTAACATTAGTTCCCTTAGTGTTACAATTATTGGTGATGTTTTTCCCTCTTTATACTCCAGTATTTTTTCTAATTATCTAGAGTAAACCTTTCATAAGCAGAAAGGAAGGTTTGAAAACATAATCCAAAGAATCCTAGCCCAGTCTTCTACACCCAGAAGGCCATAAGCCTCTCTGGTCTCTTCTCCTCCCCAAGAATCCACCCAAAGCCAGTCCCTGTAGAGGGCAGAACCTAGAAGAGAAAGAGTAATAAGCACATTACTTCTTTCCTTGTCCAGGCTCTAAAGGCCAAGTTCAGGGCTTTGCCACCATGGACCAGGTAGGAGGCAGGGTGTCTCCTGTTCTCTCGCAAACCTAAAGGAGGAAAGAGGAGAAATTAGATTGTCAGCAAAGCCATGCAGGGAAATGAAGGACCTGTTACCTTGGTCAGGCAACCAGAGAAAATGCTCAGGATTCTGAGCAAAACTCCAGATCTCAGTTCTACCAATAATGTTCATTTATGTGCAAGACATATGACATCTATTATATCATTTAATCCTTATACCTATCCTATAATCAGGTATTATTATTATTTTCATTTTATTGTTCAGGAAATTGAGACTCAAAGAGAGAAAAAGTCTTGACCAAAGGCACACATCTAGTAAGTACCAGGGCCAAGACCAAACCATGTCTATTTGAATCTAAATTTGCTCCCTCCCTCCATTCACTATACTGCCTCTTGGGTTTCAGAATGAGAATACTCAAGAGGACCATGACTACCACCTATACACATATGAAGGGCCATTAAGGTAGAAGATGAATTAGCTGTGTTCTATCTTAGTTCAAGGGAAGGCTATTATAAACAAGCAGATTTAGGCTCTGAAAAGAATCTTCTACTGACCTGAGTTATTCAAAGAGGTGAATAGCAGTTAATTATCAGCATCTGATTGAACACTTAAGTGTCAGTCTGTCTGGTTGGCAGAATGAGGGCTTGAGGTACTGGGTAGGGTAGAAGATTGTACTCACTGGTCTCTGAGGTTCTTTGTAACTCTAAAATACTGATTTCTCCAGTCCAGGTCACCTTGAAGAGTCCTAAGCCTGAGCAAGGGATTTGCTCTAGCTCAAAGCAGACCAGGAAAGAGAAAATTCAGCAAGGTGGCTTCAATCTGTGCTGATACCCAGCAACGACATGATACCAGGATGGTCAGACTGGGCTTTATCCCCATAGAAAGTAAATCTAGGGAACTCTGAAACAATTTTTATCTTCACTGGCAGGAAACAGAAACAATTTCACTGTGATTCCATTTTCTCAGCCACCTTTGCTAAATAAAAAGGTTAAAATCCCTGTCCTGCATACATTATGCTAAGTGAATCTTTTTTTTTTTGAGAGAGAGATTTTTGCTATAGGGCAAGCTCACTCACCAGAGAGATAAACAGACAGAAAGTGAGAAATCACCCCCCAATGGGGATGATCAAACACAATTTCTTCTCCTCCATTCTCCCCTTGGGATTTTGGGCATGCATGCACACATGCCCGACATTAGTTTAAGCTGCCGAGTCTGGAATTTGATCTGTGGTTGACTATGTAAGAGACCAGTGACATAACCATTACACCATCTGCTGGTACCATAAGAGTGAATTTTAAAAGGTCACACATCATGTGATTCCATTTATAGAATATTCTTTTTTTTTTAATTTGCCATAGGGCATGTTTGCTTGCCATAGAGAGTCAGAGAGAAAAAGAGGGAGAATCAGAAAGCATCCGCCACGGGAGATGGCCACAGTACAATCCCTTCTCCTCCATTTCTCAATCCTTTTGGGATTTTGGGCATGCATGTACACATGCCCGGTGTATTTTTCATGCCACTGGATCCAGGACTCAAACCACAGTCAGCCATGTGGCATCTAGTTGCCTTAACCAGCACACCACCAACTGGCCCTATATAATATTCAAGAAGTGACAAAATTAAAGAGAAAGAAAACAGATTAGTGGTTTTTGGAAGTTATGGATGGTATAGGAAAGAAAAAAACAGGTGAAACTATTAAGCAGTAGCACTAGGGAGACTGTCACTTTCTTTTTTTATTGCATATACTTAAGATATACAATATGATGTCTTGATATGCATACAGAGAGGATCTTTATGGTGATGGAGCAGTACTATCTCTTGACTGAGTCAGTAGTTAGACACATATACACACATACTGAGGGAAAAGAGACAGCTGGCAAAAGGACCCATACCTCGAAAGATGTCCAGGATGTGCTTTCCCACATACCAACAGATGGTCTCAAAATTGGGGAACTTGAAGAGGTCTGCTGTGCTCAGCCGCTTCTCAATCTCATAGGCTCTAAAAGGAGGAGGCATAACAACAATAACAATCCATTTTTTGAGCACTTAGTACGCATCAGGTATTATTCTAGATGCTTTGTATGCATTATTTCTAATCCTCACAATAACCCTGTAAAGCCCTACTTTATAAAGTAGTAAACTTTGGGCTCAAAGGTTATATGACTTGCTCAAAGTCACATAACTACTAAGTGAGGAAAAGGTATTAGTCTTGAAACTGAACATCACATCAGGAACCAGGATCCATTCCTTTCTGATCATCTCATCTCTTTCTATGCTACACACATAAGGGAAGCCCAAGGACTCTAGCAGACAGAAATGGAATGGCCAACTCAGGATCACCACAGCTTCAGGACTCACTTGAGCTGCATTTCGATGTTAAGGCTGTGTAAGAAGTTCCCTCCAAAGGCAAGGCAGTCCACAGGGGTCAACACAGCATGAATCCACCCTGTAGTGGAACAGGTAAAAATCACAGCTAGGAGAGGGCCTTCCTTCCTCTGGACAACTCCACTGCCTGTTCAGTTCCACCCCAACCACTTAAGATCAGTTAGCCTGGCAGTGACTCAGAACATTCTTAGCTCTTCCACTAGCCCAAAACTGAACCTAGTCTAGTTTGACATCATTGTAACTGGACAAACCTATGGAGTTAATTAACTTCTTCCACTTCTCTCCTTTTCCATGTCAAAGTTTTGTTGTCTTGCCCATTCTCTCTCTTATCTCTAAGAAAGGCATCACTTCCTTGCTACACCTACTCTAACTCTACTCAACATAAAATATAAAGAGCTTTTGTGTGGGATAGGCTTGGGTTCTTGGTCATTTCCTAGAGCTAAATATCTATTTCACAGTTTGATTGTGACGCACATACCCAGCTGGAACTCTATTATCCCTTTTCCCTTGACTCTGTTACCTCCTCCCGTAACCTTCTGATTTTTCTAAAGTCCCTCTTATATTCAGCTCCCCTTCTCCATCCATCCACCCTACCTTGGTTCAGACTCCTCATTAGCTCTCAACTAGGTTACAGAAACAGTCTCCAAATTGGTCCCTCAACTCTGGCTATTTTCAGTCAGGGAATACTTGGTGCAGTCTAGCGAACACTTGGGCTGCCTGAGACTCTCAGAAAATATAAAAGGCCAAAACTATGTTCACAATAACATTAGGACATTCTTGGCCCTTTTCACCCTCATTCTCTTGAGTGCACAATGGAATTCTTCAGAGGGTACATGACATAATATCACACAGACTGAATACAAAAACAGATGTGAGATTTCAGCCATTTTTTACTAACCCAAACATGAAAGAAACTTGCAAAAATGTCACTCTTCGAACTAAATGTTTTTGTTTTGAAAACAAGTTATTTTTGGGGCCAGGGAGTGGCACAGCAGTAACACAACTGGGCTCACATGAGTTCACATCCTAGGACATCCCTGAGCCTACCAGGCATACATGTGCCTATGATCCAGGCTCACTAAGGCTGGTGGTGGATCATAGCATGAAGACATTGTTGGTAGTGCCTCTCTTACTGTCTCAGAAGAAACTGATAAACAAACTTTAAAATAAAAAGTTATTTTTCCAGAAATAAAGTTATTTATGGTAATATGCAATGGATTTATTATTTATCAATGAACTAAAAAATATTTTTAAGTTTTCAGTTTTATTTTATATGGCATATATTAATAAATATAAACTACATAACTAAAAGCTCTCCTCAATAATTTGTAAGAGTATAAATGAGTACACAGTACAAACCACTGCTCTATATCAATCTCTAATCTATCCTCCATATTCAATCCAAAGTGATGTATCTGCTCATGTCATCCCCTGCTCAAACTCTTCAATGAAATGTCTACCCTCAGAAGATCTTACTGTCTCAGAAGAAACTGATAAACAAACTTTAAAATAAAAAGTTATTTTTCCAGAAATAAAGTTATTTATGGTAATATGCAATGGATTTATTATTTATCAATGAACTAAAAAATATTTTTAAGTTTTCAGTTTTATTTTATATGGCATATATTAATAAATATAAACTACATAACTAAAAGCTCTCCTCAATAATTTGTAAGAGTATAAATGAGTACACAGTACAAACCACTGCTCTATATCAATCTCTAATCTATCCTCCATATTCAATCCAAAGTGATGTATCTGCTCATGTCATCCCCTGCTCAAACTCTTCAATGAAATGTCTACCCTCAGAAGACTAGATAAATAGCCATATACTCATACAATGGAATACTAGAATGCAAATAAAATGCATAGACTACACTTACATGCATCAATATAAAATTTTGCAATCATAATGTGAGAGAAAAAAGCAAGATGAGAACACATTCAACATGATTCCATTTGTATAACATTCAAAGACATGTAAAATAATAATATATATTGTTTAGTGAGGCACATCTATGTAACAGAAGAAAAATAATGCATGAGAATAATAAACACAACTTTAATAAAATAGCTGAGAGAGAAGAAAAGGCATGCAATTAAGGAGTGGTATTATTGTAGGCTTCAAATATATCTGTAGTATTTTATATTTTTAGTTGACTCATGAGTACACAAATGTTATTCTTTATATCTTTTGCTATATCTGAAATATTTTGTTAGAAATTGAACAAAAGCCAGACAGTGGCATATCAATAACACAATGTTTGACAATACTGGACCCACATGGGAAGGTCCTGGCTTTGTGTCCAGAGACTTCCCAATATACCCAGGGCAGGTGTACATAATCCAGACTGGCTGAGGCTCTAGATAGGACATGGTGTGAAGAATCTGTTGTGGGGGGAGGGAGGTTTCCTCTCTCTCAAGATAGAAAGAACTTAAAAAAAGAAATTAAATAAACAAATAAACTGAAATGACTCCTACTCGCCTCTGGGGTAAGTTCAGACTGTCTATCTTTTCAGCTTCATCTGACCCCAGTCCTTTCTCTAAAGGGTCTAGTAGCTATAAACTGCTTTACATAACCTTGGTTTGCTTATACCTTTCCCTATGTCTGAAATACCTTTCCTGCCTTTTTTCCCCTTGGTCAACCCCTACTTACTCTTCAGGTGTTAGTCCTCTGAGAAGAGCGTTTGGCTAGTGTTGTTGTCTGTATTTCGAAAACTTCCAGTGAACCCCTCTGTTGGTGCAATTGTGGCTAGAATATTATGCTAAAATGACTTTTCAATTTTTTTCCTTATCATCTACTCCAATACTAGGGCACAGAGTGGAAACTAAGTACTCACAGAACTAAGGAGACCATGCCCAGTATGTGGGCAGTTCTACCAAGATGTGAATTAATCTAACTCAAACCTCTGGTACACAAATTCAATTAATCAAGCAGTTTCTAAGTACCCAGTATAGAAAAGACATTATGTTAGACCTGGCAAAGGATTCAAGGATGGGTGACTAAAGCCTGGGAACAGAAAACTACGAAAGAGGGAAACAACTGGGGGTAGAAAGTGGGGTCAGAGTAGATGTCTTGTCTTATCATGTATTAAATATTCTTTAAAACCAATGTAATCAGTCTACAAAGATGTATAATGATTACATATAAATCATAAATTACAATAAATATTTAAAGAGGAAAAAATTAATCAAATCAATGATACCAAAAAGGCAAACACACCTGTGCAGCAGAATAGAAAATTTAAAATTACATTACATAATTTTTGAATAGAAACAGACAGTAGAATTATATGACAAAAATGTCAAAAGAATCATCATAAAATACTTTAATGAGCAATCACAAACATGTTTGAAACAAAAAAAGAAAATAGCATTTTTTTCAGTAAAGAAAGTATCTGCAAAGAAAGAGAAGATATAAGAAAAAAATGGAAATTTTAAGACTTAAAATTACATTACATAATTTTTGAATAGAAACAGACAGTAGAATTATATGACAAAAATGTCAAAAGAATCATCATAAAATACTTTAATGAGCAATCACAAACATGTTTGAAACAAAAAAAGAAAATAGCATTTTTTTCAGTAAAGAAAGTATCTGCAAAGAAAGAGAAGATATAAGAAAAAAATGGAAATTTTAAGACTGAAAAATACCTGGGACCAGCAGTTAGCGTAATGGCTATGTCGCTGGACTCCCATGTAGTTGACC
>NW_006199840.1:211132-222139 GCF_000334495.1 Tupaia belangeri chinensis | reverse complement strand
CCATCCCCCCTGGGGGGTGATTTCTCGCTTTCTGTCTCTCTGTCTCTGTCTGTCTGGCTGGCGAGCGCACACGCCCTATAGCAAAAACTTCCCCCCACCAAAAAAAAGAAAAAAATAAAAACAACTTGATCTGCAGGACCAGCAGGTGGCCCAGTGATTAAGGGCACTGGACTCCCACATGGTCGACCACGGTTTGAGTCCCGGACCCGGCAGCTTGCTTTCTCTCTCTCTCTGAGTCCCTCTCTGGTCAAATTAAAACATACATACATACATAAATAAATAAATAAATAACTTTAAATAAAATAATCATAAAAAAAGAAAATACTTTATCTGAAACATATAAAATGAATGGAATTTGCAGAAAAATGAAGACAACAGAAGAAAGAAACAGAGAACGTAAAGATGAACAATAGAAATTACCCAACCAGAACCCTTAACAGAGGGAAAAAGACAGAAAAATAAACTCAGGAAGCTCTGAAAATAAAACAAAATAAAAACAAAATACATAGTATTCATACAATCAGAGACTCAGAAGAAGATAGGCTAAAAAGGTATTGTAAGAAATGAAAACTAAAATATGAGCCAGCAGGTAGTGTGCTGGTTAAAATGCTGAACTCCCACATGGTCAACTGTGGTTTGAGTCCTGGACCTGGCAGCTTGCTTTCTCATTTGCCCCCTCTCCTCTCTGGTGAATGCACATGCCCTGTAGCAAATTAAAAATAATAATAATAGGGACCAGCAGCTGGCATAATGGCTATGTCGCTGGACTCCCATGTGGTCAACTGCAGTTTGAATCCCGGACCCGGTGGCTTAAACTCACAGTGGGCACGTGTGCGTGTGTGCCTAAGGTCCCAAGAGGAGAATGAAGAAGGGCGTGGTCATCCCCTCTGGGGGGTGATTTCTCGCTTTCTGTCTCTCTTTCTCTCTGTCTTTCTGGAGAGCACACGCACCCTTATAGCAAAAACCTCTCCAAAAAAATAAAATAATAATAAATAATAATCTTAAACAAATAATTTTTCAAAACTTCTCAAATATAGCAAAGGACATACATGTTCAAAAAGCTCAGTGAACACATACAACACTGCAAACCCAAAGAAATCCATGCCAACATAAACAATAATCAAACTACTGAAAACTACAGAAAAAAAATACTGAAAGTAGCAAGAAATTATATATTATCTGTAGAGGAAAAACAATTCAATTCAAATGAAAACAGAAACTTGATTAGAAACCAGAGGTCAGAAGGAAGCCATACAACATTTTGCAAATGTTGAAAGAAAAGAACTATCAACCCAAAATACTACATCAAATAGAAATATCTTTTAGTGCCTGAGAGGTGCCTGTTTCGACCTCCACACACTCTAACTCCCTCTAGGTCTGGCTTAAGACCCAGAGCCCTACAGTGCTTGCAGGGCTGCCTCCCCACCACCCTGCTGCTCCACAAGAGCTGTATTTCAGGGTCAGTTTCAACTTTGGCATACTCTAACTCCCTCCAGGTTAGTCTTAGGACCAGGAGTCCTGAAAAGACTTAACTTTCTCTATTAAGTCATATCTTCCTAGCTCATCTTTAGCACACCAGGATCCAAAAATGTAGGAGAGGAGACATCCGCCTGAAGCAGCCTACATAAACCCTACTCTGTACCAGAAGTAGACCTTTTCCAGGAACACATTTAAGATATAGGGCTGACCTTCCCACTTCTGACATTACAGACTCTACCTCAATAAACAGAAAGTGGTAAATACTTCATCAGATGACCTAGAAACCAATGCAGAAATGCAAGAAACATGAAAAAAAAAAAAAGGAAATATCTCTCCCCCAAGGGAACACCATAATCCCTCTCCAACAACAGATGGCACAAAAGAATTTACAGAAATGTCCAACAAAGAATTTTCAATATTCGTTTTGACAAAACTCAATGAGAAGCAAGAGAAAAATGACAACTAATTTCAGAAGATAAAATCATTCCATGACATGAAGGAAGAATTTCATGTAGATATAGACACTCTAAAAAAAATCAAACTGAAGCCCTGGAAATGAAGACTACAAGAAATCAAAACCTCCCGTGAAACCATGAATAGCAGAATAAATTCTGACCTTGAAGACAAACTCTCTGACATGGAACAAACAGTCAAAAAGAATGAAAAAAAATGACTAAAAAAATGAGGATAACATACAGGAAATTCTGGATACCATCAAATGCCAAAATATATGTATAGTGGGAATTCTAGATGGCAAAAAAGCTGGTAAAAGCACAGGACATCTCTTCCATGACATGCTACCTGAAAACTTTCCAAATCTAGAGAAACAAGTAGAAATTCAGGCCCAGGAAATAAACAGAACTCTAAATAGAATAGACACAAGAAAATCATTTCTACTGTATATCATAGCCAGATCAGTGAAAATCAAAAACAAAAATAAGATTCTTAAAATGGCGAAAGAGAAACATCAAGTTACTAGAAAAGGTATCCTATTAGGTTAACATCAGACCTCTCAACTGAAACAATGTAGGCAAGGAAAGAATGGGAAGACACATTCAAAACATTGAAAACAAAAATTTCGACCAAGAATATTATACCCACCAAGATTATCTTTCAAGTGGAAAAAAAAAACAAATAAAATTATTCTCAGAAAAATAAAAACTGAAAGAATTCACCAGTACTAGATCAGCTCTTCAAGAACTAATAAGAGGGAAACTGCACCCATCCTCATCCCATCTGGAGATGGGTTCAAGCCAGCAACATTGCCAGACACCAGCTGCCTGGGGCTGCAGGCCCTAATGGCCAGGACCAGTGGTTCATCCCCGGCTCTACTCACCTCTGGACTTCAGATTTGTTTCTTAGGACTTTAAGACGAACTTGTACCTCTCTCCACCCCATCCAGATACTGGTTCAAGGCAGCAGCATTGTCGGACAACAGGTTGCCTGTGGCTGCAGGCCCTAATGGCCAGGACTGGATGCTCATCCTACCCCCGCCCACCCCACACTTGCCTTTGGACTCTCTGAACTTCTGTGTTTTGAAAAGCGCATTGCGCATTGCACGATCTTTTCTTTGCTCCTCAGATGAAGTTCATTAACTCAGCTGGAGGCTCACCACTCTCTAGAAACAGGGAAGACTTTGGGTCACCCAGGACCAGTGACGACAGTGCAGGGTACTGGTGAGCAACAGGGAGGCAGACCAGAAGAGAAATAGCCAATTCTCTACTCCTGTACACCTTTGACTCTGAGGTACCTTGAATAAGATAGGAAGGAGCATATAGAACACCAGATGACTAAGAACAATTGCAGAGGCTCAAAAAATATGAGCAAACAACAAAATGTCTCTCACGCAAGGAAAATTGTCAATCCCACATCACCCACAGACAATAAAATGGATGTCATGGACATGTTGGATAAGCAATTCAGATTATTTGTAGTGGCCAAAGTAACTGAGATACAAGAGAAAAGAGACAATGAGTTCCAGGAGATGAGGAAGTCCTTTCATGATTTGAAAGAAGAAACAGACACCTTAAAAAAGAATCAGATGGAACTTCTAGGGATGAAAAATGTGTTAGAAGAAATGAAAAACTCCCTCAGAAGTATTAAAAGTAGATTAGATAAAGCCAAAGATCAAACTTCAAATGTAGAAGACAAAACATCTGACCTAGAAAAAAGTATCAAGAAGACTGAGAAACCAACCAAGAAAAATGAGGATAATAGATGAGGACTACTGGATACCATCAAGCGCCCCAATATCCAGATAACAGGTATCCCAGAAAAGGAAGAAAGTAATAAAGGCATTGATAATTTATTCTGTGAAATCCTGGAAGAAAACTTCCCAAAGCTAGAATGACATTCAATATCAAGACTGAAGAAATACCTAGGACCCCAAATAGAATCAACCCAAGAAGATCCTCTCAAAGGCACATCATAGCCAGACTGGCAAAAACAACAAAGACAAGATACTAAAATTGGCAAGAGGGAAATATCAAGTTACTTACAAAGGTCACCCCATCAGGCTAACTTTGGACCTTTTGTTGTAAACAATGTAGGCAAGGAAAGAATGGGAAATATAGTCAAAGTGTTGAATGAAAACCAATTTCAACCAAGAATACTATACCCAGCAAGATTATCTTTCATATGGGAAAAAAAGGCAAAAAAAAAAATCTCAAATAAACAAAATTTGAAAGAATTCACCAAGCCCAGACCAGGTCTTCAAGAGGTTTTGAAGGGAATGCAATACCAAGAAAACTAAAAAGTCAGATGGACAGTTATAAGAGAACAACAACAAAAAAAAAAAAGAAAAGAAAAGAAAGAAAAAGAAAAAAAAGAAAATGGCTCACTTAATGATAAAAATAAGTCTGGAAATATTGATAATACCATTAAATGTTAAATTCTCCAATTAAGAGACACAGACTGGCCAAATAGATTAAAAAAAAAAAAAAAAGAAAAGAAAAGAAACCCTCAATCTGCTGCCTACAAGAAACATACCTTGTGGATAAAGACATACATAAACTAGGGACCAGCAGTTAGCGTAATGGCTGTGTCGCTGGACTCCCACGTGGTCGACCGTGGTTCGAGTCCCGGACCTGGTGGCTTAAACTCACGCCGGGCGCGTGTGCGTGCGTGCCCAGGATCCCAAGAGGAGAATGGAGGAGAAGGGACTGCAGCGTGGCCATCCCCCCTGGGGGGTGATTTCTCGCTTTCTATCTCTCTGTCTCTCTCTGTCTGGCTGGCAAGCGCACACATCCTATAGCAAAAACCTCTCAAAAAAAAAAAGACATACATAAACTAAAAATGAAGGGCTTAAAAAAGATATTCCATGCAAATGGAAATCAAAAAAGGGCTGGAGTTGCGATATTGATTTCAGACAAAATAGGCTTCAATACAAAGACTGTAAGAGACAAAGAAGGGCATTATATGATAGTAAACAGGTTAATTCAGCAAGAAGATATAACACTTATAAATATCTATGCACCCAACTCAGGAGCACCTAAATATGTGACAGAAAGACTGCTGGAACTAAAAGGAGAGATAGGGAAAAACACTATAATTGTTGGGGATCTCAACACCCCATTATCTCCTGTAGAAAGATCTTTTAGGCAAAAAAATAAATAGACACAGGACCTAAATGATACTATAAATTGAATAGGCTTGATAGATATCTATAGAAGTTTACACCCTAAGACCACAAAATATACATTTTTCTCATCCCAGCATGGAATCTTTCAAAGACTGACCATACGATAAGACACAAATCAAGCCTTTACAGATTCAAAGGCATAGAAACTAAATCCAACAACTTCTCTGATCATGATGGAATTAAACTCAATACTAATTTCCAGAAACACCCTTGAAAATACACAAACACATGGAAACTGAACAACCTACTTCTGAATGACTTAACTATTGACGAAATTAAGTTGAAATCAAAAAATTTATGGAAACAAATGATAATGAGTACACAAGTTTCTATAATTTATGGGACATGACAAAAGCAGCCATAAGAGGGAAATACATAGCAATCCAAACAATGCCAGGTGAAAAGAAATAATAAAGGTTTGAGCAGAAATAAATGAAATAGAAAATAAATGAACCATACAGAAAATAAATGAAAGCAAAAGCTGGTTCTTTGAAAAGATTAACAAGATAGACACACCATTGGCTAGACTGATCAAGAAGAAAGAAACCAGATAAATCAAATACGTGATGAAACAGGCAACATTACAACAGACATAATATCATTAGAGGATACTATAAGTGCCTATATGCCAACAAACAAGAGAACATGGAGGAGATGGATGAATTTCTGGATGTATATAATCTACCAAGACTGAATCAGGAGGACATAGAAAACATGAATAGACCCATAGCAAGCCAGGAGATTGAAGTAGTAATAAATAACCTCTCAACAAAGAAAAGCCCAGGTCCAGATGGCTTCACTTCTGAATTCAACAAAACTTTTAAGGAAGCGTTAATCTCTATCCTACTCAAATTATTTCTAAAGATTCAAAAGGAAGGAAATCTTCCAAATTCATTTTATGATGCAAAAATTCTCAATAAGCAAAGTGCTTGCAACAACATATAACAAAGATTATTCATCATGACCAGGTAAGCTTTACTGTAGAAATGCAAGGGTAGTTCAATATATGTAAGACCATAAATATAATGCAGCATATTAAAAGAAAAAAAAGATAAAAGTCATATTATCATTTCAATTGATGCAGACAAAGCATTTAATAAAATATAACATCCTTTCATGATTAAGACTCTCAGTAAGATTGGTATAGAAGGGTCATTTCTCAACAAAATAAAAGCCAAATATGAAAGTCTTATAGCTAATATTATACAGAATGGTACTAGACAAGGCTGCCCACTTTCTCCACTGCTTTTTATTATAGTGCTGGAAGTCTTAGTTAATGCAATCAGAAATGAGAGAACAGTATTAAAGGCATTCGAATAGGCAAAGAAGAGTTGAAAATATCTTTATTTGCAGATGACATGATGGTATACTTAGAAGACCCCATGGTTTCCATGAAAAAACTTCTCAAAGTAATAAACTAATTACAGTAAAGTGGCAGGATACAAAATCAACATCCAGAAATCTATAGCATTCCTATATATGAACAAGTTGAATGAAGTAGAGCAGAAGAAAGAAATCCCTTTCACCATAGCCACTAAATGTACAAGATACCTAGGGATAAACCTAAGTAAGAAAGTCAAAGACCTTTACAAAGAAAACTATGAAAATCTTAAAAAAAAAAAAAAAAAAACCTATTGATAAGGACATAAAAAAGTGAAATGACATTCCATGTTCCTGGATTGGAAGAACTAACATACTCAAAATGGCAATTCTACCCAAATTAATCTACATATTTAATGCAATTCCAATAAAAATACCAGAGATATTCTTCACACACCTAGAAAAGATAATCATGGAAAATTGTGAAGAATCATAAAAGACCTCATTTTGCCAAGGCAATCCTGCGCAAGAAAAGAGGAGTGGGTGGCATATCACTCCCTGGCCCAAAGATATATTATAAAGCTATGATAATCAAAACAGCATGGTATTGGCACAAAAACAGACAGGTGACCAATGGAAAAAAAAAAACAAAACTTATAGCTAACTGATTTTTACCAAAGGATACCAGTCAATCCATTGGGAAAAGTAAAATCTCTTTAGTAAATGGTGCTGGTAAAACTGGATATCCACCTGCAGAGAGGTGAAACTGAACCCCCATCTTTCATCATTAACAAAAGTCAACTCAAAATGGATCAAAGACCTGAACCTAAGACCTCAAACAATAAATCTACTGGAGGAAAACATTGAAGAAACTCTGAGAGATATTGGGGTAGGCAAAGATGTCTTCAATAAGACTCTCAAAGCACAGATAACAATCCTTAAAATATACGAGTGGAATTGTATCAGAATAAGAAGTTTCTGCACAGTAAAGGACACAGTAACAAGTGTGAATAGACAACCCTCAGAAGGGGAGAATATATTTTTTAGAGGGTTTTGCTATAGGGCGCATGCGCTCGCCAGAAAGACAGAGAGAGAAAGAGAGATAGAAAGCGAGAAATCACCCCCCTGGGGGGATGGCCACGTCTCAATCCCCTCTCCTCCCTTCTCCTCCTGGGATCCTGGGCACGCAT
The DNA here is from genome assembly GCF_000334495.1 of Tupaia belangeri chinensis. Lineage (NCBI taxonomy): Eukaryota > Metazoa > Chordata > Mammalia > Scandentia > Tupaiidae > Tupaia > Tupaia belangeri. The sequence goes on along the minus strand of NW_006199840.1, from coordinate 214,510 downwards.
GCACACGCGCCCAGCATGAGTCTAAGCCACCGTGTCCGGGACTCAAACCACAGCCAACCACATGGGAGTCCAGTGACACAGCCATTACGCCAACTGCTGGTCCCGAGAACGGGAGAATATTTTTATAAAATATCCTTCGGACAAAGACTGATAAACAGAATACAAGGGAACTTAAGCGACTTACTAGAAAAAAAGTTATTAACCCAATTAAAAGATGAGAAAATGAGCTGAACAAAAATTTCTCTAAGGAAGACATAAGAACAGCCAAAAAGCATATGAGGAAATGCTCAACATCTGGCAACATTAGGGAGATGCAGATTAAAACCACAATGAGACACCACCAACCCCTGTTAGAATGATAAATATTAAAAATATAAAAAGTGATAAGTGTTGGCAGCGATGTGGTAAAAAGGGAACTCTCCTACACCGTTGGTGGGAATATATACTGGTTCAGCCACTGTAGAAAACAATGTGGAGGTTCTTCAAAGATCTACAAATAGAACTACCATTTGATCCAGCAATCCCACTTCTGGTATTTACCCAAAAGACAGGAGAACGCTCAGTCAGAAAAGTGCTTGCCCATCAATGTTTATTGCCGCATTATTAACCATCACTAAGACATAGAACCAACCTAAATGTCCACAGATTTATGAATGGATAGAAAAAGTGTGGTACATATACTGTATGGAATACTACTCAGCCATAAAAAAACAACAGGACCCTGGGATTTGATAGAAAGTGGTTGGATGTGGAAGATCTATTGCTGAGTAAAGCAAGCCAGGATATGAAAGAAAGATATTGCAAGTATCCACTCAATATATACTGACTATCTACACTTTGTGGTAGAGATCGAAACATTGGAGGGCATAAAAGCAGTGAAAATAGTTAGCGATGCTGAGATCAGTATGGAACGGGGCAGGAGAAGGGAAGAGTAAAGAGAAAGATAGTAAGAGAACAAATAGAGAGGCATGAAATTAGTGGGACACAGAAATGGTTTATTACCTATTGACGATAACATATATAGCATTCTCAACTGGACTGGTCTGAGAAGTAGTTCATGTTGGGTAAAGTCTTCTTACAAGTTAAATGATAAATAGTGATTGAATGTTTTTAAAAAATGAGAATAATAATAATCTGGAAAAAATGATGAAAAGCAATTTGAGGATGATGATGTGGACAGTAATGTCTTTGTCTTGTGTGGTTTTTCTTCTGGAAAAAGAAATGTAATACACTGTAAAGTTATACATGATTCAATATAATATAAACAAGATTATGATGATAAATAAACAAACAAAAAGAAGTACTGAAAGGAGTATTATATCAAAAAAACTAAAGAAAGACAAGCAGAAATAAGAGAATACAAAATATCCAAGAAAATGACTAGCAAAATGGCAGAGATAACTATGCAAATATCAACAGTAACATTAAATGTAATGGATTAAATTCTCCAGTTAAAAGATACAGACTGGCTGAATGGAGAAAAAACAGGAGCCTTTAATGTGTTGCCTACAGGAAACACACCTCATGGATAAAAGTATATATAGGTTGAAAGAAAAGGGTTGGAAAAAATAGTCTATGCAAAACAATAACCAAGAAAAGGGCTGGAGTTGTGATACTGATACCAGATAAAATAGTCTCAAAGACAAAAACAGTAAGAAGAAGCAAAGAAGGATACTGTAAAGTACAGAAAGGGTTAATTTATCAAGAAGACATAACACTTCTAAATATCTATGTACCAACACTGTAGCATCTAACTATGTGAAAGAAAGACTGGTAGGTCTAAAGGGAGAGACAGACTACAACACATTAAACATCTGAGATCTCAATACCCCACTGTCTCCTTTAACAGATCATCCAGACAAAAAATAAGCAAATAGATACAGAATCTCAATGATACCATAAACCAAATGGACATGACAGGTATCTATAGAACTTTTCATCCAACGACCAGAAAATGTACATTTTTATCATCCCACATAAAGCATTTTTAAAGATTGAAATGATAGAACACAAAACAAAACTTTCAAAATTCAAAGGAATAGAAACTATATGCAGAATCTTCTCTGATCATGAAGGAATTAAACTTGAAATTAAATATAGGGAAAAAAAACACCAAAAATACACAAACATGGAAATTAAGCAACCTATGCCTGGTTGCACAACTACTGAAGAAATTAAGAATGAAATCAAAAGAGCCATGAAAATCAACAATAATGAGGACACAAGTTTTCAAAACCTATGGGACACAGCAAAAACAGTCTTAAGAGGGAAGCTCATAGCAATTATTTCTCACAAGAAAAAAATATAAAAATGGCAAACAGAAAACCTAACAACACACTCCAGGGACCTAGACAAAACAAAGAAAATCTCCAAAGATACCAGGAGAAAAGAAATAATAAAGATTTGAGAAGAAATAAATAAAATAGAGAATAAATAAACTATGCAGAAAATAATTAAAACTAAAAGCTGGTTCTTTGAGAAGAAAAACAAAATTGACACATCATCAGCTAGACAAATTAAGAAGAATAGAGAAGGGACCAGAAGATGGCATAATGGTTGTCGCTGGACTCCCACATAGTCAACCACAGTTCAAGTTCTGGACCTGGTGGCTTAAAACTCATACTGGGTGTATTTGCATGCATGCCCAAAATCTTGACAGGTGAATGAAGAAGGGACAATGGTGTGGCCATCCCCCCCCCGGGGGGGGTGATTTCTTGCTTTCTATCTCTCTTTCTGACGAGCATACACGCCCCATAGCAAAAACCTCCCCCCCAAAAAAAAATACAGTCCCAAGAAATATAAAGGGCCCCAAATAGAAACAACCAAAGAAGATCTTCTCCAAAACACATTATAGCCAGCTTGACCAAAACCACAAAGACAGTATCTTAAGATTGGCAAGAAAGAAATGTCAAATTACCTACAAAGGACATCCCATCAAGCTGACAGTGGACCTCTCATCAGAAACAATGCAAGTGAGGAAAGAATGGGAAAATATATTCAAAGTGTTAAGGGAATAGCAATTTCAACCAAGAATACTGTATCTGGCAAGATCATCCTTCATGTGGGAAGAAAAGATAAGAACATTCTCAATACACAAAATCTGAAAGAATTTACCAAAACCAGACCAGACCTCCAAGAAGTTCTCAAAGGAGTGTTATACCAGGAAAATAAAAAACAGACACATAGAAATGAGAGTTCAAAAACTAAGAAAATGGCCAACTTAATTGTAAGGACAAGTCTGGAGTTGAAAATTGTATTACAGAATTTAATCGGGAAAATTGAACCACAAAAGAAGACAGATTAAGTACATGAGACTGAAGTGGTGAAACAGAATTTTATGACTTTTGACTAAAACATTGCTGATTTTCTTCTAGGCTT